>NC_044036.1:172335938-172639073 GCF_901765095.1 Microcaecilia unicolor | reverse complement strand
CCTGGGCCTTGGAATCACCCAATTCCTTAACAATCTGAGCCAGTTCCTCTCCAAATAAGAGGCGGCCTTTAAAAGGCAACCTTGCCAAACGGGATTTAGAGGCCACATCTGCGGCCCAGTGCTTCAGCCAAATCCATCAACGGGCTGAAACAGCCGACACTTCCTTCGCAGAAGCCCTGAGGATGTCATACAGCACGTCCGCCAGGTACGCCAAACCCAACTCCAACATTGGAAGGCAGTCGATCAAATCGTCAGGCGACGTCGCCTTCTGCACCCATGAAAGACAAGCCCGTGCTGCATAAGATCCGCAAATCGAGGCCTGCAAAGACAACGCCGCCACCTCGAAAGAAGCCTTCACCGAGGCCTCCAGCCTGCGGTCCTGCGGATCTCGGAGAGCAGTGCCTCCCTCTACTGGCAAAGCCGTCTCCTTTGTTACCGCCGTAATTAAAGAATCTACTACCGGCAAACGTAAGGACTCCAAGTCCTCCTGCCGCAAAGGACAGAGCTTGGCCAAAGCCCGTGCCACTCTCAGGCTGGCCTCCAGCGAGTCCCATTGGGCCTTAATGAGCACGTGCATGGCCTCGTGGATATGAAAAGCCCTAGAAGGAGTCCTAGTACCGGACATAATAGAGGGAGCTGACCCCGCCTGAGATGCGGGCTCAAGAGAAGAAATGTTTAATATCTCCATAGCCTTTAAGATCAAGGACGGGAGCTCCTCCTAGCGGAAAAGCCTTGCCGCGGTAGGGTCATCCTCTTCCCCCGCCGGCAATTCTCCTTCCTCTAAGATCTCCGGCAGGGAATCTCCCGAACCTGGAGCCTCGTCAGAATCCGAGTGCCCTGATCCCTCAGCCCCCGGGCTAAAAAACTCCAAACGGGCCCTTTTTTATAGACTCTATGGGAGAAATCAGCAGAGGAATCACACTGACCCAATTGCTGGCTATCTAACGCGTCCTCCATGGACTCCCCTCCCGCTGCCTTCATCAAAAAAGCTTTGTGCATCAGTAGCACAAATTCTGGGGAAAACAACGCCGAATGCGACGTCCCCGAGGGAAGGGAATGCGAGGCCCCGCGATCCAGAGCAACAACTGCCGAGGGATGTGTTCCCGCCGCCGCGCTTGCTTGCAGCTCAGGGGAAGAAAAAATGGCACCGCAGCTACCAGCGGCTTTCCTGCCGAACAGGCATCTGCCGCATCCGCCGCTTCCCCCCTTGCCGAACATTCCGTCGGACCTGACCAGGGCTTGTCCAAGGCCCCTGCACACCCCTCGCAAGCTCCGGACGCCAGCTTTTGCGCTCCATAACGCGAACACCGCTTAACAGTTTCCAAGGCCGACATAAGGGAAAAAACTTCAGACTCCCCAGCAGTCAATTCACGTACCTCTGTGTCTGCAGTAAGGAGACGCTGTCTTACCCACTTAAGGATTGCTCCGATAGTGGCTTCACCTATTTCTCTTCTTTTTTTTTTTTTTCAAGAGAGGCAGGAGAGAATCACAGGCTGACAGGCCCACACCTCACAAAGACTGACAGGCTGACGGGGGGAGACGGGCAGGGACCTGGCACCACCAGGTGTAGCCCCAACGTACAAATAAGCACCTCAACCCCAAATTAGGCTCAACCCCCCCCCCCCCCGAGGGAACGGGATAGGAGCCAAAACACTGCAAATCAATGCAGAGCTGCACAGTATGTCCCTTCACCTGCTAGCTAGAGAGAATACTGAAGTGAGGATGGCTGCACATGCCCTCTTGTGGGCGAACTTCAGTGTTCTCTCTATCTAACCTGCTAGTGGAGGGACATAACCCACAAGTCTCTGGATTGATCTGGGGACGCTATGGAAAGAGAAATTAACAACTCTTATGGGGATGATATTCAAAGCTATAAGAGATGCTCCTGCCTAGTGCCAATTAATATTTGGCCAGATCACTGTGACACTATCTAGGTGGAATGTAAAATAGTTATCGCCAGTCAATTACCATAGTTTTAATTGTGGCACATGATATAAGAGCGGTGAAATGTGGTGGTATTGTGAACGTTTGAATCCCTGACGATACCACTTTGGTGGCAAAACAGAAAACCATGAGCAGTGGAACATCAAATTACTCAAGGATATTTGCTTGACTTCAAGCTCAACCCTGGGCGATACCTGTTTTAGACTGGGTGTTTTTGATGGTATATCCCCAGGAAATAACCACTTGAATCGTTTGATTGGATATTTTATTCTTCTGAAATAAGCTATGATCTTCACTTTATTATTTTTACATGTTAATATTTTGAAATTTAGATTTTTGTTGTAGTGTCATCATTTGTATTGGTGTTTGCAAAACGTTTTTTTCTGCTTGCAGATTGATGAAAGATTTTTTTCTTTACTGGTCTGCTTCAGTTTCTGAGCATACAGTTTTTCCTTTGCAGAAAATATCAATAAAGGATTTCAGTTGAATATGAAAGTGTGAAACTTTTTTCTAGCCTTTTGTTATTTATTGATTTGAAGAATTAGATATACGTATTTTTTTTGTTGTTTTTTGTCCCCATTTGTTTTTTGTTTACTCTCAAGTTAGTGCCAGGGTACAGCCAAAATTTACCCAGGCACTGCTGATATTCAGCAATGCTAGCTGGATAACAATCTAGTTAACTTAGAACAGCAAAAAAGCTGTCTTACGTTAACTGGTAGCTATACAGGCTGAATACTGTCCCCTATGTTTCTAACTCTAATTGCAGTTACTAAACAACCATAGCTGCTCTTTTCTGAACCTTGCATCACTTCGCCTTTAAGAAATTATCATCCGGCACGTCTTTTGAGGTATTATGATAAACATTTTTTAGATTTCCCATCTATCCATCAAGTCTGCGTAAAATAAAATTGATGTAGGAATTTCTTGTTTGGAGAGATGTTTCTTTGGAAAAGTTTACCACAGAAATTGACATACTGTTTCATTAGCCCCTTTCAGGAATCATTTTAAGGCATATTTATTTAAACAAGCTTCCTCTGAAGATTATAGTGGTAGTGCTATTGTCATCTTTTGGTTATTTGTGGTTGGCCAGTATAGCAAGTATTTACTAATATTGTTATTTTTATTATTGTATTTTTTGTTTCTTGTATTTTGATTTTTTGTTTTGTTATGTAAAATAGGTTTTATTTTATGCCAATATTTCAAATTGTGTATGTTTGAATGTATCTGCTTAAACATTATGCATAATGCAGGTTACAAATTTGCCAACTAACTCCCCTGTTTACTAAGCTGCACGGCAATGCCAACACAGCCCATTCAAAGTTAATGGGCTGTGTTGGCATTATCGCACTGACAGCTGCTAGCGCAGCTTACTAAACAGCAGCATAAATAAGGCCCTCTTATCAAGCCGCGCGCTAGTGGTTCCCATGCGGCAATGCTGCCAATGCCCATTCAAAGTAAATGGGCTTTGTTGGTATTGCCGCACCAGGGGCATTAGCGTAGCTTGATAAAAGAGGCCCTGAATAAATAAAATTCATCGTTTCTTTGGACCTCAATATCAGCTTTATTTGCAGCCTCCTGGAGTTTCTTTCTCCATTTTATTTATTTATTAGGATTTACTTACCGTCTTTTTGAAGGAATTCACTCAAGGCGGTGTACAGTAAGAATAGATCAAACATGAGCAATAGGCAATTACAGAAGTAAAAATATTCAAACAACAATACAAAGTATGGCATACTACTTACAATGTCAACACAATACGCAACAGAACATTTTAATTGATAGTGAAGGGTAAAGCAAAGATGTAACATATAGATAAGAAACAGAGTAAGAAGAGTTAGAAAGTAAGGTGACTGATTTAAAGGAATTTGCACAAGAAGTCACAGAGATGGTTAAATATAATCTCAGCTAGGGTAGAAGTGGATAAACATGTCCTGCTGCAGTATGTGCAGCCTGAGTCACTCCTTGTGTGTGTGAGTGAGACTAACAAGTTAGTTACTTCTTCCATTAAAGGTCTGGTTGAAGAGCCAAGCTTTCACCCGCTTCCTGAAGTAGAGATAAGTCTTGTGTTAAGTAAAGCCTTTCAGGCAGTGCATTCCAGAGTGTGGGGGCTACTCCGAAGAAGGCTCGCTTGTGGGTATCACATCATGCAATGTCTTTTGGAGAGGGTGTGGTTAGTGATAGTACTTGAGAGGACCTTAGTGTCCTTGGCGGTGTGTGGAGGATCATCCTATTCTTCAGGCAGCGTGTGAAAGATCATTGTATTCTTCAGGTACTCAGGGCCATTTCCTTTCAGGGCCTTGAAGCTCAGACATAGAGTTTTAAATTTAGCCCCGTTATTGTACTGGTAGCCATTGACGTTTTTGCAAAAATGGTGTGATGTGGTCATGCCGTTTGCAACCTTCTATGAGTCTTGCTGCTGCATTCTGAATCAACTGGAGCTGGTGCAGGTCCTTTGTAGTCAGACCATTGTATAGTGCATTGCAGTAATCCAGTCTTGATCTTATCATGGCATGCACAACTGAGATAAGATTTACCTCCTCGATGTAAGGAGAGAGGCAGTGTAGCTGTCGCAAATAGTAGAAGCAGCTCTTGAAAGTTGCTTGGATTTGGGGAATCAGAGTAAGTGTTGACTCTAACTGTATTTCAAGGTTCCTGACTAGTGATCTGAGGGGGCGTTCGTACTTCCCAAAAGGGATTTTGATGTTAGGTATGTATCCACTTGTGTTAGGGACCCAGAGAAGTTCGGTTTTACTTGGGTTCAGGCAAAGATTATTGCATTTAGCCCATTCTTGAATTGATGTTAGACAGGTAATCAGTTTATTCAAGGTTGTAGGTAAGTCAGGCTCAATGGGTATGAGTAGCTGCACACCATCTACATAGATGTAGAACTGAGTGTCCATTGACCGAATCAGCTCAGCTAGTGGCTGTGGTGTGTGGTTTTATATACATCCCTCCTAATATAACTAATCTAATCATTGTATCAACAGTTATTCAGCAACAGACCATGCATAAGGGTTCCTCTTGGAACTCTATATACCCAAATCCAACCACTCCAATGACCTCAGCATCCACTTCTTCATTATGCACAATCAACCCAGGGAGTGGAAGACCGAATTAAGGGATAAGGTTGTTTGATTTAGTGGAAGGTCCCCAGTCACAACTGCCTACCAAAGAATTACAGTGAATAGAAGGTGCATTACTGAAAAGTGGTAAGAACCCGAGTGAGCACTTGTGCATAGTTTTTTTTTTTTTTTCATTAATACCAGTTAGGGATTCTGATTCTAAGTGTTGATAAAATCTAAATTTAGGTACTTACCTGGCAGCTAAATTGATGACTAATGCAATAAGAATATGCTAAAACTCAGCATTAAACGTGGGCTACCATTAAGATGTCTTATTTTACCACTAACCCATGCTATTTAAGCACAGGTCCCATTTTATGCAATGAGACCCAACCATTAATAACGGTTAACATCTTAATAATAGCCCATGTTGATAACTTGCCCCCTTTGTAGGTAATAAAATAATGAGTCTACATAGCTCAATGAAGTAAAAAGAAAATCTGCATCAAAGTGCAAGCACTGCATTAAAAAGGGAAGGGGCCCTTTTACTAAACTGTGCTAAGTACTTAGGGGGAGATTCTATATATGGTTCCTGGAAAATCTGTGCAGAAATCATTTTTGCCTAAGTGTATTCTATAAGATGTAAGTGAGGTATATAGAATATGCTTAGTTGATATCCCAGTGCTCAGACTACTACGCGCATCCATTTATACCAATGAAAATTTGGCGTAAATCCATGCACATAGATTTACGCAGACTGGGCCATATTCTATAACAATGCACATAAATTTGGGAACACCCACGAAATCTCTCTTATCTGTCCCCTTCTCCTCTACTGCTGATTCCAGACTCCGTTCCTTTTAATCTTGCTGCACCTCATACCTGGAATAGACTTCTCGAGCCTGTACTTCTATAGCCCCCTCTTTGGCTGTTTTCAAGTCCAAACTTAAAGCCCACCTCTTTACCACTGCTTTTGACTCCTAACCACTGCTCCCTTGCCCTGTCCTTTTTATCCTCACCTCTTTATTCCCTTACCCTTAATTGTTCTGTCTGTCTGCCTGTCTTATCTAGATTGTAAGTTCTTTGAGCAGAGACTGTCTTTTTGTGTATGGTGTACAGCGCTGCGTATGCCTTGTAGCACTATAGAAATGATAAGTAGTAGTAGTAGAAATGCCCATTTCCCCGCCTATAAACACGCCTCTTTTTGGATGTGCGCATTACAATTTAGGCACAGTAAGTTACAGTATACGCTTAGCGGGTTATGAGTATAAATTCTAATTATTGACAATTAGTGATTATTATTGCTTAAGTGTTCTTAACAACGCTGATTGGCTTGTTAAGCCAATCAACGCATTGCTATGGACTATGTTTAGATTTAGGTGCAGAATTATAGGCACGATAGATAGAATCCGACAGCTAATGTGTGATTTACCACATAGTAACTGCTAGAACAGAGCCACATCAAGAAGCTTTGTGGTAATTTCGCAGTAACTATGCCATAAACTACCCTCAATAGGTGCCACATTAAATCTGCAGCTATCACGTGGTAAAGTCCCATGTTAAGCTGTGGAAATTGCAAACTTTACTGCAGTTTAATAAAAGGGCCACTTAATATCTGTGTTGAAATATCCTTGCTGTTCAATAATTGTTGAGGTCAGGAAACAGAGAAAATTGGTAGTATATTGGTTTATGGCATTCATGTTTCCTGGAGTGCATATGCTTCAACTCTTATCCCCCCCGCCCCACTATTGTGCATATCACAAGGGGGTTCATATTCCCCTCCCCATTTTTTGTTAAAGAGAGAACTTTTGCAGAGGAGCGGAAGGGGCCAGAATGTATAGAGAATGGAAAGACAATGCAAGCTCTAAGAAGCCTCTTGCTATCTTGCTCCTCTCTGTCACACTTCAATACCGCCTCTGGCTACTGCCTTCAAATCTCGTCTTGATTCCCGTGAAAGCAACAGCCAGATGACAGAGTTTTATGAGTAGGCCTATTTAAAAGGTTTTTTTTCAGTTATAACGAAAATTTCAATTTTCTCTTCAGGGTTGTTTGATGGTGTTCTTTGGTTGTCACTGAAATCAGAAGCCCTAATCATGGTAGATCTTCAATGCATACTTACAGATAAAATTATATTATCAAAGGTTTATTCATTCTATTGGGTATTTCATTTTCATAATCAAAAGCAGAGAAAGGAATTTTTGTTATAATACCCCACCTTGCTATATACTAATAATATAAGGGGTCCTTTTACTAAGCTGCAGCAGGGGAGAGGGAGCTCTTACCGCCACCCATTGAGCTGGCAGTAAGGGCTCCCGCGCTAACCTGGCAGAAACCAGGAGCACACGGCACTGCCCAATTACCACCAGCACAACAAAAATAAAAATATTTTTGTACCACCGGAAATGGTGTGTGCTGGAGGTGGGAACTACCGCTGGGCTGCTGTGGTAGGCCCGGTGGTACTTCTGGTTTAGCAAACGTTAAGCCTGCGTTGGACTTACCGCCACTTAGTAAAATACCCCCTGAGGTAGGTAACCATGTACTAAGCAATTAAAAAAAATGTATTCTATTATTTTTAATTTACAATGTGTATTCTCTTCCAACAGAACAGGACATTACTGAAAATGGGCATGCTGGCTGAATTATTTGTTATCCTACTCTTCGTGCTCACTGCTTTTGGTCAATATAACTATAATTACTACAATGATCGTGATTATGACCCAGAGCCAGATGATGAATATCCACCAGCCTATCATTTTAATCCTAACATACAATATGGAATTCCTCATGTTCCATATGTTACTGATTGTGCTAGGGAATGTTTTTGCCCACCAACCTTTCCTCTGACCATGCTCTGTGATAATCGCAAGCTGAAGACCATGCCATATATTCCAGCACATATTCAGCAACTCCACCTTCAATTCAACAACATTGAATCTGTGACTGCAAAATCATTTATTAATGCTACAAATCTGAGAGAAATTAACCTTAGCCACAACAAATTAATGTCTAACATGATTGATGATGGTGTGTTTGCTAAGCTTCCGCACTTGGCACAACTCTACTTGCACCATAATAATTTACAGGAAATTCCATCTCCTCTTCCTAACACAATTGAAAGACTCTTCCTTGGTTTCAACAAAATTTCTAGATTACAGCGTAATGTTATGCAAGGCCTGGTGAACATGACCATGCTTGATCTCTGCAATAACCATCTTGATGATTCTGCAGTGAAAGGAAGAGGTTTTTCCAAACTGAAAAAGCTCATGCAGCTCAATCTGTGCAACAACAAATTGAATTCTATGCCACCTGATTTACCATCCTCTCTTATGTATCTTTCTCTGGAAAACAATTCTATTTCTTCCATTCCAGACAAATATTTTGATAAACTTCCCTACATTCATACAATCAGAATGTCACACAACAATCTGCAAGAAGTCCCTCTCAATGTGTTTAATGTCTCCAACCTGGTAGAACTCAGCCTAGGACACAATAAATTGAAGCAAGTTTTCCATATTCCAAAATCATTGGAGCACTTATATCTTCAGGACAATGAGCTTGAAAGTATGTGTGTTATTACTAATCTTTGGGGAAGGGGTTTATCTAAAATGTGGAGTGCTATCTTTGACATACCACGCCTACACAGAATACATGATTATATGTGCCGAACTCTGATGTAGGACAAACCTTTTTTTTTTTTTTATTTACAGTAGTAGTAGTAGTAGTAGTAGTAGTAGTAGTAAAGTGTCAGATGAGAACTGTCAGCAATGACTGTAGTTTAATTCACTTGGTTAAAAAAAAGCACAGAATGTTCAGCTTCTAGAAATGAAGGGGAAAACATCAACAATCAAGAAGCAAGAGTAAGAACTAGTTAGTAACAGCAGCCTAGGCACTGTACAAAGGGCCCTGTTTACTAAACTGAGTTATAAGTGCATTAGCGTTTTTAATGCACATTAACCATGTACACGCGTTAACCATGTATGCGCCTACTATATCCCTATAGGCACCTACACAGTTAGCACGCTTGCAAATTGTAGGTGTGTTAAAAATGCTAATGTGCCTTAGTAAACAGGGCCCAAAGACTGCATGCTATGTAATAGTGATTAAAGCAAATAAAATGTCAAATTGTACAGAAACACCTATTACAAATGTGCATAGAGCTATAGAGAGTCCAATCCTAATTTACACACCCAAAAAAATTTCTAAGGGACTCCTATAACTGCTCAAAATTCTCCAGCAGCAAGCTAAGTAACCAACCCTTAACAATAAAGATTGGGTGATTGAAGCGGGTTACTTAAGAGAGGTTTTTTACGCCAGTGATGATCGGGCAGTGCTCCCTAAGTTATATGACACAAGGAGTACATGCCTGGATTGAGGCGTTTTCCTCTCTATAGAAGAATATCCCGGATGAAATTGTACAGAAACACAGGATTATGGCACTAGATTTGAACAAGGCTAGTGTTAAGAAAACAGTTTTACTGACATGCCTTATTTCCCCTCAACAAAATAATTTGTGCTTTAAAACATTTGAACAATACAGTATTTCTATTTTCAATAGACTCTACTATTCACTTTTAGATACAACACATTTTGTACAAACATAAAATCAGCAACTAAAAATAAATTTCTTTAACATTGGAACACAGACCACAGCACAAAAATAAAGAAAACAACACTGTACATCAACTTTACCCTATTTACCTTCGGGAATAAAGTTCAGAAACCCGAACATCCATTAAAAAAAAGGTAGTCAAACTGAAAAGCTTAATTATAACCTTAAGTCACAGAACACAATGTAGTGTTCTTTCTTTGTAGAAAGAAAGTCCTATTGTGTAGGCAGTTACAAGAGTGCTGGGTGATGCTGGTTGAATCCTTCATTGGGCTGATGTCAAAGGAAATCCAGAATGAATGACAGTGTGGGTGGATGGGTGGGGTACTGTCATCACTAGCTGTATTGCTGGAGTAAACCATAGAAAGTACTTAACCATTTCAAAAAAGGAAGCCCCAGAGGGGAAAGCAGGTGCTGGACAGTATTTTTGGACATGAAATTCTCTGTCTCCAAACAATGTTAAGGTTGATCCTTGATGACAATTTTCTTCTTTTTTGATTCTGTGGTCTTTTCTACAACATTATTTTTTTAATGCAATACTTAAATGGGATTTCAATCTTTGACAGATATATTCACTTTAAGGATTATAAACTGAATTCTACCTACATATTTTCTAACTGAACGTCATCTCTTACATTCAGTACTCTGAAAAAACTGTCAACTATTTGGTTTTCACCTGAAATTATATTTAATCAATGGCATCCCAAAAAGCAAAGTTACTCACCTGTAGCAAGTGTTCTCCAATGACAGCAGGCCAAGTATTCTCACAGCTGGGTGACATCCGACGAAGCCTGGCATGGATGCTGACTAGCGAGACTAAGAAATTTCTAGTAACATCCCACTATACCTGCACTGGTGCCTTCCCCCCGCCACACGAACTCAGGTCCCTCAGTCATATCCAACTAAAGAATACAACTCCAAAGGAGGTAGGAGAGTATGTGAGAACACTGACACTGCAGCCACTTACTGGCCCAACTGGAAAAGCCCTGCGGCCTGCTTCTGTGGGAGAGAATCTGCAAGACTTAGTGTACTGTGGACAAAAACACTGCAAGTAAAGGCTCATGTAGAGATTGTACGACTGCATGCGGACAACAAGCATCAAGGCCTGAAAAGCTTTCCTCCCAAACGAGTCCAGTGTCAGAGCCTCTCTACCTGGGGGCGTTGAGGTACAAGTCCTGGAATTCCTACCTCATTGAGAGCGAAGTCAATCACCAGAGAGTGGTGAGGAAGTTGGGCCCTCCCAAATCCGAGCCTTCTGGATACGATATTGCATATCCACCTTCTTAGGAGAAGATTCCCAGTTCTTCGTCACTGCATCTTTAAGGATAGGGTGCAATGGTTCCATGACCCCTTAACTTTGGTGGAAACTCGTAGTCTAGGAGAGTTAACATTTATGCCCTAGGCTCTTCCTCAGTCTCTAACTTAAATGGGATGGCAAAAGCCATCTCCCTAACAAAACTGGTGAAAGAGACACCCTCTGCTGGAGATGTACATCTCACTCGAGGTGGGGAGGGATAAGAAGGTATTCCTTAAGACTCCACCTCCCATGAACAGTTCCACTCAGACTCTTCACCATACTCAGACCTGGCTGAATGAGTTTGTGCCTGCCTCTGCTCAGTGGAACCATGTTCACACCCCGAAGAGTGAGGTACACAGCCCTACCCTCGGACTCTGGGAAAGCTCCCCCCTCCCTCCCGACATCGAGATTAGTACTGTATGTGTTGATGTCAGTGGCCAGTGTAGAGGATCTCTTCATAGGCATGAGCTGAGCCTCAGGAAGAATCTGGGCCTGATCCACAGCTGGCACAAGTGCCCTCAATGCCTGACCAGTTTGCAGCATCTGCATCAGCTCCTCCTTCTACATAGCTCGGAACCGCTCATCAAAAGAAGACATTGGCAAAGGTGGAAGAGATAAGAGAGAGGCAGCCTGATAAAATGTCAATGCCTAACCGGTAGCGGGGCCTGGCTGTCTGGAGAATTGCGCACCAGCACCTCTTCCAAAGAGGGGGTGCGTTCCTCCAAATGCTGGTACTTCACAGGTACTGGCGAAGCCAATGTCCCAGTGCTCCCAGCACCATGCATCAATGAGGACCGGTGTTTGGGCTTCTTGAGTTTCCTCTGATGCTCAGCATCACGTTCCTTCGATGCTGACGAGGACTACGTCAAACCTGTAGCTGTCGTTGGTGTCGGGTCTGATGCTGACTGATCCTGGGCCTGATCTCAGCACCCAGTGTTGACAGAGGTGGAGACCTTCTTGTTGCTGGTGCAATCCCAGTGGATGTTGAAGTCTTGGCAGCCATTGAGGTCGATGCTTCCGGTGTCGATGACAATGTTCAGGCCTTTGAGGAGCCAAAAGGTTTCTCCTGTTGGATTTGTCACGCCCTCTGTGTCCTCAACTATATTTTTAAACAGAGAGAACAAGAGTTAAGCTCATGGTTAGGCCCAAGCACCCAATGCACCAAGAGTGCAGGTCTGTCACAGAAATCACCAGATTACATCAGGTGCACCTCTTGAAGCCACTGGGGGCCTTCTGGGACAAGAAAAGAATAGTAGACAAATTAAACTCCTCAACTGTGAACCGAAAAATGGGCAGCGGTCAAACTGAGGTCTGGTCTAACTAGGCCCAGCACCTCAGGAAAATTAAATGAAGCTTCAAGAGCAGAAAAAACTAATGAAAGTACAGGGAAATTAAATAAGAAAAAGAAGAAAAAAATACTAGCTGAGAAAAGGAAAACTACCCGCAGGGAAGGCACTGCAAAAGAGAAAGATACACACACTGAGAACACAAAATGCATCCTCCCTGCTCTGTGTAAAAAACGAGACAGAGTCCCGTGCTCATACAGTGGGCTGTAAGACACCAGTGCATGAGTGATGGGACGCTACTAGAAAGTTCTTTGTCTCACTATTCAGGACCTGCATTGGGCGCCATCAGATGACATCACCCAGCTGTGAGAATAGGAAGACCTTTTTGTCCTTGGAAAATGTAATGTCCTAAAGAACTCCAACTCCATAGATATCTAACAAGCAGAATGCTCACTGATTTAGAAGTTATGTCAGATTTTTTGTTCTCTATAGCAGCAGCTGTCAGACGGTGTGTCACGAACTCCCAGGAGGTGTGTTACAAGGCATGCGGCATGTCTCTCTCCCCTCTCCTGCCACACAGACCAGCACTGCTCTCTCTGGCTCATTCTCTCCCCCCCCCCCCTCGAGTTCTAAACTGCTTTCTCTTCTTCTTCTTCCCTCCCCTCCTCAGTCCATCAAACTTGTGTTGTCTGCTGGCCCCTGCATTAACACACTGCCACAGCCGGCACCGCACCAGGACCTTCTTTCTGTCAGGTCCTGCCCCTGCATACAGAGGAATGTGTGTCACAAGAGAGGGACGTGGCAGTGGGAAGAATCTGGTGCTGGCCCAGGCAGCTTGTTAACGGACTAAGGAGAGAAGGGAAGCGGGAAAAGAGAAAGCAGGAAAGCAGTGTTGGTCTTGGGGGGATGAGGGAAGGAGAGGGAGCAGTGCTGGACGTGTGGGGGGGAGGGGGGACTGGAGTTGAGAGAAGCAGAGGGAACAGGACTAGATTTGTGGTAGGGTTGACGGAAGGACAGGGATCAGTTTTGGACTTGTGGAGAGGTTAGGAGTAGGAGCAGCGTTGGACTTGTGGGGGTGGAGAGAAGCAGAGGCAGCAGTGTTGTATTTCTGGGGTGGGAGGTTCAGGGAAGGACAGGGAGCAGTGCTGGACTTGTGGGAGGTTAAGGGAAGAAGGCAGCAGTGTTGGGATGGGTGGAGGTTGAAAGAAGGAGAGGGAGCAGGCTTGGACTTGAGGGAGGGGGGATGAGTGAAGAAGAGGGTGCAGTAGTGGACTTGGAGAGGGGCTGAGGAAAACAGGAGTGCTAATGGACTCATTGGGGAGGCTGAGGGAAGAACAGGGAGTGTTGCTGGACTCACCGAATGGCTAAGGGAAGAAGAGGGAGAGGTTTTGGACTCGAGGGGGAAGAAAAGGGAGATATCCTGGATGGGGGAGGGGGAAGAAAAGGGAGAGATCCTGGATGGGAGAGGGGGGAAGATGATGTTCTGGACCCATACTGGGAGGTGGAGGAAGAGGGAGAGGTGCTGCAGGGGGACAGGTGAGATGACAGACTATGGGTGAGGGATCCGGGGAGAGAGGAAGAAGATGGCGGACCATTAGGGGAGGGTGTTGGGCAGAGGTGGAGATGGCAGACCATGAGGTGGCAGTAGAGTGGGTAAAAAAAGGGGGGGATATGCTGGACCACAGGAGATGCAGCTACACAAACCCTGATGCTGTGCTCCTTCCCCATGTTGTATAGGTGGTAAACCGCACAACCTGGAAAGGCAAACAGAAACGGAATTTATGTATCTGTGTCTCCTGGTACCAGTTTGGGTTTCCTGAACCACTGCCCTGCTGAACATTGAAGCTGCATTTTTTTTGAGTGGGGGTGGCATGGAAGGGAGAGGGAACAGGGAGTTGCTGGGCTACAAGGGTGTAAGAAGGGAGAGAGAGGAGAGAAACTTGACATAGTGGAACCTTGGAGGTTCTCAAGCAGATGAGTGAGAGGAGGATGAGGAGTGCATGAAGGAGAAGGGAATAGGAAGCCAGGAAAGGAGTGAGACAGGAGATGTAGGGGGTGAGGAGGAGATGGAAAGTTGATAGGTACCGGTAGGTGAAATATAGGTGGTGGACTGAAGAGAGAGAAGGTGAAATTTGAGGGGAGAGAGAGGAGAGAGAGAAAAAAGAAAGATATCAGAGACTGATATCATGAGGGAATAGAAGAAGATAGGAGGAAAGTGGAGAAAGAACATATGGTCCACACCCACTGGAAAGAAAGCAGAAGACAGACTGGAAAACAGAAAAGAATAAACTGGTACCAACATGCATGGAAAAATAAAGCACTCAGACAACCAACGTAGAAAAGTGTTTTATTTTGAATGTATTTGGTGGAATATGTTAGCTTTGGGAAATGTGCATCACGGATGTCTGTATTTTGTTTAGTAAAAGAGGAAATGCATTTCTGTTTTTATTTCTCCTATATTATGGTACATGCCTAGTTTGACTTCTGAGGTTCCCAGTTCAATTTTTGTCTTTACATTTCTATTTCTAATTTGTGATCCCTTGTTCTGTATTTGCTGTGGGTTTGTCTGTGCTTTGTGTGTGAAGGAGGTGCCTTATTTTGTTTCCAAGTAGTTTCTGAGTAGAACTCTGTAGCAGTCCCACTTGTTCTGTTTTACCAGTAGTAGGTGTATTGGTGTTCTAGGACCCTATGTGATATTTGTAGTGCTGCCTGTTTTGAAGTAGGGTCCTTGTTTAAATCAAAGGAATCAGTGCTACTGTTCTATGGTACATTTACTACATGTATGTTGAGTTAGGATTTTTTCAGGTTTTGTGTTATTTCACAATGAGGCTCATTTTCAAAGCACTTAGCCTCCCAAAGTTCCATAGAAACCTATGGAACTTAGCCTCCCAAAGTGCTTTGAAAATATGCCTCATTGTGGGTCAAGTATGCAGTGTGTCACGGATGCGAGCATTGTTCATCAGGTGTGTCCCGACTGAAAAATGGTTGAGAACCATTGCTGTATAGCATTAGGCAAAAATTATTTTATTTTCTTAAAACAGTGTGAAGTCAGTAATATTTTAGGAAAAATATATTTTGCAGAGTTTTAAACAGTAAAAATAGCTAACCAAAATTCACCATATTTGCCCACTGTAGTCTAGAGTATTTTTTTCCTTTTTGGGTTTTTTTTTTTCCTCATGATACAGTGAAGAAAAATCACTCATGTCTGGAACCACCAATACTCTCTATCTTATATCCAATGTCGCTCCCTGATCTAACTCCCCCCCCCCCCCCCACACACACCTCTTGTTCATTCTAAAGTGCTCCTCCACCTCCCCCCCCCCCATTCCTGCTGTAATGCTCTGTCCAGCACTTTGCCTGACCTCACCCATGGCACCATGGCCATTTCCCCCAATCTGGCTCCTTGCATTTCTTTCAATAAATGTTAACTGTGCTGTCTGCATTCCCAAACTAGTCCCACTGCAAGATCCATGTCATCCAAGATTAAAGAAGCAGGGGTAGAGGATTCCAATGCAATCCTTTGTCGTAACCTAAAATTTGAAAACAACTAGTCTAGATAAATATATTGTAAACAAGTGGAATGATAGCTTTGACAATTTTAAATATAAATTCAATAAAATAGCTACACTACAAAGCCCTGCCTTACTATTATATTCATACTTATATGCAGAAACCACACAAATTGACTATCATGGTAACAAATTTGACAGACCGAGATCATACTGCACATACCTTGACTTAGGACTGAGGTTCATTCCTCTCATGGTATGTGCAAAACTAGTCCACTTGGAGAAATTGCCACTGAACAAAACTGTTTGGGCTCTACCATGAGCTTGTAATAATGTTTTCGGTTTTGGTATTATATGCTTACCGTTCAAAAGAAAACACTTGTCAATGAGGAAAGGATTGGATTATGTATACATCTTATTCTTTTAACCAAATAGTAACACGTTGATAAGGTTCTTCATTGATTGATATGGATATATTGGGGCAAATTTATAATGCCTTTTCCACATGTAAAGCCTATATTACATGCAGAGAAAGGCTTTTATAATATTGTATGACCACATATACATGCAAAACGTAGATGCACAGAAAAAGTGTGCCTATTTTAAGTGATCTGTGCATAGGTGTTCCTGGGAATGTAGTCTGGGCACAGTGAACACAGAGTGGCAATGCATGTGCATATTTTATAAAACATGCATGTACATGTATGTATAGCGTATACATACAAAGTTCAGAGCAGGCATAAATTTATGTGTGGGTACTTGCACATATTGGGGCTGGTTCTGAGATTTTATAAAGTAAAATGTGCATCTATGTTGCCTTTATAAATATGCTTAAAATAGATTCCATTTTGGACATGCTTCATTGGTGCTCTGTTATAAATTACCTCCTCTATGCAGAATTGCATGTGAAATAGTATCATATTGACAGATAACTTACTGTGCTACTCCTATGCCATGTGGTCAACAAAAAACAGTCGGCCACTGTTATCTATTATCGTACAAGTCCCAAGTCCAAAATTCTTCAAAATATTGCCTCATATCAGTCATACAAATCAAAAAATAGCAGAATCACTTATATTTAGAAAGCCATCTTTATATAACTGTAGAATCAGCAATATTTGAAGTCTTCTGATCTCTAAAGATATCTTTTATTCTAGTACGAGTAGTAACAGTGTTTCAATTTCCCAACTTGGGTCTGGGTTATGCTATTATAGCTTCACCAGGGGATACCTAAATATCAAAATTTCAATAAATAGCAACATATCATAAAACCAAAAAATCTCTATCTATAAAAGGCACCTCCAACGTTCTAAATTTGTAGTTGCAAGATCCCATGAGTGTCTGCCCTGCCCCCGCGTCACGTGATGATGTTGAGGGCGGAGCAATGACACTCAACAAATCGGATTGTCATTGGGTAATCTCTGTTTCCACTCCCCAATGCAGCCGTCATTCCCATACACTCAAAAACCAACCAACATCGGCGCTGGACCCCATCCCCCCGCCCCCCTCACCCACCCTCCCGCAGCCGCTCGCTCACCGTTACACCGCCCTCCCTCTCCTCTCCGACTCCGGCCATGGTGCACGACGATTACTACACACGAGCAAGGAACCCCATTGGTTATTCTCTGTTTCCACTCCCCAACACAGCCGTCATTCCCATACACTCAAAAACAAGCACACAGACGTTTTTTTTTCTTCCAAGGAGCACACACACACACATTCACTCTCTCTCTCTCACACAATCACTCTCACATACACTCTCCAAGGAAAACCTTGCTAGCGCCCATTTCATTTGTGTCAGAAACGGGCCTTTTTTTACTAGTGCTCTAATATTTCACACACTGACAGGAGGAGAAGCACTGCTGGTTCTTCAAAATGGCTACCAGTGACAAAAAGATGCTGCCAGATTTTAATCTTTACACATGCGCACACATTCTTGCACTACATCCAATAGGATTACACAGCAACAGTCATGTGAGTCCAATTTCTTCAAAGTAGCACCCAATCTATTTCTTTGTTTAAGCCTTCTGGCTGCACAGTTGCCCATTCAAAAAATCATTTTCTGTTCTCACAAAAGTAACACTCTTGAAACATCACCACCTCTAGAAGTGTCACCGTGGGAATGGGGCAGGGAGGTAGGGGGGTTATGGTTGATTGTTTTTTCAATGTTTATGCACCTAATGGTGGGAAGCTATAAGAGTCCAAGCTCTCCACACTTTTGTAACATTATATTGGGGTTTTTCAGAGTGGTGAGTACATATTAATGTGTGTTATATGCCTCTTATTCATTTCTTATAAGGGGTGGATGGGGTTCTAGGGGAGGTGAAAGCTGAACATGGGTTGTTTCCGTATCAATTTCTTGTACGTTTTGTTTGGTGAATTTCATAGTAAAAATGTTTTCATCTAAAACTATAAATCGTAAATCTTGCAAAGTATGTTGAGCTTTCTCCAGTGTGATACCAATGGCACTTCTTCTCAGCCATGACACAAATTTAATGAGATGTTCCGCTATCCTCAATTTAATTTTTCTTCCTGTCTGGTCAATATAATATTTCATGCATGGACACGATGCAATAAATGTTTTTGGGGGGGTTTTTTGACCGGTGACAGAATTGGATTACAAAACCTTTGCACATGGATCAACACATGTGATCCTAATATACAGTTTACTGCCAATTCCCATCTTACAGCAAACTAATTTTTAGATATTTGGTTAATGTATAAGGAGGGAAGATATGAAGACACTAATATCAGAAGAAAATAGACTAACTCCTTATTACATTTCTGTAGTTTCCAGTCACCTCACTTATGAAACATCCCAGTAGGACAATTCCTGAGACATTGAAGATTATGTTATCACCATAGAGAAATATAAGAACCAAGCTTTAACTATGTCTCAAAAATGTAAACAACATGGATAGCCCCCTAGGGTTATTTTAAAAAGCCTTTAAGAGGGCTTTATTTACTCAGAGGTTATTTCAACCTAAAAAAATCACTCTCAGGAATCTGCATTAAAATAAGCATTACCTTATTCAAGACATGCGTTTGGAAAGAAGATTGTCAAGAAATTTTGTCATGTTATGCAGTTCCATCCTCAATTTAAAGAACTTCTGCGATCTGCTTATAAAACAGGATGAAATTTGGCCAATATATTTACTAGCGCAACATTTCAAAATCAACCACTGAAAGGTCACCGTCCATGTGGTCAATGTATATACTGCACATATGTATGACAAACAGATAAGGCATTGATTCCAGGAACGAACAAGTTTTATTATGTATTATATCACTGGTAATTGGGAAGCAAAACCAGTGCTGGGCAGACGTCTACGGTCTGTGCCCTGAAAATGGCAAGGACAAATCAAACTTGGGTATAAAGTATAACATACCACGTATAACGAGTTTATCTTGTTGGGCAGACTGGATAAACCATACAGGTCTTTATCTACCGTCATTTACCATGTTACTATGATTTATTGCATCAAATGTCTATGCATGAAATATTATATTACCCAGACTCAGAGAAAAATTGAATTGTGGATAGAACATTGCATCATGGGAAAGAAGTGCCGCCATTGGTGTCACACTGGAGAACAGCTCAACATACTTTTCAAGATTTATGATTTGTAGTTTTAAATGAGGTGACACTTCCTAGAAGTGGTGATGTTTCAAGAGTGTTAATTCTGCAAGAACAGAAAATGAATTTTGAATGTGCAGCCACAAGGCTTAAAACAAAGAGATAGACTGGTTGTTACTTTGAAAAAATTGGACTCACATGACTGTTGCTGTGTAATCCTATTGGATGTAGTGCAAGAATGTGTGAATATGAGTAAAGATTAAAGTCTGGCAGCATCTTTTCGTCACTGGTAGCCATGTTGAAGGACTAGCAGCTCGCCTCCTCCTATCAGTGTGTTGAAATTTTAGAGCATTTTTTTGTTTTATATGTTGTTGTTATTTATTGAAAGTTTGATATTAATTTAGTTTCTCATGATGAGGTCCGTAATGATGAAACCCAGATCTGAGTTGGGAAATTGAAACACTGTTACTACTCGCAGAAGAATAAAGGATATCTTTAAAGATCAGAAGACTTCAAATATTGCCAATTCTACAGTTATAAAAAGATGGTTAACTGGCTTTTATTGCACCTTGATG
This sequence comes from Microcaecilia unicolor, assembly GCF_901765095.1. Taxonomy (NCBI): domain Eukaryota; kingdom Metazoa; phylum Chordata; class Amphibia; order Gymnophiona; family Siphonopidae; genus Microcaecilia; species Microcaecilia unicolor. The sequence goes on along the minus strand of NC_044036.1, from coordinate 172,619,217 downwards.
TACTGCCACATTTGGCAACCTGTGGGATCCCAGTACCGGGGTTACTTCACTGTGATTTCTGGGCCATATTACAACTTGCTGTGTAGCACCACAAGTCGCATTATGATGTTTCATAGTAATGAGAATCTCATTACTAGGTAACCAGCAGTGACTTAAATTTTGCCACAGTATTTTTACTCAAGCAGTGTTAGGGCTGTTTAAGTCGTGTTAAAGGCCAATTAACGCAACTTAAGGCCCTAATACTTCTTGATGAATTCCCCTCTAAATAAATATCTGGTCTGAAAGCATAAAATCTGTTAGTTGAATACAATTATGAAGATTTATGTAAACTATTTTAATATAATCTTTTTTCCCCATTTGCTCTACAGTAATAAATGCTACAATGCTGTGTCCGACAATTGATCCAATGAACAACTATCGCTTGACCTACCTTCGTGTGGAAAAAAATAAGCTAAAAGCTTCAATAAGCACATATGTCTTGTTTTGCTTTCCTCACATCCAAAGTATTTACTATGGAGAACAAAAAGTTAAGGATGCTCAAAACCCAATATTGCCCCAGTTCCCAATGCCCCATGATCATGAGGAGGAGGAAGAGGAAGAGAGAGGGGCATGGCCAGTAATACATGAAGAGGAGGAGGAAGAGGAGGAACATGGTGGAATAGACCATGATGATTTTAATCCCTACTCATACTAAACTCGTATTTTCCAGTATGTTTGCATAGAGAGGTTGTTTATCAAATTCTAAGGGCCCAATTTACTAAACTTTTTCCTACTGGCACATCTCCCATTCTGTGTCCGAGTAAAATCTAGCCTTTCATCTTAAAGAACCTTTCTGCCTACTAAAGATAACCTTTTGTGTATGTTTTGTAAAAGATGCAACTATAATATGAGCATGTAAAATCATGGTAGATATGTTTCAAACGTTTTAGCGTTTCAATAACAGAAAATAGAACAGCAGCTTCCCTCCCTTTCATTGATTTTCTCATTATCTTCTATCTATACTTCTGTTGACATCACAAGCATAACAATGGACTGGCCTACTTATAAACAAAAAGAAAACTATTTTCTATTTTTTTTATTCTATAACATTTCAAAAGCACACATGGTAAAAGGGAATAGTCAACCTGAAGAAAGTTGATTTTTTAAAAATCTTTTTTCTACTTTTTTACCTTTTAGCATACCTTTAGCGTACTCTACTACTCTCATCTCTTCTCAGATGGATTTTTTTGTAAGTGCAGATGGCCCCTTCTGGCCACCGTGCTGAAAGGGTGCCCATCTCAAGGTACACTACTAGCGCCACTGGTTGGCCCATAGGGCCTGCCACTGTAGCAGCCTCCACCTTCCCTCCCTCCACAAGCTATGCATGCACACCCAGATATGGTGATCCTAGAGTGGATCTATACTGCAATGCTATAACATGAGACTTGAATATTTTAATTTTAAGAGACCATTTTTAATTCCTTTGAAGTAGCCAACAATTCTCCCGCTCTAGCTTGTTAAGAAGTACCCACAAATTATGTAATATTAACTGCACAAAACTCATTCTTATGGGAAATTATTTTATATATCATGGAAAGTACACAGAACAGCAGAAAGATAATATGACCTGCCAAAACAGTTGTATCAAAATGCACAGCATACTATGAGGCATATTTTCAAAGCACTTTGGGAGGCTAAGTTTCATAGGTTTCTATGGAACTTTGGGAGGCTAAGTGCTTTGAAAATGAGCCTCTATGCTTCCACGCGAGGATTCCCCTTTCTTTTAAAAGAGAAGCCCTGGGGCCATCTTAACACCTCTAAAAACATTTTATTTTATTTTAAATACTTTCTAAGCAATAGTACTAGCTCCTAATGGCCAGTTTATTCAGTCTATCAACAGAACTGTGACATGCAGAACAGTCAGTCAGAATGAACCACTGCTATCCTGCACTTCAGACTCCCAGTGAGAAACTGTAAAAATCCTACTGTTAAACACCAGAGGAAGGGCTCAGAGTACATTTAAAGGAGGCATATCATCTCCACAGGTTATACTGTATATGTAGTGCTACCAAAAAAAAAAAAAAAAAAGATTTTTTCAGATTTGTTTTCTAAGGAAGTTATTTAATCTGTATGCCCCTGGATCAGTAGGCTCACAGCCTCTACAATCTGAGAACTATAATGTTCATTGGAAAGAAGCACTGGTGATTGTGTAATACATGTCTGTAGATCTTGATTATATTGGCTGAAGCACACTGCCAACATTTCTCAAGGAGGTTTTTTTCCATGCAAAACAGGACAGAGGAGAAACTCCTGAAACTCACAGAACAGTAAATGTAGTCCATAACAGCTACACAATTAGGCTCTGAATAGCTATCTTAACTGGTGATACTATCAATTGACTCCAGCCACTAAGTGCCACTATTGCCTCTCCTCACCTCTAGTCATTCCATCTTGAAGCGTTATTCTCCAATCTCATGCCATTGTTACCACTCCTCTGGCCCTGTTCTGCCTCCCCAACTCATACGCCCATCCTGCTTCTGTTGCACATTGGGTCCTTTGACCCCATCTCATAACATTGCTGCCCTTCACATCTCCTCCCACCCACACACACTGTTGACACCATTGCTCAGATCCCCAACTTGCCATTGTTCCATAATACAAAACACAACATTCATAGCTTTCCTTAGCTGCTGTGGAACCTGTCAAACTGGACTCTGCTAGTTGATTTACTTGTATTCTTGTTCTTTGCAACAAATTATCTCCCGACTATGGGCCTCTATTTATTCAGGAAACTACCTGGATGCATATAGAAACCACCAAATCATGACTTTTGGTATACCTTACTAATAACTGTACTAGAAGGAACAGAAGAAGGTACTGCTAGACTGCAGTTACCTCTAATCCTCTGAAGCTTTGTGAAAACTCTACCCAGGATATGGAATTCTGAAAAAATGCTTAAGACAAGGCAGCCATTCAACCTACACACAAATAGGCACGTAAAGAGCAACTCTATAAACTATGTACTAACATTTAGGTGAAAAGAAAAAGGTGTGGAATTGACCAATGTGAAACGTCAGAGTAAAAATGTAAATCCTTTATTCATATATACATCAGCATTTCCTTGAAGACAATACATTAGAAGAAAACAGCACCTTAAAATGAACTCAACATGGTCCGTGTTTCGGCCTATGCCTTCATCAAGAGTCCAAAACTGAGATGTGAGGAAATAGTGCTAAACTGAAACCTGTGTTGCTTTGATGACTCACAAAGCAACATAGACACATAACTAGGCCAAACTTTCAGTTCTCTTTCCAGAGGAGATGATGTGAGGACTTCCAGAACAGGACAGAACTTCATTGGACTCTAGTGTTGCTCTGCTTCATTCCAACACTATTTCCACACTTATTTCAATTTTGGACTCCTGATGAAGGCATAGGCTAAAACACGGACCTCTTATGGCACTGGTCATTCCCATCCCTTTTTCTTTTCATTTTGACTTTTGTGGGTTTGCTTGGTTTTCTGTTTTTTTGTTGGGGTAACATTTAGGTGCCCATTATGTATGTAAACATTTAGAATACTAGCATACTAGTACTGCCTTAGGGGCCCTTTTACTAAGCTGCGTTAGGCACTAACACGCGCCTAAAGGAGATTAAAGTGGCGTACCATGGGATGCGCTCGAGCATCCTGCAATAAGAACCAAATGTGCATGCACTAACCATGTACTTTAAAAAAAATCATTTTTTTTTTTTTTTGAAGGGGAGTGTCTGGGGGAGGAGAGTGGGCATTCCTGCACTAACCAGTTAGGGTAGCTACATTACCACTCACCGATTAGCACAGAAATAGCGTGTAAGCCCTTACCACCTTCAAAATGAGTGGCAGTAAGTGCACATATGCCAATTTTTTTACACATGGTCATTAAAACAGAAAAGGCCATTTTTACTGCTGTGCAGTAAAAATCTTCACAAGATGCACTAAAGCGACTTTTTGCCACGGCTTAATAAAAGGGTTCCTTAGTGCACTATAAAGTATTGCAAACTTTTAATAAAGCATAACCACAGAAAGTACATATGCATGTGATATATACCAGCCCAGACTCTAAATGCTCAATGCTCCACAGCTGGATTCAACTGAATGGTGGTTTTAAAATAGTGCTTCCAATTTAAAATGCTCTTTATCTGAATTTAGATTTAATAGTTTTTAGCATACTAAATATGTTACTTACTCTTTTTAAGTAAGCCAGTTGACATCTCAACTTCAAAACTAAAAGCAGCATATATACAAAATGTGTCATACCATAAGATGATTAACCTGTGTTACTTATTGCTAATGAATTTCTATGACGAATATTGTCTGGATAAATAATAAAAACAAATCAGCAAAACTTAAAATATTGATACTGTCAACTTATCTCTTGTGATGATTTGTTTAACTGTCTTTGTGAGAATGCTCTCTTTGTAAAACCAGAAAATCAATACCTCCCTATTCTATTTCTTTAGAGTGCCTCAGCAAAGGAATGCAGACCCTTTATCATTTTTCTTTAGTGTGATATATTACTGGCTGAGTACTAGTTATATACAAAACTTTAGGAGGAGACTCATAGTCCATGACCTTAAACATCTTAGCCCTGGGCTCATCCTCCACTTCCAAAGGAATGGGAATAGCAACCGCCATTTCCTTTACAAAATATGAGAAGGAAAGACCCTCTGGTGTAGACTTTCTTCCTTTCTATGGCGGGGAGAGGTCTGGTAGGATACCAGAGGACTCCTACACCGTGAAGTACTGTGGATCCTCATCAGACTCCCATGAGTGCTCCTCATCGGTATCAGTGAGAAACTCCTCATGGGAGGGCTGAGAAAGAGCATCCCTTGACAAGAAGGAACTATGTCCTTGAGAAAGGCATAGAGTTGTCAGCTCCAGCCTCGACTCCAGTGAAGCTTCCTCTACCAATGTTAAGAGAGTGCCAACACGGGCGGATGTCGACACCGAGGCTGCAAGTGGCACCAGCATCAGAGACCTCACCACAGGTTGTTGGCCAAGCAGCATGAGGCATGGCTGATCCAAACACCCCAGACGCCTGTATTCTGATGTATGAGTCTCGCCAAAAGCTTAGGGAATAAGGTCCGAGGCGCTCATTGAGGGCCGAAATCGGGAAAGGCTGGGGCATCAGTGCAGAGACAGGCTGCTGAATAGTCAGGGTCTGAGCGGATACCTAGTTCTGGATGCGTGGAGCCCACAATCTGGCACCTCTTGTATGGAGGGGGAATGGCCCCTCCCTGCACTGATGCTGCTCAGGTACTGAGTGTTCTCTTGGTGCCCCTGAGCTCATGGTACCGTGTGAAGGCAACCAATGCAGATGATTCTTGGGCTTTCCCCGATGCCCAACATAGACGCTGCTCGACGCTGACGAGGATGTTGTCAAATCCTCACATTGTCTTCAGTTTGGGTCCGATTCTGACTAGTCCCAGGGGCTGCACAGCAACCAATGTTGAGCAACTGACCCACTCAATGCACAGCCATGTCCAAATATCTACAGGCCTAGCAGCCATGCAGCCCGATGCAGATACCAGACATTGATACAGACATCGAGGTTTCAGACCTGGCTCCAAATCATTTTTCCCATTGGACCTCTCTGGCCAACTGGGTTCTTTTCTTCATACAAAGAACACAGTTAGATGGGGAATGCTTAGGCCCCAAACACTGATGACACCAAGAATGGGTGGCCTTGCAAAAGATAGTCCTATTGCACCAGCTGCAGCGCTTAAAGTCACCGAGAACCTTCGATGACATGGAAGGGAAAACAGCCATGGCCAAATCAAAAGACTCGATGGTGCCAAAAAAGGGGCAAAGCACCAGAAAAGATAGGAAAGCCCAACCGAAGCTCAGGCCCAAGTGTGGCCTACTGATTGTGGTAAAAACCTTAAGAGAAATAGAAAAAAAGAGAACTCCAAAAAAGAACAGAGCAAAATTTAAAAAACAAAAAAGAACCGGGGAGGCACAAGAAAATTCGCTCTCAAAGCAATCCCAAACCGGCTGTGAGAAGTGGTAAAAGTCCTTCTTCTCACTGTGGGAAAACAGGATCCCACACTCTCACGACAGGAGGGAAGGCACTTGTAGATGCATGGTGGGAGCGTAGCGTTCGCTGCGTACTTTTAAAGATATGTATAGCTTTTTCAAGCTTCAGACCAGGCAATGCGGACCACATTACTCATATGTGAGAATTATTGGCCTGCAGGTCCTCGGAGAATTGAAGATATTCTCTTTCTCCACTCAATGCACAGAAAAATCAATTGGCCCTGAAAACTTTCATCAATACTATTCTTGTGTTTTTCTCCTTTACTCTTATGTCCAGTTTTCTTGTATCACGTTTTATATTCACTGGAATAGGAATGGGTTGGTGCCTGCATATATGAACACATGGGTCCCTTGGTATGTCCCATATCAACAGCTACACTCTAAAGATCAATATAGAGTGTCACATCCTGACATTAATGCATTTAGGTTACAATCATTGAAGAAATGGTATATAAACAAAATTGTACCAGAATTATGGAACTCTCAGCTAGTAAGCGTGTTAGTGTTTTTAGCGCGCTAACCATGTAGGTGCCATAGAGGCATATTTTCAAAGCACTTAGCCTCCCAAAGTTCCATAGAAACCTATGGAACTTAGCCTCCCAAAGTGCTTTGAAAATATGCCTCATAATATTCCTATGGATGTCTACACGGTTAGTGCGCACTAATTTTTAGCACACACTAAAAACACTAGCACACCTTAGTAAACAGGGCCTTAAATATGTTCAGTATTGCAAGATGTTAAATACCTGGTTATTCAAGAAAATTTATTGTTTCTTAACATTGAAATTATTACATTTAATGTAATTTTGCCTACATTTGATTGTAATCTGCCTTGAGCCATTGCTATTGGTTAGGCAGAACAAAAATGTATAATTAAAAATTCTTATTAACATGGATGTTTCACGAGGGTCAAGCACATTTAATTTGAGCAGTGTAAAGAATTGTGGGGTGTTTTTTTTTAATATTGGGTGAGCATTCCTTGCATGACTGGTATTCCTGAAAGCTGAATGGTGCACAGTGCTGTACACCGCCTTGGGTGAATCTCTTCATTAAGGCAGCTAATAAATCCCAATAAAGAAATAAATAAATACAAAGTATATAGCTTTCAATTATGTACACAATATGCTGGATGAATCTGACAATTTGAGAATGTACAGAAATTATTTAAGGAACCATTTACTATCACATGCTAATGCCATTAATGCATGACATTTACTTCAGGACCTGTTTCATAAAATGGGCTCTGCAATAGATAAATGTGCAATAATGGCATTAGTGCATGCTGATAATAAATAACCCCATGAATGTCTACATTTTAATTAACATACTGAATTGCAATAAAAGTACATTTTTAAAGATTTTTTCATCGTATTTGTTTAAAAAATGCTAAACTACTACAAATTAAAAAGTGTTAGAAGTCACAGTCTATGCTGGGACCGCTGCTTTTCAACATATTTATAAATGACCCAGAGATGGGAGTAACTAGTGAAGTAATTAAATTTGCTGATGACACAAAGTTTTTCAAAGTCGTTAAATCGCGGGAGGATTGTGAAAAATTACAAGAGGACCTTACGAGACTGGGCATCTAAATGGCAGATGACGTTTAATGTGAGCAAGTGCAAAGTGATGCATGTGGGAAAGAGGAACCTGAATTATAGCTATGTCATGCAAGGTTCCACGTTAGGAGTCACAGACCAAGAAAGGGATCTAGGTGTCGTCGTTGATGATACGTTGAAACCTTCTGCTCAGTGTGCTGCTGTGGCTAAGAAAGCAAATATAATGTTAGGTATTATTAGGAAAGGAATGGAAAACAAAAATGAGGATGTTATAATGCCTTTGTATCGCTCCATGGTGCGACCGCGCCTTGAATATTGTGTTCAATTCTGGTTGCCGCATCTCAAAAAAGATATAGTGGAATTAGAAAAGGTGCAGAGATGGGCAACGAAAATGATAAAGGGGATGGGACGACTTCCCTATGAGGAAAGGCTAAAGCAGCTAGGGCTCTTCAACTTGGAGAAAAGGCAGCTGAGGGGAAATATGATTGCGGTCTATAAAATAATGAGTGGAGTTGAACGGGTAGATGTGAAGCGTCTGTTTACGCTTTCCAAAAATACTAGGACTAGGGGGCATGCGATGAAGCTACAATATAATAAATTTAAAACAAATCGGAGAAAATGTTTCTTCACTCAACATGTAATTAAACTTTGGAATTCGTTGCCAGAGAATGTGGTAAAGGCGGTTAGCTTAGCGGAGTTTTTAAAAGGTTTGGACGGCTTCCTAAAGGAAAAGTCCATAGACCGTTATTTAATGGACTTAGGGAAAATCCACTATTTCTGGAATAAGCAGTATAAAATGTTTTGTAGTTTTTTGGGATCTTGCCAGGTATTTGTGACCTGGATTGGCCACTGTTGGAAACAGGATGCTGGGCTTGATGGACCTTTGGTCTTTCCCAGTAATACTTATGTACCTATGTTTTTGACAGCAAAGAAAATGCAGAAGTCTGTTTCTGATCCTTTTCCAGATCTCAGAAAACAGCTGAGAAAATTATCTTTTGGAGATGTTTTTCACTGTAAGTAGGCTTTCAGTTTTGGTGATATTAGCCAGAACATTCTTTTTAAATCACACTAAGTTCATGTCGACAGTTTGTAATTCTTAACTCTGTGGGAAATGATTGTTACTAATTATTTCTATAGTGCTATTCCATGCATGCAGCACTGTACACACTCATATAAGAGAAGGCTCATGCTCTGTACAGATTAGAATCCATTCAAAACATAGTAGAGGACAAATAACTTAGGGCCCCTTTTACTAAGCTGCAGTAAAAGGGTGTTTTTGACACATGCTGAGGCCCCCTTTTGCCACCACGGGTAAAAGGCTGTCTTTTTTTTTTTTTTAAAGAAATGGTCGTGCGGTAAGTAAACCACTTGCCGCACAGCCATTTCCAGGGGAAGCACTTATCGCCACTTACTGAAGTGGCAGTAAAGGCTCCTGTGCTAACCGGGCACTACACGATTACTGCCAGGTAAAAACCGGGGCTACAAAAATAAAAAATGTTTCTAGCGACAGTAATGGCGTGTGCTGGGGGTGGGAACTACCACCGGGGCTGCTGTGGTATGCCAGCGGTAGTTCCGGATAAGAGAGTGGTAAGTCCATGTTGGACTTATCACCGCTTAGTAGAAGACCCTCTTAAAGCACATCTGCAATACCAATGGCAAGCGTTCAAGCACAGGACCTGTACACAAGCAACTAAACCACAACTCAGAAGTAACAAAAAGTATTTATTAGTATGTTTGGGTTGAAACACAAAATAAGCCTGTCTTCCTCCTCTGGGCCTCCCTGACTTTCCATAACACAAGGTTTTTATATTTCCTGGTTTGGAACCACCTGCTCTGACTTTGCTAAGGTGGTCTAGTGAAGACTGGGCTTAAGAAGGACTGGGGTTCTTTTATATACTCCCTCAAATGAGAAAAGAGCAACAATGCTAAGAAGTCTCAGAACAAGACACTGTTCAAGATTGCCAACTGGCTTCATTTTTTCTCTTCAGGACAGGCTGACCTACTTCTGGTTTAACTCTATTGAAATGCATGATTTTATAATTCTAAGTCCCTTAGAAACACAGGACAAGTCCAAGCATGCAGCAGGGTAAAACAAAGACTGGTCAGTCTATCCTGAAAAAAAAATAGAGCCAGCTGGCCAGACTCTTTTTCATTACAGAGAAAGAAACTAACAACTTCTTTTCCTTAGTCTAGGCCAGTGCCCAGACACAGCCTCTTGGGACCCGTAGACTGGATGATGTGACCTGAAAAACAGGCTCTGTTTAGGGTTCTCCTTAACTGAATAACATGACAAAATAAGACAATCACCGCACTGCTCTTGTACCACAACTGAGATAATATAACTTAAAAACATATTAACTGGAACAGTAAAGGATTCCTTTACTGTTCCAGTTAATATATTTGCTAAGCTATATTAATAAAAATACTGGATGCAACTGAAAAAATGGCCTGAATATACTGTTTCAGCCTACAGCAGATATTTTGGAAATGAGAATGGACTTGCTGCTTCAAATGGAGTCCACTTCATAACAAGCCTTAAAATTTTGAAAACTTTGCTAAGAAAAAGAACAAAAGTTTTAAGGGGGTCTTTTACTAAAGCGTGCTCACATTTTTAGTGCGCGCTAAAATTGTGGGCGAGCTAAACGTTAGAGACACCAATGCATTCCTATGGGCGTCTCTAACGTTTAGCGCGCACTAAAAAAGTGAGTGTGCCTTAGTAAAAGACGCCCTAACAGATTTCTTATGATGGATAATATTTCCCCTAAAGAAATATTTAAAAGGCAATTCTATAACTGTGTACCTGTTAGGAGCCTATTCTATAAAGGAATATAGACACCTACTTTCCTTTATAAAATACTTGCCTAACTGGCCATATAAGCACTTACTGTTATGAACAAGAAATTATTTCAACCATAGAGCTGGTGTGTTAGCACCTAATTGCCAAACATATGTGGAGAATAGAGCTTAGGCGGAATCTGGCATTTACATGCATATGTGCCCATATATATCTAAATCGTATTATTCTAAACATTTATGTGCATAATCCGTAGAATTACCCCCATAATAGATGATAGCAGATAAAGACCGATATGATCCATTATAGTCTGCCCAGTACAGTTCCCAATGCAGTATGGATTATTATACTCATGCCTTTAATTTTCGAGGATTGTATCTGCCACATAGAACAGATTACTTGCTCTATGGTTTCTTAGAATAAACAGCTGTTTTGCATTTGTGTAATCCATTCTTGGTTTCCATCTTCTTATACTTTAGGGGTCCACTGTGTTTATCCTACTCCCGTTTGAATTCCAGCACCTTTTAACCTCAACCACCTCCTTCCAGAGGGCATTTCAGACACCAGTGAACAAATATTTCATTCTCTCTCTTTCTAACCTCATATCATGTCTTCATTTGAAAAAAGGTTTATTTGTTCAATACCTTTGAAGTATTTAAACGTCTGTCCCTCCTTTCCCCTAGAGCATGTATATTTAGAACCTCCAATCATTTCTCATAAGTCTTCTGATAGAGACCTCTAACCGTTTTTGTCACTTTCCTTTGTATTAACCCTAGCTTTTTTTATGTCATTAGTGAAATATGGCCTCCAAAACTGAATACAATACTCCAACTAAGGCCTTACCAGTGACTTCTACAGGGGCATTATCACCTCTTTCTTCCTGCTGGTTTTGGAAGTCTCTGTTCAGCCTTGCATCTTTCTGGCTTAGGCCACCGCCTTATCACATTGTTTTGCATGAGATTGCATCCTTAGATAGCCTTGAATTGTTTTAGAATCATCCTCTGATGTAGTCTCTTTCAGGGCCACTCTTTTGAGCCAAGAAAAGATTTTTTTTTGTTTATATGTTCCCTCATGTCTCCCACGGCTACCCAAACCTGGAGAAGAGGTTTTCTCCAAGCACAGTTTATAGTCTATGGCATACTAGCCGTTAAGCCCATAAAAACGGGCAAGATTTCCAGCTACCCTCCTTGCCGCCACTCCCTCCCCCCTCCGTGCTGGGCCCCCTGCACTGACCTGACAGTGCCTCTCACCTCCGTGTGAAAGCTGCCTGCAGCGCTTCCACACGGAGGTGAGAGGCGCTGTCAGGTCAGTGCAGGGGGCCCGATGCGGAGGAGGGCGGGAGCGGCGGCTGGGATGGGGGGGAGGGTGGAGGTTGGTGCGCGCGATGTTCGTTTCCAGGCGGCAGCATCCGACAGTGACTACGACTCCGTTTCCCTCTCTGTTCCGCCCTCTGACATCATCACGTCCTAGCTGTCAAGTGCCCTGCAGGTCTAAGGAAACCAGAAGAACAGAACCATAGGGATAGCAGTCCTGTTGCCCCAGGAGGCTCAAAGAGCCACAGCAAAGAGAGTGGGAGAGTAGCTATTTGAATATCTCCTTTTGGTTTAAAATATCCTGTAGGTTGGAGCAAAGAAATACATTCAGGTGTCTTACAGCCCAGAAAGTGGAATTCTTGAATACAAGAGGAAAGAGGTTATAGGTCTTGCAGGTCAGAGGTACAAGTTTCTGACTGTGAGCCCAGAGAAGTGGAAGATTCCTGGTGGTGGAAGAAAGAAGAATTCTACAGCAGAAGGAAAGAGGAATTCCCAGACTGAAGTCTACCTAATCTCATATGCCTGTCTTCTATTGCTTTTCTTTCCTGTCCAAGACTGTAGCTCTTTTCTATTTAGTTTGTAAAACACTCTTAAACAAGCAAACACACGACAACCTATTTTTGTGTTTCTTGTTTTGCCTGTGATAACTTTTTACTCTGCTTTTAATCACCCAGTAAAAACTATTTTTACATATACAGTGCTTGCAAAGAAATAGAGAGTGACAGCATCCATGTAAAGCATTCAGCAAACAGTGTCTCGAAGAAAGTCTATTTTCTACCCCTCAGGACACAGGTATATGATCTCCCTTTTCACATCTCCCTTGTAACTCTTGGATACCTCTAGTTCAGACAGGTGCCTGAGGGGTCCCACTACAATATATGTACTACTAATAGATTTTTTTTCCAGTAAGGCACTTATCTGCCAAGATACACACATATTTGAGAAAGCCTGCACAGAAAAAGTTTTTCAAACACAAGATACTCACATATATTGAATTTGAAAATTGGTAGCTGTGCAGGTAAACGAATACACGTACATTTAAGCAAGGTAGATCAGGGGTAGAAAATTTGCTGCATTAGAAACATGCTGATTACAAAAGTATCTTTTGAAAATGTAAAATATATATCTAAGAGGGGAAGTAATCAACATGGGCTACCGTTAAGACATGTTAATCTACTATTAACCCCAATTATTACTATTAGGTCTCATTGCATAAAATGGGACCTGTGCTAAAATAGCATGAGTTTGTGGTAAAATAACACGCCTTCATGGTAGTCTAGGTTGATAACTATATCCCTAAATCCAATACAGACTCTCTTTTATGCAGACAAGTTCAATCGTTTTACTCATACTACCCCTCTCCTCAAGACTCTTCACTGGCTCCCTATCCGTTTTCGCATCCTGTTCAAACTTCTTCTACTAACCTATAAATGTACTCACTCTGCTGCTCCCCAGTATCTCTCCACACTCGTCCTTCCCTACACCCCTTCCCGTGCACTCCGCTCCATGGATAAATCCTTCTTATCTGTTCCCTTCTCCACTACTGCCAACTCCAGACTCCGCGCCTTCTGTCTCGCTGCACCCTACGCCTGGAATAAACTTCCTGAGCCCCTACGTCTTGCTCCATCCTTGGCCACCTTTAAATCTAGACTGAAAGCCCACCTCTTTAACATTGCTTTTGACTCATAAGCACTTGTAACCACTTGCCTCCACCTACCCTCCTCTCCTCCTTCCTGTACACATTAATTGATTTGATTACTTTATTTTTTGTCTATTAGAGTGTAAGCTCTTTGAGCAGGGACTGTCTTTCTTCTATGTTTTTACAGCGCTGCGCACGCCTTGTAGCGCTATAGAAATGCTAAATAGTAGTAGTAGTAGTAATTGCATTTTTAAAATACGCATACTTTCAGGTAACTGAAAATCTACTTAACCTGTCATCTCCACATATCTATTTTTACCCATGTAAACAGGTAACCCAAGTCTTTCAAGACTGACTCCAAAGCACACATTAAGTACCTAGAACAATAAAATGAAGTTTCTTGTTATGGAAATTTCAAAAAAAGTATTTTGAAAACAGCCACACACTGAGAATAGCAAGGCTTTTTTTAACAGGTTTGGTAACTTTTAATTGAATATACATACTTTCCTGTAGATAATTATGGATAAGAAGTCACTGTACTGATACGAGACCTCTAATAATATTCTCTTTTACACAACTAAACATTACAATAAAATTCAAGCAGTGTTTTTTTCTGTACCTGATGCTATCAGACCAATAGCTGACATGACTAAACAGTGACTGCTCTATCAGCTGATTCCATCAACCATAGAAAAAAAACAAAATTCCTGATTTGGTCAATTTATGTTTGGCCTGAAATGAGCAACTAGCTGATGATGTTTTGTTTTTGTTAAACATTTATCATCAGAAAATTAGGTAGTTGTCTAAAAATGTTTTTGCTGAGCACCTCATACAGAAATGCAGACCCAGGAGCAAGATGGGTCTCTATAGATGCCACATTAATACCCTCAACACAACACAAATTCAGATATAATTCATTTGAACTGTTTATAGACTGACCATTCACCAAAGTGGTTTTAAGAGGCATTTAACACAGAAGTTCAGAAAGTTATTGCTAGCATGAAGCCCCCCCCCCCCCCCTCACCCAAAGGCAAAGTCTAGGGAGCTTAAAAAAAAAAAGGCTACCTCTCTCTTGCCAATGTCTTAATTTTAAGTTACTCTGTATCTAGGACCTCATGAGCATTCCCACCCTTTTTAGGTCGGAAAGCATAAGAAACCAAAGTGCAACATAAATTACTGTCAGGGGAAACTGCGATCCTGCAGTCAGAAATGGCAGGTTCTATTTTCACAGGCTTTTATTATTAAAAATATTTAAAAACTGGTGCACATTTTCTATATTGTCTTTACTCACCCTGCCTCCCTCCCCCCATCATCCCTAGAAGCCACATTCTCCTCCTCTTGCAATCATTTTCATCATCCCCAACAGTCACATACTCCTCCTTGCTCAATCCCCCAATCCCCTCTCCCTGACCCCGGCACAACTCTCCTGGCTCCATCCCAATTTCCTAATGCCAGCTTCCTATCACCAGGCAGAGACGCAACAAGCCTCAGCTGGACCAAGAAGTGCAGCAGGAGTGAGGAAATAAACACTTACTACTACTACTACTTATCATTTCTATAGCGCTACTAGACGCACGTAGCACTGTACACTTGAACATGAAGAGACAGTCCCTGCTCGACAGAGCTTACAATCTAATTAGGACAGACAAACAGGACAAATAAGGGATAAGGACAAAGAGTAGCAAGATTCCGGCAGATGCACAGCTGCTCCATGTACAGAAAGTGGAAGAAGTGTGTGCGGTGGTGAACAAGACACTGTAGCCAACCATGTTGTGTGTATGCATCAGGGGGCAGCAAACGGCACTGTTCACATTTTCACCACACTCTGCTCACTCTTTCTTTCCCAAAGAAAGTAGTGGCTGATGTGCCTGTAGGAAAAAGCCACGGCAGAATAAAGAAATAACGCATTTAAGATTGTAAGCTCTTTTGAGCAGGGACTGTCTCTTTGTATCAGGTGTTCAGCGCCGCGTGCGTCTGGTAGCACTATACAAATGCTAATAATAATAATAATAATGGTAAGTGTCAAAGCAAGACTTGCCGCAGAGATGGGGAAATGTAATAAACACAAATAGAAAGAAATCTCCCAGACATGCATCTGCTTTGGCTGATTACTGTGCAAACTTGGCCATGGCCACTGCTGCTTCTGCCTCCTCCTTTTTTTCAGGGCCTCTGTGCCACAACCACTGTTGCCCTCCTCACTCATTCCCAAGAATGGGCACAGAGAAAAGACTATCACTGAATTGTGGAAGGGGTGGGAGGTTGAGGCAGTTTTGTAATAAATAGAAAGCCTTAATTCTCCATCAGGGGGTGTTTTATCATGGTTTCCCAGTTATAACTGAAAATAAGAAACTATGTACTAAGGGTGCACCTTTTTTTTTCTAACCACATTCACAGATTTGCATTCTGCTTACTGCAGGTTTGTACAAATCATTTTTCATTGCCAAGATGCACTATGCATATCATTATATTAGCACACAGGTAGTAAATTGTTTTTACACTCATGCTAAGGAATATGAACAAAGCTTTTGGAGCACATTTCTTAGCGTACTCTTAGTGAAAAGCTTCCTTAGAACTGTCACTTATATATTACTGGCTCTACAGTTTTTCTGCTTTAAAGTACAAGCCAGTTGCTTCTTCTCCTAGCAGACACGTCCACGTAAATGAAAAACATATGACTGTAAACGAGAAGTTACTTCACATTCTAATAATCAGTTCACTAAAACAACTTACTAATTGGAATGGAAAGACCTTTCTGTCTTAGAAGATGGTAGCCAAACTCAGATTTCTATAGTCCAGAGTACAATTCTAAGAGATTTTTTCTCTTATCCCGAGGAAAAAATACTGGAACAGCTTTTCACCCCTTCACTATCTTAAGGAAGCATTTATTTCAGTGTCTTGGAAAATATCCACAACTTTCCTCTGTCACTTGGGATTAACATATTAATGAGAAACTCAGGAAAGGAGAGCTCCAAATATGCTAACACTGGTAGGTTTTATTCATTTTGTTTTGTTTGGCCCAAAAAGTAACTTTTTAAAAGTTAAAGCAACTTGTTGAAAAAAGAAGCTATTTACTTGAATTTAAGGACATTTATTTCCTCTCTCTTTTCTAAAATTGTTAAATGTTTAAATACTAATCAAAGACTGAAAGCACTACCTACAAATAGTATGAAATTCAAGAGATGTATTAAAGCTATCCACTCAGCTCACATCCCAAAGCAAATGACATTGCTTGTATGTGCACATGAATTTATGATTACAGCACGAAAGATCACTTATTGAAAGGAAATACAAATTAAATCCCTTTGGTTTTGAACAGTTCTAACCATATTTTGCATGGCAGGGATTTACAGACTGTTCCATTGTATTAAAAATGCTCTGGCAAGCAATAGAAAAATGAGCAACATATGGTGTTAACTCCCACAATGGAAATTTTAATACATTAAATTAGGTAATAAATAGTTCTGTTATATCCTTTAATTCCAATCTGTTTATATGCATATGTGAGTCAGAATCTGCATCGACTGTTGTGAACTACTTAAAACAGCACTGCATATAGCAAAAGGGTTAATGGTTGTTCCATGGTCCCCTGCCTTAGGGTCCTCTGCCAACTAATCCTCCAGGCTCTCAATACTGTTTTGACAGATTGCCTTTTTTATAATTGAACTCTAGGAAAATATTCACCCAAAGTGAGCACTCCACCAGTTTTCCTCTAACTTTCCAGCCATATGTTCTGCTCTTTGCTAAAATGAAGACATTGCAACCTGCACTTTTCTTATTTATGCTTGCAACTTTGGTGAAGTCAGCACCACCTATTCAACAAGAACCAATCAACATTTATGACTATGGGACAGACGATGGACAACTATTCAAAGAAGAAAATCCACAGGGAGCAAACATAAATAAGGTACTGACTTGTGTGTTGTAAGTGAATTTCCAAGCTTCAAAAAAATCATCTGTTATTGTATGTCTGCCCATATTTTGAGGAAGGGATTTTAAGAATGTAGAAAAGTAATGTGAGGTTTTTTTCTTTACACAAATAGTTTTTAGAATAAGTTAAAATGTACAATTCTCTTTAAGCAAGTTGGTATTCTGACCTTAGGTTATAAATGTTTACACTGCTGAAAACAAAAGACATCTTTATTTAAGCCAGTTAAAAGAAAATCAACACACACGATATATTTATAAGGCTTAAAATGTTTGAAAATAAAAGCTTCTAAGCTACTAAGATTCCTTCCTCTATTTTCTATTCCCCTCATCAATTTTCCCATTCCCTCTGCATCTCTAAATAAACCAGATTTGGACACATGCTGAAGAAAGTATCAATAGATATGATATGATGTCTTTTTGTTTTTTAATAAACTGATAGGCTCAAATAACATTGACTAAGAATTTCAACATTTTTCCTATGCAGTAGGTGAAAAGCTAGTATAATTAATATTTACTTCAAGATGTATATATTCTATTGATTTACATAATCATCTTTTTTATAGCAAGGTACACATTTTCTCAGATGTGAATGCTAAAGAGAAATGTTTTATGAAGTTAAAAAAAAAACCTGGCAAATCAACTAGTATACTAATGTCAATAAACTCCACAGGTGTGGATATTAAAATAACAATAGGCATGAATGTGATTTCTAAAGCTAACAAGATATTTCTGCACACCACACCTGTATATTCCACTAAAAGGAACGGGGTATTAAGATACAGCGGACAAGAAGTAGCCTAGTGTCTATCTGAGGATCCAAATTCACCCAACACAGTTAATCCAGTCCTGGGTTTATCAAATTGCATGCAGGGACTTGTAGTTCCGATTTCCCCATTGCATTCCCTAAGCAAAGCAAGGCTTACAAGTCCCTGTATGCAATGGGGTAAAACCAGGACTGGATTAACCCTGTTGGCGGATCTGGATCCAGTTGGCAACTTTATCTTTAACACTAGTGTAATCACACAAAATGATAAAGAAGGTAAAGATATTTACAAGGTATATGCTCTAAAGTCTGAAAACTGTGAGGTCATATAAGGTGTTAACACAATCAGAATGAAAAAGGGGTGCACAGAACCAAGTCATTTAGGGGCATGTAGTAAGCAGTTAGCATGGGTTTTAGCACCTGCCAACACCTAGCATGTGCTGAACAGCCTTTGCAGAAGAAGTCCAGTGCTAAATGTATAGAGCAGGATGTGGTAAAGTATGGAGATTGGGAGGGGAGTGCACGTTGCAGTCGGCACATGATAGCATGCTGTCAAATGTGCAGTTAAAGCAGGTTCACCTAACAATAGGCATAGCGTGAGAAAGTAAAATGCGTTAGGGAGCATGTCTGAGCAGACGCCGCAGGGGGAATGCTGGGTACAACCCCAACAATTACTGCCAAGGCCTTTGCACTTATGGTGCATTGCTTTAGGCTGTTAATACAAACTAAGTGCAAGAGCCTAGTGCTCTTTAGTAAACATGTCTGCTAAACTTTTAATAAACCATATAAAGTTGATTTTCTGCACGAGTGTCTTCAAGAGTATTTGTTTTTTTTTAATAATTCTGCATTTCTTACAGAAAGGCACAACAATATTTGATGCACTCTTCCAGGGGGATGAGGGCGCAACAAAGCAACCGCCCTCAACAAATGATGTTGGTAAGCAATATAAGAAGCACATTAACACATTAATCAACACAGTCCAACTTTTTTCATGTTCAAGGCACACTTACTGTACATTAACAAAATTGTAGTGTAGCACACCAATATCTCCTGCACAGGCAATATGGACACTGGAAGGACTCATATGGCCAAGATAAGGAGCTAAAGAATTACTAAAATTCCCACCAGAGGCTGGAAGGGCTCAAAAGAGGCAGCTCAGGAGAAGGAAGCAGAGTGGTGTGTGCAGTGTAAAGCTTAATATGCGCTAAACACTGTGCATCCTATTTTATATCTATATGCCACAAAGTACTTAGTGCACACTAATGTCCATTAGCGCACGCTAAACTTTAGTAAAGGGGCCCCTTAATCTTTAAAATTCAGCCTGAAGTTTATTCTGCCATACTGGGACTAAAACAAGTACCTGCTGGCCCTCATGAAACTCTCTATTTCAGGCTTTACGATCGTACCAGGTCTTTTGCTTAGTTTGGGCTGCCTGTAAACTATCTCTGACAAAGCCCACAAGGTCTTCTAATTTCTGGCGCATATTGACTACATATTCAATTACAGGGGTGTCAGAGATGTCAACTTTCCCCTCCCAATGTTCTCTTATTAGGTCAAGGGATCGCTCACCCTCCAGCCATAAAGCAGCTCAAATGTTGTGTTTCCTGAAAAGCATGTCTCTCTCCTATATCAGTATCCATATTGGGAAGGGTCAACAGTTTGCTCAATAAGTGTGTCAGTTAAATCAGGCTGTACCATATTCACGGCCCTGGTCACCTCAGGAACTGGTCCTGCTGGAAGCACTGGAGCGCCTCCTCCTGCCGCTTGGTCAGCTGGTTCTACCTGGACTGACTCAGGATCTGGAACTGGAGAGGTGATCTGTGCTGCTTCTGCTTGTTGGGCCGCCCAGGTCTGACTATGGGTCACCATAGTGGAAATGCTGACTCCACTATCATGGGACCCATGACGGTCCCATATAGCATCGATACCAACATGTTTTTCATTATTCCTACTTCTCTGTATCCAGGATTGGTACCCCAATCCAAGAATACTCGAGCAATGGGTACAGTCTCTCTGGATCCACTGGTGAACACTACCTCTGCAGTGCACCCTGGATATGAGCCATTTCCATCTCCAACTTCAGTTCTGCAGTTCGAATTCTCGCTCCCCACGCTGCAGCTGGAATTCCCGCTCCTCTCGTAGCTGTTGGTCTAGCCACTGTCGCTCTACCATGTAGATCTGCCTGATTTCAGCTGGTGTGGCATCCGGCCCTGCCAACTCATGGGCCTCTGCAAATGAGTCTAGTCTCCCCCTAGGAGAACTCTGCGTAGGCATATCCTGCAGCTCCTCCTCGCTGAAGTCATCTAGTCACTCTGGTGTTAGGACAGGCATACCCGGTGTCTAACAACTGCTGTCAGTCGCCATCAGCACACTGCTAACACTATCAAAAACAAATGAATGGGGAAAGGACCTTGTTATTGCTGCACTCATTCACCGTGCTCTGTGTCTGGAGGTTACAGATTAAAATAAAACTCTGAACCACTCACTGGATGGTAACCCTCACCCCACACACTGAGTCTGACAATCCCACTACGCTGCCACCAAAAAAGGACAAGGTCATGAAACACATAGCACTCACCAGGGGCTAACCCTGCGGCTACCTGTCCCCAACACTGCTCAGGTCCACCTGCCGCTTGTGCTCTACATTAGCACCCTCTTCCCACCATCTAGGTCTCACTTGCCACAGGGCAAGTCTCCCACTCTGAAGTTAAATTCCCTGGTGGTTTCTAAGGACACCGGGGGGAGGGGCACACTTCCAGGGGTCCCAAAGTTCCTAAAGAACACCCACAGACCCAAAACAGAAACCACCAGGTTTCTTAATCAGTCCAGGACATCAGAGCCAATAAACAATTATGTTTATTTTCATAAAAATATTGAACAGTGAACTGAAATAAAAGGTGTAATAAGCAAAAAATAACAGGTAACAGGAAATTAACATTAAAACTAACTAAACATTTGTTTACCTGGGAAGTTCAGGACACATAGCTGCTCACAGTTTATGAAATATAACTGTTCACAGGGCCTCAGTAAAGAGGTCTTTCTCTCTCTACTTCCAAACTGAGACTAAAAACATTACCTTACAGATTAGGGAGGAAAAAGGAAACTGTCAGTTCTGTAACAACTTTACAAACAAAGAAGGTCACCAAGGTACAGAGAAGGGCAACAAAAATGACAAAGGGGATGGGATGACTTCCATATGAGAAAAGGCTGAAGCATCTAGGGCTCTTCAGCTTGGAGAAGAGATGGCTGAGGGGAGATATGATAGAGGTCTATAAAATAATGAGTGGAGTGGAACGGATAGACATGAATCGTTTGTTTACTCTTTCCAAATATACTAGGACTAGGGGGCATGTGATGAAGCTACAAAGTAGTAAATTTAATACGAATCGGAGAAAATGTTTCTTCACTCAACGTGTAATTAAACTCTGGAATTTGCTGCCAGAGAATGTGGTTAAGGCAGTTACCTTACAGAGGTTTAAAAAGGGTCTGGACGGCTTCCTAAAGAAAAAGTCCATAGACCATTATTAAATTGACTTGGGAAAATCCACTGCTTATTTCTGGGATGAGCAGCATAAAATGTATTGTACTTTTTTGGGATCTTGCCAGGTATTTGTGACCTGGATTGGCCCCTGTTGGAAACAGGGTGCTGGGCTTGAAGGACCTTTGGTCTGTCCCAGTGTGGCAATATGTTATGACTGGAGAAATGTGAGCCCTTGTGCCCCGACTGAGCACGGCTAGGATGGAGTAGGGTTACCATATTTTGTCCTCTCAAAAAGAGGACACATGTCCCGCCCCCCTGCCCCGCCCACATCCTGCCCCTTTTACTTCCTCACCCTGCCCCCTGTCACGCCCCCTCCATGCTAGTCATCAAATTTAAATTTGAATAATATTTCAAATTGTTATACTTTGAAAAATGAAAGAGCAATCCCAAATTAATTTACTATTTATAACTTTCATAGAATGGACGCTCAATAAAAACTTTCCTTTCCCTACACTTCTAGCATTAAATCTGCTACCTAGCAATATATTGCCCTGCCTGTCTCCTGACTTATCCTCTATGCTCTATCAATTTAAGTGTTTTTATGAAAATCATACAATCAGTACAGGATCAGCAGCTATTCATTGATACCCAAGCATATGAGCCCAATTAGTGTATAGTGGAGTCTTCTTTGGGTATCCATGAATGGCTGCTGATCCTGGCTTTTATCTAGGGGTTGAACATGGTGGGGAAATATATATGCTGGAATATTTCCCCATATTCAACCCCTCTTCCACCATTCCCATTTTCTCCCTGAATCCCAGACTCCACAAAAGTCTCCCAATTACTCACCTTAGTGACATACAACATCTAATCTCCCTTTGTAGGACCCCTGGGTTCTCTCCATCCCCTCAGGAGGGTCCCAAAGTACCATTATCTAGACCCAAGTCTGCCCAGCAGTGTTTGCACCAAAATAAGAAGTAGTTGTTGGGGACAATCCCCCTACCTGAGCAGAAGTTCCTGCAGGCATTTCCCCCTCAGTAGGTATAAACATGTGCTAATGGTTGTTGAGTCTGTGTAGCTGTCAGGGGTTCTATTGTTTTGCTTTAACAACAGGCTTCCTCCACCTAATAATTAAGCAGCTTGCCCTCCTGGATAAAAGGTACGTGTCAGAAAAGTTTTATGTCGCCATCCAAAATCTCACCATACTAATGGGGGGGGGGGGGGGGGGGGAGATGACCTATACACACGTTACAATTAGAAACTCCCAGTAGAATACTCCTCCCCCCTCCAGCCAAAGCGGTTCTCCATTTTTAACTGAAAAGAAAAAAAAACTCCAAACTAAAGGCTTTTACAATGACATTGTCCTTACTTACCTGATATACAGGCTTCTTCCTGCTTCTATCCCCATCTCCAGGATAAACACCAACGATATCATACACCCTCTCAGCTCAAGCCACATTGGGAGTTGTAATCTGTTGTCTGTCTCCTTTCCTTCCGGACAGAGCTTGTGCTGAAAAGACTACAACTCCCAGGTAGCTAGCTCTTCCTCTTCCCCTGCTCTTGCACATACGGGAGCTGGTGTGTGTTGTTTTTTTTTCTCGCCCATACATTTAATGACAGGTGTCCGCAATCCGCATGACGTCAAAGAGCTGAAATGAGCACTCCCGTGCAGCATATTGGTCAGAACAAAACAAACTATTGACTGCTGTATGCAAGGTGGTTGAAGAAAGCAGGAGCCGGGATGACATCAAAAGGTTGAAGCCAAGTTGGTAAATCATACACGAGAGATTTTCGTAAAAGGGTACCTACAGAATTTCTTGTTGAATTGGCCACAATAGCACTATAGAAACTTTTTTTCAAGTTTGTTTGAGAGATTTACCTGCCTGTCTCTATTCTTCCCTCCCTTCGTGACGCGAGTTCGTTCTGCAGAGTCCCGCCCTCAAGCAAATGATGTCAGAAGGCGGGACTCTGCAGAACAAATCGCGTCACGAAGGGAGGGAAGAATAGAGAGGGCAGGACTTTGAAATGACGGGACGGAGCGGCAAATTAAAAATTTAAACCCCCAAGGGCGGCGCGGGGCAGATCAGAAGTAAGGGAAGGGGAGACCCACGGCGCCGCTCGCCCGCCCGCCCAGAAATCCGGACAAACGGGCGGGCGGCCAAAACCCCCCGGACATGTCCTCAAAAAGAGGACAAGTCCGGGGAAATCCGGACGTATGGTAACCCTAGGATGGAGTGACACCGCACTCTGTCAGGCAGCCAGACAACCCCTAGCTTCTCCTGGGGAGCGACCGCTGTTCCCTGGGAGTTGAGCCCCCAGGTTCGGGCAGCCACCAGGACTTCTGGAACTGGCAGGGTTGCACGACCACTGACCAGACAGGCAGGCAAACAGACACAGTCCAAAAGCCAGGTAAATCCGTAGGTCAAAGAGTAGTCAAAAACAGTCCAAGGTCAAGGCAGGCAGCAAACAATCGAGGTCTGGAACACTGGAACTGAAGGCAAGGAGCACTGGCGTGGACCTCAAACACAAATGAGGCCGAAGCCACGAAGGACTGGAGGCAGGGCTTTAAATAGTGTAGGAATCAGTATCAAACATGTGCAGCTGATCCAAGATGGCTGCCCCCATCAGCAGAGTAGCACAACGCCCAAATACAGGCTTCCTTCCTGTTCTCATATACAAGATGGCTGCCCCCTCCTGAGCTAGCCAAGATGGCTGCTGTCCTTGCTCCAAGCCGGATGACGGCTGCCGGACTAGGAAACCGAAACATGGCTGATTCCTCTGAGTCAACCAAGATGGCCCTGGTCTTGATCCAAGCTAGATGACGGCTGCCAGACTTAGGAAACAGAAACTGAAACAGACCTTCCTAAGCCTGATCCTCAGCCTTTTCTGAGGAACCCGTGGCCCGAGCCAGTCTGGAGGAGCGCCGAACAGGTGAGGAACGTGACACAATACTTATGCACTTATGCTGGCCAAAACAAGGGAAATGCACTTCATAAAATAATACAGGGCATAGGCTTGGAAATCCACTCTTTTGCCATACCTCATATGTCTATAGCTTCATTTAGTACCATACACTTTAATTTTCCAACCTTAGACTTCCGCATTTTCATACAGACATCTTAACAATAAGTGGATCCTGAAAATATTTATTTACATTTAAATCACATCTCCTTTTCATTGGAAGCTCGGCATAATTTATATTCAGTTACAGGAGGTATTTCTCTGTGCCCAGATGGCTTAAAATATAAATTATACTTAAGAGAGGATTAAATGACTTGTCCAAGATCACAAGGAGTTCTCAACTCATTACTCTAACCACTAGGCTACTTCACTATTAGCAGTTGATTTAGGTCATTTTGAATCTTTCAAATTTGTACAGTATTTAAATTCAGATCAGATACCTCAGCTTTTTCCACATCCATAGTATCATGATACCCTAATTTCTCCATTTTAATAAAGCAATTCTTTGAAAGATAGATTGGAAAAAGGCCATTATAACAACCTGATGGCTCTGCCTGCTTTGTTTTCAATTCCCTCCCTCCCACTTGTGTTTTGGAGCATGATTACAGTCTCTAGTGATCAGTCTAGGTTGCTATCTTTGCAGCATCTCTCTTCTCATTAGAATTTGTTGGTGTCCCTCTTACCTATCTGGACCCAGGTTGCCAGTTCAATCATTGTGAGTGCTATGGGTCCATCACTGTGCAGGCAAACAAAGGGGAAAAGGGGCCACAACTTCCACAAGAGAGAGGCAAGCACAAAACAACAGGGGCAAAAGTGGAGCAAATTCCAAATGATCAAGGCAGACAAGGAGTAAGAGCGTCCAAAAAAATGTATTCGCCAAAATAAACGGACCCAAATGACCATACACCTGCTCTTCTGAGGCTACTCCAGCTATCGTGTCTTTTCTCCATGACTGCTGCTCCGTGATTTTCCTGAACCACTGCTGCAGAAAGACAGCAGCAATGGTGGCAGGCTAGAATCAAAGGGAAAACATGAGGAAGAAAGGAAACTATAAGAAACTGGACAAAATTGAAGAGGGGAGGAGAAGAAAAGAAAACAAAGGAATCAGTGATTTGGAGAAGAATGAAAAGGAGAGGAAAGGAAAGGAGGAAGAAGAGAGAAGATGAGAGGGAGAAAGAAGGTGGGAATGTTTATAGAATTCAAGCATGAATTAAACTGGGCAGATCATTTAGACCTTATCCTCTGTCATATTCTGAATGTAGTGGCTAGATGGGAGGAAGCAATTCTGATGGTCTTCCTAGAAATGTAAACAACTTTTGATGCTTTAAGCCATTCAATCCTGCTCTACCACTTAGAAGCTCTAAGCACTGAGAAAGCCATCTATCAGATGTGACCTCTGTCTTGCATCTTGTTCTTGGCTCCTTTCTTGAGGTCCCGGGTCTACTTCTCAGAGGCAGTGGGGTTTGTAGGACAATAAGACAACAAACAGATGTGGCTTAGAAAAAGGTATTTTATCTAGAAATAGGCTTCTTCCAAGTGTATAGCACTTAGAACAGACAGTTGTTGCAGAGCTGCTTCTATGTGTGCTTCAGTGTCTGCCTGTCCCTTTGATTCTGTGTGAGAGGAAATATGAGTTTGTCTAGGGAGGGGGGTGAGTGTGTATCCTGTGTTTGAATGTGTGGATATCTAAAGGTGTGTGGGTGTGTCCGAGTCTCTCGTTTGTCCCTCTTTTGGTTTATATACATCTGAATTCTCTTTTCCAGCATCTTCCTGTGTCATAATTTAGGGGTCCTTTTACTAAGGTGTGTCGAAAAATGTCCTGCGCACCTGCAAAAAAAAAGTCCTTTTTTGGGGGGCTGAAAATGGATGTGCAGCAAAGTAAAAATTGGCGCGTGTCCATTTTGGGCCTGAGACCTTACCGCCACCCACTGACTTAGTAGTAAGGGGTCACATGAGTTAACCGGGCGGTAATCGTCAGCACGCGTACACCGCCGATTACAACCCTGTTAGCGTCACGCGGTAAAAAAATAAAAAATATTTTCTGGCACGCGGTAGCCGGGCGGTAGTTCCAAACTGGCACGTGTTGGACGTATCTAGGCGTCTATGCACCTTAGTAAAAGGGCCCCTTAGTTTGTTTGATCTGATGTCTCCTGATTACAAAGAAGGTGTGAATTCTGTTACAGGCCCAGTTCTTGTCTGGTTTCTTTTGTTGTTCCTGAGCACTGGTCCTATGACATTCAAACTAAGCCCAAAAGGCAGGAGATATCCAATCTACCTACAGGAAGGGGGGGGGGGGGGGGGGGTTCAGAGTTGCCTGCAGTATCTCCCACAGACCTTTCGCTAACACTCTGGGAAGGCTCTAAATCTTTAGTTAGGCTTTCAGGTTAGGCCCTGAACAGCATGTCATACTGACAACATCCAGTCCTGGATTTTATTATGGGACCTACAGCATCCATTTCAATGAGTTAAAAAAAAAAAAAGGACTCCAATTTCTTATGTTATCCTTAAAGCAAATACTAAATCTGCTTTTTCTGATGAGTCTACAATGATTAGAGACTACAGTGTGGTTGATCCAAAGGGTATCCATTTTGTCAGTACTTTCTTTTCGGGGGGGGGGGGGGGGGGGAAGGTACCGGTACTCAAAGGGCCAGGGGAGGGGTTACTATCCATGCCTCTGCCCCTCCCTGCATTTCACAGAATTCCCCCAAAGAGTAAAATTAAATTAGGCTATTATATGTTACTGGAAAAATGCCTGCAGTTCCGAAAATGATAAAATTATTGTCAAAGATGTAGAGTTCCAAGATAGTGCCTCTATGAAAGGTGCTGTCTTGGCATTCTTTTATCCTTAAAAGTTTTCTTAACAACAACAACAAAACCCCACAAAACCAAAATAAAGCAAAAACTCAACACTATGTCTGAAAAATCAATCCAAGCTGCAACCATCTGTGAGAGGTAAAGAATACTAGCAGGTTTCAGGGCTGCACCACTCCTTAGACTAAGGGAAGGAGGCTTTAGGGGTTGTTTTCAGATACAGGCTTAAAGTTTTCTTACCATCTTAATGGTGAAATGTATAGGGAGGATGAGGATTTTTCCCTCTGAGACTCTGATCTCACCTGTGGCAGGTCTGATGGATGCATATATGCATATGTGGTATGCCAAGAAATCCAGATAGGGCAAGCCAGTACACAATCACTGATTGAGGTCCTGCAGGGGAGAGGGATATCAGCAGGAATTCCTGAATTTGATATCAACATTTAGCCTGGAGCTGTGATCTCCTCTGCACAGCTGCAGATGTCAACACCAGATACTGCTGTAGCTGAACAGATATGAACCGACACAATTTGGGTTCTGCTAGCCCAAGGAGGAGGGAAAAAAAAGCAGGTCTTTCATTGTAGGGCAGCAGTTATGGGGAAGCAATGGCAGGAAGATACTACTAAAGTTTCACCATACCAGTCAACTGATCCATTATCAGCTGTGGTTTCTGGACAGAATATTTTTGCTTCAATTGTAACCCCCAAAAAAGGAAGATAAAATAACTAACCACACCAGTTTATCCATGCTTTGTTCAATAAATCTGTCAGATTAGTCTTTAAGACATGTTTTACAAGTCAAATTTTCTTTGTGATGCCCAAAACAGTCATCATTAAAGGCTATCTGGCAAGCAATGTGGAAACGGGGCAAGCATTAGTACCTCAAGTGAATAGTTTGGCTGTTAAAATTCCTGACGTTGAATCTAAACTCCTATGATGTAGAGCTAGAAGAGGCAAAACATTTGGATCTCTCTGAAACCAAGAATGTTAGTACACAATTTCTTGATGCTTCTTTGATTAAAGAAAATTTGGCCCTTGGGGCCAAGATTGAAGTTCTAAAAAATGAGGCAAGATCTTGCAATTTGTGGTTGATCTATTTTCCTCGGTTTTCTCTGAGATCCTTTAAGGCAATGCTTTTCAATCCTTGGGGCATAAGATAGACTTACATACCAAAGAGGCAGTACATGCAAATCTCTCATATCCATATTCATTGTGGGTATCCTGAAAACCCAACTGGCTGGGTGTACCCTCAAGGAATGGATTGAAAAGCACTGCCCTACGAACTGTTTAGGCAGTACTCAGTAGGAGTTCTGCAGATTCCATCAGAGGGTATTCCACCAATTTCTAAAACATATTTTCTACCTGTTGCAAAAAAAAAAAAAGGCAGAGGCCAAGGGTGAAACTATACTGGCAGATACTTTTGAGGTCTCAGTTATCCTAGAAACATCAGATATTGATATAGCTACTCCAGGAACTTTGATTGTCTCCATAACTTTAAAGCTGGATTGCGAATGGCAGCTGTATGCATTTTTCTTAAACAACATAACGTTTTATTTTTAAATTGTAAGATTAGAATTTTTCCTCATCTCACAAAGGACATGCAAAGACGACCCAAAGAGTTTCTCCTTCTTAAAAGGGGGTTCTTCAGTTAAGAGCTCTGTATTTTCTTAAGTACTTTTGTAAGTATATAATTAAACGTCAGATAAATATATCTTTTTTTTTAACCTTCTCATTAAACATCATTTACTTCAGTTAGGAGAATGGTAGATTCTCCTCTTTCTTGTTCCGCTGTATCATCCGTTACCAGTAATGAGTCTGTAGAATGAAAATAGGACTCTGAAACATTGACTTTTCACACACTTTTCCTATTTCTTAGCTTTTTAATTTACCTGCTAGCAATCTATGTTGAATTTTCTTCCCCAGTTCTGATGATTTCTTCAGTGATCTCGATAAAAATTGGACTATACTCTGGGCAGTTATGAGTGCACCTACATTCTATCAATAGTAAGCACCCGTTTACCTTGGTCACTAATGGTTTTTAAGGGCCAGGTTCCACATTACCTCTCTGACTGCCTGGGCCACCTCAGATTACAGTTTACATGGTGTGCACACCCGTCACACAGTGCTAACTATATCCGATTCTTGTCCTACCACTTTACATCAGACTGAAGTTGGGTTGCCATCATAAAGGACAAGTCATTGTTTCTGCTGGAGCCCTGGGGTCCATATGCATTCTCCCTATTATGATGAAGACATCTTCTGAGTTGGTGAGATGAGAGACCTGTTTGGCTACAGGGTTGACAGCTCTGCCTTCCACATTTCAGCCTGCTCAGTGATTACATAATGCCTCTTTCTATCCTTAGATGGGCTTGCTTGTAAAGTGTGTGGCCCAGCAAACTTTAACACTGCTCAGGCAAAATAGGTTATGGCTCACCAGGTAGAATTGTGCCTCGGTAAGTTACTGCTGCCAGAAAGCAGAATTGAAAGTGGAAGAGAGAAGCCACCAATTTGTCCTTTAGTTCGCAAGAGAAGCCAGTGATCAGGGCTTTTTACTATCAAACCGTTTAATCCACTGGATTCCAGTAACTGTACGCACTGTACTATCCTCCATTTTAGCAGCACTTCCATTAATTTACTCATTGCTGAAGTCAGACTAAACAGCCTGTAGTTCTTGGCACACCCCTTACTTCCACTTTGAGAAAAGGAACCCCATTTATCTATGGAATCACTCCTGCTCTAGAAGAAGCACTGACAAATCAGACAGATACATCCAAGCCATAGGGATTCTCTCAGATCTCTAACAGGAAACTAACAATCCTACAGTATCACATATTGGGCTTCCTTCAGCCTAGAGTCAACTCTGCATGCACCTAAACAAACTAGGGAGTGTATGTATTTACCTGCATGACTAGATAATGAAGATAACACCCACAGAAGGTGAGCTCTCCACAGGAAAACCAACGAAAGGCAAAACACACAGTGGATCCAAAAAGAGTCCTCTCACAATGAGTGTCTTCCTGAACAAGGTCTTTATTAACGTTTTGCTATATATCGCGTATTACTAAGCAGCTCAGCGTACTCTTGTGTATGATATCGCTTTCAGCAGCTTTAGTGCTAATTTTTCATCTGATCTACAAGGCACTTTTTTCTACAGATAATATTAGACCCCTGACGCAGGCCTTACGGCCGAAACACGTCACGTGTCGGGTCAATTCTGCTATTGTTAATAAAGACCTTGTTCAGGAAGACACTCATTGTGAGAGGACTCTTTTTGGATCCACTGTGTGTTTTGCCTTTCATAGATAATGAAGATCACATATCAGAAAGGTACCACATAGTCCGTTAAGGCAACAATCTGAGTGTTGAAGTCACTTTATTAAAATTAGGGTGACAATTTTAAATGATTTTCACCTTTGCAAAGGCCCAGGAATTTTTCAGTGAAAATCTGTTTACATTGATAATGAGTAACAGCAACAGAGAGTCAATGAGTTACAATGCTTTTTTAATCCACTCCTCCTCTGCTCTAAATTCTGTTGTAAACTGCTCAGAATCTAAAATGAGTAGTATAGAAAAAGGTTTAAAACATTTATGTAATAGTTTGTGTCATTTATACAGGAAAGAACAGACATAAAGAGCATTACAGCCTCTGATTTCCTGTGGCAGCTCAGGGTACAGTGAGGGACAAATTTTTCTGACATTCTGAAGCAATCGTGCCACATTTGCATAAATTTGCATCTTAAAGAATATAAAAATATGTGTTTGAAATCCTATGATATAAGGAGGACCACAAATTGTGGATGGGAGAAAGGAGGAGCAAAGAGGATCAGGAAGTAGAAAGAGAGGAAGCCTCGGAGACTGTACTGGGAAGGGCAGCAGAAGAAAGGGGGAAAAAAGCTATGAGATGAAAGAGTATGGATATGTGTGTGGGGGATAGAAATTAGAAACAGAAACGGAGAGGGAGACAGAGAATTGGGGTACAAAATCAAGAACAACAAGGAGTTATTCAAAGTCGTTAACTCACGACAGGATTGTGAAAAATTACAAGAGGACCTTACGAGACTGGGAGACTGGGCGGCTAAATGGCAGATGACGTTTAATGTGAGCAAGTGCAAGGTGATGCACGTTTCTTCACCCAACGTGTAATTAAACTCTGGAATTCATTGCCGGAAAATGTGGTGAAGGCGGTTAGCTTAGCAGAGTTTAAAAAGGGGTTGGACGGTTTCCTAAAGGACAAGTCCATAAACCGCTACTAAACGGACTTGGAAAAATCCAAAATCCCAGGAATAACATGTATATAATGTTTGTACGTTTGGGAAGCTTGCCAGGTGCCCTTGGCCTGGATTGGCCGCTGTCGTGGACAAGATGCTGGGCTCGATGGACCCTTGGTCTTTTCCCAGTATGGCATTACTTATGTACTTATGAGGGATCCGGAGTGAGCTGGAAAAAGAGGGTCCTCTGCTGGACTCCAGTTCTCTCTCTCCTTACATCCTGTCTTCCCATTGATCTTCTTCTCTTTTCTTTTCTTTTCTTTCCTTTAATCCTGGTGCTCTCTCCCCATCCTACAAAATTCTCTCTTATATACACAAACCTGCAATGCCTATTCCCACTCTCATGTCCCCTCCAGCTAATCACATTCAAAGTCCCAACCCTGCCCCCTGACCCTTTCACACTAACAAGCTTCTCTTTTCTTTCCTCCCCTTTTGGTTCCACTCCTTCCATTATACTTATTAGTCTACACTAATCCAGCTGGTTGGTCATAAGAGGGGGAGGACTGAACCTGTGACTATGTCCTGCTCCCCTGCCATGGGGATCCAATTTGCACTTTCAACTCAAATGACAGAAGATAGGCACAAAACCCTAGGCACCACTGTTTTCCTCCTATTTTAGAACAGCTAGATCAACATGGGTGAGAGGGGTAGTAGCATGGTAGGTAGGTAGGTAGGTGATTGGGCAGACAGACGAAAGAGGGGATCAGAGGGGGGAGAGAATGGACGATTAGACAGAGGTGTGCCTGCTTTAAACCAATTTCTGGTTCCTGTGCAGTTACCATATAATTCCACAGCAAAATACCCAATTTTACTGCCCTTGCCACAAGTGCAGAATCACAGCAGACTTGTTGGTCTCGAGTATAATCAGCAAATATATACTTACACACAATAAAATGTCAAAATTTAACCTTTCAGATTTGCCTACATGCCTGCTTTGTGTATGTCTAAGTGGATCAGTTTACTGTGAAGAAACAAATATAGACACTATTCCACCTCTGCCAAAAGAGACAGCCTACCTTTATGCACGCTTCAACAAGATAAAGAAAATTACTGCCAAAGATTTTGCTGACTTTCGTAAGTAAAATTTTAATCTGTCTTTTAGGGCTCTTAAGCACAAATTGCTTAAAACAGAAGTTGTTGCAAAAATATAAAATCCCTATTTTTTTTATGTACAAAGTCTAAAAACGTCATTGTCAACAGCAAGTCCTTCCTTCAAGATTAAGAATCAATCTATTTAGTACATTTTCTGTGGTCCAGTTAATTTGTGAACCTAATTTTGAGAAGGAAATTTTGTCTTGAGAACGTACTCAGCAAATGTAATTTTGTCATTACTAAAAGAGATATTAATAATGCTGGGATGATTAATTGCTTCCCCTGTGGCAACCTTAGTATTGGACTATGTTGGGAGATATTACTAGAAGAGAGACATGATGGCATTCCATTTCATCTGAGATTTAATTTTGCAGATTCTGAGGTAAACCAAAAATTAATCCAATGATAGTCAATTTTTTGTAATTCAGTGAGCCTCATCAGCACTGGGATCTGTTTGTCATTTTCTTCTAACTTAAAAATGTCAATTACTACAATTGTTGTATTCTGTTGTATATGGTTTTAAAAGATCTGTGGTATCAAATTCAATCTCAAAAGAATCACATGTAGTGCCAAAGCTTCAGGATGAAAAACGTTGAGTAACCACATTTAAACCAATAAATTATTTTTTTATATTTAGCCATTCAACTTCTCATGAGTACTAAAGGTTATGTTTACGTCTGTACTTAGCAATGTCAAAGATCCCAAAATGACCACCAGCCTTCAACACATTCTCTCCATAAAACAAATTTAAATGTATCATTACCAAAAGGGTTACAAATATATAGTCAACAGTTAAAGGACTGTTTTAAGCTATATCAAACACATCCATTCCCTAACTGCATTGATGACTATCTTCAACGTGTATGATCTATTATGTAAAACAAAAATAACATATTTGTATGTTCCTTCTTTTTAAAGCTACCTTGAAAAGAATTGATTTGACTGGAAATCTGATTGAAGAGATTGAAGATGGCGCCTTTTCAAAACTTCTCCTATTAGATCAACTTTCACTTGCTGAAAACAAGCTAGTGAAGATTCCAGCTCTACCTCCCAAACTAACAGTATTTAATGCAAACAGCAACAAAATTAAAAGTAGAGGAATTAAAGCAAATGCCTTTAAGGTAACACGATAAACCCATAAAACTAACCAAATGTTTTTTTTCTGATATTCATCTCACGTCATTTTTAAGTTAGAATAATAGGATAGCACTCTTGTTGCAACAGCTTCCACGTTCTGTTTTGGGGCTTCCAGCTGAATTAAAACTGGCTCCTACTGGGAGTATGGCAACCTACATCATTATTACCAGCTGCCTGAGTGATTTCCTAACCCCCACCCCTAATCTTGCCCAACATCACTACAATCCTTAACTATGCAGCACACACTATGGTTTCTTCCAGAACTTCACATGTATGTCTCATGTATACTCTTCTAGCACAGGATAGGCAACCTACAGCTCGGAAGACCATGAGAAATATACACAGAAAACAACATTAACCGCAGTTCTGGCAATTTTTAAATGCTGTATTTTGGAAATATTTCCAGAATAGCAACTCTAGCAGTCTGTTTCCATCAGTTTTTTAGTTAAAATTGTATTTATTTTTTTATTTAATCACAGAAGGTATATTGTTGCAGCCTGACAGGGATAGTACTGATATTCATGTATCCCTCCATGTATAAAAGTTGCCCACCCCTTCTCTAGTATGTAAAATAGTGCTCTTTAGAAGTCTGAATGACCAGCAAAAACATGAAGAAAGTCGTTATGTGTAGAGGTTGGTGTAATACTTCTACTTATATTCTTTGTTTCTTCTTTTATTTTTCTTTATCAGCCTTTTAGTCCTTGACCAGAAGCTAGAACCTAGTATGTGTGTCAGCCAAGTCTCCCAGAAGCCAGAATCTAGTATGTGCGTCACCAGTGGTTGACAGTCAAGTCTCCCTCCCTCTCTCAGGGGCCGTGCTCCCTACAGCATCCCGTCCCAACAGCCCAAGTTACAGAAGAAAGCTAGGCTCCAGAATTAAATATAGATCTCCTACTGAACTACTAGGCAGGCCCCATTCACAATTTTTTACAATAGGAATTAAGAAAAAAAAATACAGAAAACGTCCCAGTATATAATATTGTGCTGCTTCCTGGGCAAATCACTTAACTCTCCAATGCCTCGGGTATAAAATTCGAGTGTAAGCCCTTTGGAGACAGGGAAATATCTAGTGTACTCGAATGTAATTCATCTTGAGCTACTACTAAAAAAGGTGTGAGCTAAATGCAAATAAATGTAGATACCCAGACAGGTAGGCAAAAGTACAAAT
The DNA here is from genome assembly GCF_901765095.1 of Microcaecilia unicolor. Classification (NCBI taxonomy): domain Eukaryota; kingdom Metazoa; phylum Chordata; class Amphibia; order Gymnophiona; family Siphonopidae; genus Microcaecilia; species Microcaecilia unicolor. The sequence goes on along the minus strand of NC_044036.1, from coordinate 172,584,257 downwards.
AACGTCATAGGCAAGGGCATAAAACAATACTGCAAATAGTAATATGATATTTGATCACTACCTCTGCTATAGATTTGACTAAAGAATCCATTAGTTTAGGCATTTCATTTTTAACTGTCATACTGGCATTAAGATTCAATCACTGGTCTGAATTAAATATAACATTAACAACTGTGATTAAGCACATTGATGAAGTTGCCTGCTTACTTGGTGGGGGGGGGGGGGGGGGCACATATAGTAAGAAAGTAATATTGCTAGTTGAGGCAAAGGAACCAATTCAGCATTAGAAGTCCCGGCATTTTGGGCGTCACTGTCCCCCATTATATCCATCCCATGCTACACCTATGACTATACACCTAGCTTTATTAGATTATTAGGAACATTTTTCATTTATTCATCCACTTGCCTTAAAGCTGCTGTTAAGCATGCACTTTAATGCAAAACTCTGGAGTTCTCAGAGCAAATTCTGCAAAGTCTCAGAGACACTTATGTGCTTCCTTCTCCTACCTTACTGGGACTATCCTTCCCTTTTACTGACAATTTTGTAATTGAGGGCATTATAATAAAACCAAAATTACATTGTTTTGGGAAGACTGGGTGTTGGGTTCCATATGGGAATTTGTATATTTATATACCCAACATGAAAAATCACCACTGGATAGCCTGGATGTGACATACTGGTCTTTAGCCAAACAAAGGAGTAGTGTGACCAGCAAGGCAACTTCAGGAACAACAGGACGACAGAGTAATGGAAGAAAAAAACTTTATAATGCCCGACACGACACCATGTTTTGGCCAAGTGCCTGCCTCAGGGGCCTTTGTGTAGAGAAAGTACCAAATATTAATAAATGGACTTCAGTCTATTGAACACTTGGTGTCTTGAAAAAGACAATCAGTGCTGTGCAACAGCGATCACGGATTTCCAGCGTTTTTCTCTGCACAGCACTGAGCATCTTTTTCAAGACACCAAGTGTTCAATAGACTGAAGTCCATTTATTAATATTTGGTACTTTCTCTACACAAAGGCCCCTGAGGCAGGCACTTGGCTGAAACAAGGTGCCGTGTCAGCGTCACGTCTGTGGCCGTGACCACCCTCAGCCTTACCTTGTTTCTGGGGGTCAGCCTCTGTGCTGGCTTCTGTCTGTCTCTCTGTTAGTTTTGTCTCTGACTCTGTGTGCTGATTTCTTCACTAGACCTCACCTGTGTGGGCTATGCCTCTCTGGGGAGCCAGCATCTGGCTGCCGCCTACTCTGTGCCAGCTTCCAAGATGGCTCCTGCTTGTCTTTCCTGTGTGTTCACTTCCTATGTGTTCCCAGCATCCCCTTGGTATGAGTGTGTTTCCTGCTCCTGTCCTGCGCAGGTGACATCATCAGGGAGGACCTTCATAAGGAAGTGCTGTGCTAGTATTCAGGGCCTTTGCATGGTGTTATGCCTTTAGGCCAGGTCAGGTTAGTTAGTGTTCTGCTGCACTACTGCTTAGCCTTTCTCTGGGTTCTGGCCCAGCTTCTCTTTGTATCTGTGGACTGCTAGTCCTTCTGTGAGGGCTCTGCCCTTCTGTTTGTGTCTGTGGACTGCTAGTCCTTCCATGGGGGGGGGGGGGGGGGCTGTGCCCTGCTACTCTGTGTGTGGACTGCTAGTCCTTCCGTGGGGGGCTCTGCCCTGCTACTCTGTCTCTGTGGACTGCTTGTCCTTCTACTCCCTTGCTCTGTGTTTGGAGTCTAAAGCCTTCAGCCACTCTCCCTCGGTTTGTGGTGGGAGTCTGTAGCTTCAGCCTGACTCTGCTAGTTCCTGGTGTATTCTATTGTCTGCTGCCTGCTTCCGACTATTGCTTGAACCCCGATATTCTCTGCTTGCTGCCTGCCTCTGACTATTGCCTGAACCCCGATACTCTCTGCCTGCTGCCAGCCCTAAGACTCCGTTAGTTCCTGGTTACTCCTTCTGTTTGCCTGACGAGTTTGACTCCTGCTTGTTCCTGACTTTCCTCGCTTGCTGCCAGCCCTGACCTCTGCCGGTTCCTGTCAAACCCTGCTGCTGCCTAGCTAGGGCGTTTACCCTGAGTGCCTATCCTGAACCCTGCTTGTATATCCTGAGTGTACATCCTGAATCCTGTCTGTCTAGCTCGTGTATATTTCCTGGGTGCTTATCTTGTATCCTGCCTCTACCTAGCTAGTGGGTTTACCCTGTGGGTATTCCCTGAACCCCGTTCTGCCTAGCTTGCTGTGTACCCTAGTCCTTGCTCCTGTTACGCATTTGTTCGTCTTGTCTCCCTGGTCTGTCTTGTGTTCCTTGCTAGGGGCAGCACAGCAGCTTTCAGTCTGAGTCTAGTAGTTAGTCTAGCTTCCTCGTGTTCCCTGACCCAGGGTGGATCCTCAGGATCTCCAGTTCCGGCCTCGTCCTGCCAGTCCTGCCGGCCACCCGCACTCCGAAGCTCAACTCCGGAGGAACGGTGGCTAAGTGCAGGTGAAGCTGTTCCTGTTCTGCTGGTTCCAGTTGCCTGCCTCAGTCCCGACTCCAGTCCAGAGGTCCAGCCCTGTCCCTCCGTGTATTCAGTTCCAGGATGGTCTTGCCTGCCGCTGCCGCTCCTCGGCAGTGGTCCAAGGGCTCACGTATTCCGGCTCAGCCTCGAGGACCTGACAGTCAGGCATTATAAATAAAGTTTTTTCTTCCATTAGTCCGTCATCCTGTTGTTCCTGAAGTTGCCTTGCTGGTCACACTACTTGGCTTCCTGTTACGTAGTGGATCACAGTCTTCCGCTTCTGCAGCTTCCTTACATATTGGTCTTTGCCATTATTTAGTATGTTTTCAACTAATTTTTATCCTTAAGTTACATTTAGTTTTCTTATGCTCTATTTATGCGGGTAAAATTAATGCAGGCCTCTGATAATAAACTCTGTCAGTATACACCAATTGATCAAAGTTGCAGAGAAAGAAAAACACAACCAAGGTAAGAAAATCAGAAGAGTTAAAAAAAGAATATCTTGTTAGTGAAAGTCAGGCTGGACATGATTGTTAGAAATATATAACAACAACAACATGGTACATACTAGACAGGAAAGTGCTTATTCACTCCTACTCTAGTCAAGATCATTTTCATGCAGCTTTTCCAATTCCGCATGCAATTTTTCCTTATGCTTTAGTCACCTTTATTTCTATCTAACTCTTGTTACTCTGTCTTATCTGTCTATACATTTCACCTCTGCGTACACCCCATGCTGTCTTTTAAGATGTTTTAATACATATAGTGTTGACATTGTAAGCAGCATACTATGCTATAATGTATTGTTATTTGAATGCGTTTACTGCTGTGATAGTCTATTGCCTAAGTTAAGCTTATTCTTGTTGTAAACCACCTTCGGTGAATTTCTTTAAAAAAGTGGTAAATAAATCCTCATAAATAAATGTCATATAAACACTAACCTTTTCTTTAACAATAATGCCTTACAGAAACTCAACGATTTGTCATACCTCTACCTAGCTGAAAATGAGCTGGAAAGTGTTCCCCAGAACCTGCCAGAAAGTCTACGCATACTCCACCTTCAGGTCTGCAATACATTTCCTTTCTTTATTATTCAGTGTAAATGCATCTAGATAAATACTATACAGATTACTTATATGCTTATATGTGTGCCCCTTTTCCCCAAATAAAGTTTCAAATCCTACCTACATCATGTCCATTACAGTCCTGTGGTGGCACTCAGGGGGTCTTTTAGTAAAGATTAGCTCGAGTTATCTGCAGCAGGGCCCATAGGAATAAAATGGGACCTGCTGCACATAACTCGAGCTAACCTTTAGTAAAAGACCCCCTAAGCTTTTTTTTAAAAACGGCCCTTTTCTATCTACTGAATGTCAAACGTATTGTAAAAATAATTATTTTAAACAAACGAGTTCCTCACTCAAAACACAACTCACCCAGAAATGTAAACATAAAAAGGGTAGTAGAGAAGTTAACTTGTCTTCTACATGTATGATAGTAGATTCTATAACAGCAACAACATGATAAGCTACAAGGTATTCCACTACAAGAAAACCACTCTCCATCTTTTTGTTTTCACTATTATGCTGAACTGGTATTTCATGTCACAGAAACCCAAGCAGGTTTCGTTCTAGAGAAATGTGGTACACTCTAATAACAAACCTAAAATAAACAGCATCCTTGAGCATATAGAATAGTATTTTGCACTGAAGTAATAGCTTATAAAATTGCCTGAGTTTACATGCCTCTAGCTCAGTGGTTCCCAAACCTGTCCTAGGGGGAATCCCAGCCAGTCAGGTTTTCAGGATATCCACAATCTCCCATGGAGATTTGCATGCTCTGCAGGTATCCTGAAAACCTGACTGTCTAGGGTTCCCCCAGGACAGGTTTAGGACCACTGTTCTAAACAGTGGTTCAGAAAACATAGCATCTACTTTTATGTAACATACGTGTAAGCATTACTGCACCCCAATTTTCCAAACACAGGAAGAGAGGGATCAGTACTTATGTGTGAAGTTTATAAAATGCATACATATGTGTCAACTTCCACTCCCACATATAGTTACTCCTGTATTGGAGCAGATGTAACTTTGTGCAGAAGCTTTCAGGGAAGCAATTGTATAGGCACATACAATACAGTACAAAGGCAACGCACTAACCTCCCTAATTCTTTATATGGCACTAAAAATTCTGCATGCAATTTGAGTCAATTAGTGCCAATAATTAGGCACTATCAATTATTTGTGCTAATTGGCAACAATTTGAATTTGCGTGTGAATCCAAAAAGGGGCGAGGGCATGGGCTGGTGAGGGGGGTTCCTAGAATTTGCACGCAGTGTTATAAAATACGGCAAATCCACGCCTAATTTGGGGGCCCTTTTACTAAGCCACGTAGGTGCCTACGCGTGCCCAATGAGCGTCAATTTGGAGTTACTACCTGGCTACCGCATGGCCCTTGCAGTAATTTCATTTTTGACGCGTGCCAGAAATAATTTTCATTTTCTGGCACACAGCAGAAACCTGGCGGTAGTCGTCATTCTACGCATGTAGACGATTACTGCACGGTTAAGCGTGAGACCTTACCGCTAAGTCAATGGCTGGCGGTAAGGTCTCAGACTCAAAATTGACATGTGCCAATTTTTATTTTGACCCATGTCCATTTTCAGCAAATATTTTTTAAAAGGCCTTTTTTTTTTTTTTTTTTTTACAGACGCGCTGAAAAATGGATCTGCGCGCACTCAAAATACGCGTTTACACTAGCACAGCCCATTTTTCGGCACACCTTAGTAAAAGGACCCCTTTGGCACAAGTATTCACACTATGCTTCAGTTGGTGTAAATCCTCACACCCAAAGTTGGGTGCGGATCCTAGCGCTAAGCGATATTCTTTCTATAAACGGTGCCCAACTTTGGAGTGTTATTTATAAAATAGTGCTTTATACGCACCAGGTGAGTCTTCCCTGCCTAGATGCCCTGTTAGAAAATTATCCTCTATGGGTTGTGACAGACGAAAAACTATGATTCCTAATTTCTTTTGGTCCTCTTACTATTTTGTTATCCTATGCATATCTAAAAGACTAGCACAAATTTTCAGTTTTCAGCAACCTATCCTATATAATAATTCTCACCTCCAACGTTCTGACTTGCCTGGGACCGTGGCTCATTCCGAGTTGGTCTGCTAGGCTCCGTAGATCAGGCTGACATCACCGTAGCCATTATGATATCAACTTCAGAACCTGTGGGGGGGGGGGGGGGGGGGGAACATGCCTCACAGCTGATCCATGTCCAGAGTAGGGTCGCTGGACATGGGTGGCTGTAGGGGGGGCAGGGGGAGAGGAGGGTCGCTGGACATGGGTGGCTGCAGGGGAGCCGAGGAAAACCTTGCTAGCGCCCATTTCATTTGTGTCAGAAACAGGCCTTTTTTACTAGTACAAAAGTAAAACAAAGCCAGCAGTTGTATGAATAGTGCTGTGATGTGCATAAAAATAACTTCTTTGAACCTTATGCAATAAAGCTGAGCCTCGAAAAGAAGAGACATTAATAAATGTATATTATATTCCATATATATCAGTGCTGCCTAGTAAAAAGTCAAACTTCCACTCCATAACACTTCCCACACTACCTCTTTGGATGCCCAGATAAAATTAAAAGTTGAGTTGGGTATTTTAACAAAAGAACTATTTGGCAGGTAATTCCGAAAATTACCCAGACAAATCTTTTGAACATCAGCCTCTAAATTCTTGCAACAAAGCAATCCAGGAAAGCTGTTTATTGTTCTTGTTGTTGAAATAATGCTCAGTAGAAGATAAACAATATATATATACTGTACATATTACATGGCACATTCAAGCACATACAGTGGGTTAAGCCACTAACTAGGAAATATTCAGCCCACAGCAGTAAGTAGTTTTAAAGCCACTGATAGCCACAGGCTGAATTAGACTCATACTTTCAATGCTGGGCCATGTCTGGGCACCAGCAATGGATAACAAGATCTTCAGCAAATCCTGGAAGTTACACAGATGACAGCTGAAATTAAGTGCCAAAATCATATCGTCAATGTCTGTCCCAACTCTGCCCACAGACTGCCCCAACACTAACCGGACAGTGCCGTGGCAGTCAGAGAACATTCAGCAGTACTGCCCTGTTAAGTGCCACTGAATATCCCTTCCTGGCCCACTTAAACCTATTTGAATATCTACACCTAAGTTTTTTTGATTTGGTTTGGTTCTAGTTTGGGTACATCACAACTGAAGTTGTTCTGGTTTGGATCCAGTTCAGGCCAATAAAATTGCAGGAATGGTTTCAGCACATATTCCAATTCATATGAGAAAATTTAAATGTACAAGGTGTGAGGAGCCAATTTGAGATCAGGGAAATCCTCCCTGGTGTTAATCTGTTCGTGAGCCCTTGTGCCTAGGCCGAGGCTTAGGAAGGATCTTGGCCAAGGCCTAAGGTACACCAAACAGGTGCTATGCAATACCACAGCCACAACGCCCCACACACTCAGGACACTCAACTAGCACCAGCAGAAAAGGGAGATAAAACACTCAGGCGGGCCTCACGGCCGAACCGGAACCCACTCGTACAGAGTCCAAGCGTACGGGCCTCATGGCTGAACAGGAACCGAGTCACACACTAGGGAAGGGAAAAAGAACAATGAGGGGTCCCAAAAGGGATTGGAGCTCATGCAACGCACACAGCGCTAACTAGTGACACAAGGGAAGGGCGACAGACAAAAAGCTGGCAGGTACAGACTACGACCAGAGGGAAAGAATGCAAACAAAGGCTACACAGAAACACAGGTAGCAGAGGGGAAGCCGAGGACAGAATGGGACTCGGACTCTGCAACAGTGAAGCTCCACAGGAATGGCTGAACAGGGAAAAACAGGATGAAGGAAAAGGCTGCTCAGCAGAGGTAGGGCTTACAGAGGGCAATACCAAGCTCAGCACATAAAGGGTAAACACTGAAGAAAGGGAAACTTAAACAAACAGGACTGATTACAACAGACAGAGAGGCTGCCTAACAGCAGCAGCACTTTACAGGAGGCAAATACCAAGATCTGAACATAAAGGGCTAACACTGAGGACAGGGAAACTCAAACAAACAAACAGGAATGATTACAAGGGACAGAGAGGCTGCCAACAGAGGCAGGACTTACAGAAGACAAATACCAAGCTCTGCACAAGAAGGGTTAATACAGAGGAAAGGGGAATTAAACAAACAAACAGGAACGAGCTTACCACAGACAACACAACACCAGCCAAGAAGACAACAGACACAGGTGCAGTGTAGTAATGCAATCAAGCACACGCTAGGAACAACCAGCACACACAGAAACTACTGGCAATGAGAAGAGTAAGCAAACTCCAAACGAATACACAGTGTGCTACTAGCGCAGACAGAGAGGAAAACAGGCTCAGCTAACAGGAATCAACACTAAAGCAAAGGTTGTAGGAAGAGGTAAGTTTAAATAGATCTGGCTTCTGACGTCTGCTGCTTCAGACATCAGCTCAATCCCTGACAGGCCAATCAGAAGCGAGTCCCAGTCATTCTCCTGCCTGTCTTAGCAGAATCATAACACCTGGAAGCTTGAGAGGGAAGAATGCCCCTAGACACTGGGAGGTAGATTGAAAGATTATCCCAAACAAGATTCAGTGTGTCAGGTTCTCAGGTTCAGAGCCCGCGGGGCCGGGCTCTGGAGCAAACGTGAGCCCTTGGGCTGCTGACGAGGAGTGACAGCAGCAGGCAAAACCCACCAACCAATGCTGGGCAAGTACACCGGCACCGGTAGGGACTGCAGGCACCGCCCAGTGAGCCGGAACACACAGACTGGAATCCCCCGGACTGGAGAACACAGGACTGGAACACTGGACTGGAGCACACTGGACTGGTCCGTACAGCTTCACCTGCACTTAGTACTACTACTACTACTATTTAGCATTTCTATAGCGCTACAAAGCATACGCAGCGCTGCACAAACTTAGCCATTGCCCCCCAAGGGTTGAGCCCCTGGGTTCAAGTGGCCGGCAGGACTTACCGGATACCAGATGACACAGGGTCCAGGACTAGAACAAGCTGAAGCAGGAGTGCTCCAGGTACTCAACTAACTGAAGTGCTCCTAAATCTTAAACTGACAAACCTAAGCCCTATCCTACCAGGGGTGCTCCTAAGCCCTGCACAACAAAGGGACTTCCTAAGCCCTAAACTAACAGGAGCTCCTAAGCCCTGCTCTACAAAGGGACTTCCTAAGCCCTAAACTAACAGAGCAGGGAACTAAACACAAAGCTAACACAGGTGCTACTAAGCAACAAGCAGTGCTCTACAACTCTAAACTAACTAAGGTGCTCCTATGCACCAAACAACCAGAAGTGCTCCTAGCACTAAAAGGGACACCGGGGAGCCACAAGGGAAAAACAAGGAAGAAAAAACACAAAAACTAGCAAAGGTGCTTCCTAAACACCAAGCTACAGCTGTGCCCCACAGCACTAAATTAACCAAGCACTAAACCTACAGAAGTGCTAGTAACAGAAACTAACAGGGGAGCAGGGGAGCCACAATGAAACAAGCAGGGAAGCTAAACACAAATCAAAGTGCACACTGCACTAACACTAACCTGGACCTTTAGCAAAAGCAAGCAGGGAAACTAGACACAAAGTCAGAAGTGCACACTGCACCACCCTACCTCAAGCAAACGTTGCAAAGGCCCTGAAGGGAAGAACAACACTTCCTTATCAAGGCCCTCCCTGATGATGTCACACTCCCTAGACCCAGGCCTACAGCACATTGAAACCCAGAGAGGCCCAACCCACACCAATGCAGCACCGTGAAGCACTTGAAGCCAGTACACCCAAAGACAGATAGAGCTAACTCAGTCCACACACACAGCTGTAGTAAAGTGAAACAATTAGAGTCATGCTGCTGGAAGCTGCCAGTATATAGAGAGAGAGCTAGCTCAGAAAGGACAGACAAAAGAAACAGAAGCCAGCTAAGAAGCTGACCCCCAGGAAAAAGGTAAGTTTGAGAGGGGTTCTGACCACAATCATAACACAGTGAACCAGGACCAACTGACCACTAATGATTTAAAGTGGCTGATTGACCACATTCATAGAAGCAGACACTGTGGGCGCTTGAGCACCCACAATATTGAGAAAATTCCTTGTATGTGTTCAGGGAGGGGTTATTTCCATTGGGCTTAGCACCCCCAATAATTTTGAAAAGTTGGCTCCTATGACCACATTTGCATTATAGGACTGTCACGTCTGTGGTCGTGACCACCCTCAGACTTACCCTATTTCTGGGAATCAGTGTCTGTGCTGGTTTCTGTGTACTTCTGAGTTGGCTCTGTTTCTGTCTCTGGGTGCTAGCCACTTCCAGCATGGCGCTCATTGCCTCAGTATACTGCACCTGTGTGGGTTTTACCTCTCTGTGCTTCAGTATACTGTTCCTGAGTTAGCTCTATCTCTGTCTCTGTGGGCTGGCTGCTCTAATGGCTTCACTACTCTACACTTGTGTGTATTGGGCCTCTCTGTACTTCAGTGGGCTGTTCCTGAGGTAGCTCTGTCTCAGGCTGGGTGGGCTGGCTGCTTCCAGCCTGACACTAATTACCTCAATAGACTACACCTGTGTGGGTTAGGTCTCTCTGGGCTTCTGTATGCTCCTTGCCTGTGGCCTGAAGGGGTGACCTCATCTGTCAGGGCCTTCTTAAGGAACTGGTGTTCTGGTCTTCAGTGCCTTTGCATTGCCAATGCCTACGCAGTGCCTTAGGTCCCAAGGTTAGTGTGCTGTTTGCACAGTTAGCTTTCCTTGTCTGTTCTTGTGGGCTTCAAGGCCTTCTGCTTTGCTAGTTACTATCACCTGTGGGCCTTGCCTTCTGGCTCAGGGTATTATTGCTCGTAGGCTTTCTGCCTAGTCTATTACTTACCTGTGGGCTTCTTGCTTTCCTGCTCTGGGTATAATTGCTCTATGGGTTTTCAGCCCTTCTGTGTCTATTGTTCTGTGGGCTTCCAGCCCTTCTGTGCCCATTGCTCTGAGGGCCTCCAGTCTATCTGTGTATATCCCTTTTATCTGTGGGCTTCCAGGCCTTCTGGCTGTATTACTGCGGCCTGGGGGTTTCCAGCCTTTCTGGGTGTATCTCTCTGACCTGTAGGCTTTCAGCCTTTCTGTGTATATTATTCTCTGTGGGCTTCTAGCCTGTTATCCCTGTGCAGTGGCTCTGCTCCCTGTCTGAGGTTGGTTAGCGGCTGTTGCTGCAGCCATTTCTCTCCTTTCTATCTGTTAGCTACTGTAGCTCCAGTCTAACCCTTCCTCTGGCAAGCGTATCTGTCATTCCCGTTCCCTTGAGCTTAGCTTGTTTGTAGTTCCTGTATCCTGCTTCTCAAGCCTGAACCCTGCTGTAGGACGTTGTTCCTGGATTCCTTGTTGCTTGCCTCTTCAGCTCCAGCCCAGCCACTCCAGTCCTGTCTACTTCAGCCCGTCTTAGGGTTGCCTGTCTCCTGTTGGGTGGTTTTGCCTGCTGCTGCCACCTCCGTGACAGAGGCCCAAGGGCTCACATTTCCCCGAGAGACCTGACAAGGACTTCTCCCACACTCACATCACCAGGTGTCCTTGACCCCCCTTCACTACCAATTATAATGTTCTATTACGTATTGTGTAGTCATTGCAAGTAGTATACCATGCCATACTTTGTATTGTTACTTGAATATTTTTACTGCTGTAATCGCCTACTGCTCATGTTTGATCTATTCTTACTGTACACCGCCTTGAGTGCATTCCTTCAAAAAGGCGGTAAATAAATCCTAATAAATAAATAAACAACATGCTGCCTGCCACTCCTCTCTAATCTGTAGGAGCCTGCCGCCTCAGTCTCAATGGCTTTGAAGTACTTAATGGTACACTCCTGTATCGCCCCAACATTTTCTTTTCTAGAAGTGTTGTCTTTTTTTCACTTTTCCTTTAAATTGTCCCTGCCCATTTTAAGACTAAAATGCAAACCCTCCCAAATATTGATTGTATGTGCTTATTTGGATTCGTACTGATTCTGGAGCTAGCCAATGCATCAAGTTAGATTTTTTAGTCAAATCCTTATTTCAAGCTAGTATTCTAAATTTCTTTTTTGTAGGTCTAATCCGATTCAAACTGAACAAAGACTTTCAAAATAATGGTTCAAGTTCTGTTATAATTTAAGAAAAAAATAAAGGCTCAGCTCATTTTTTGATTCAAGTTCAGGTTTGATTTAACTGCCTTGAGTTAGGCCCTGTATAAAAAGTTTATGAGAAATGCATAGAACATTTTAAAGAACTAATTTTAAAAAAGTAATAAAATCCAAAAATCCAAATCTATAATTTTGAGCATGCAATATTTTTTAAATGCCTGCTAATTAAGAAGTGTTCTATTTCAGGAAAACAACATAACTTCGATCACAGATGATACATTCTGCAAATCTAACAACACACGTTATGTTCGAGAACGTATGGCTGAAGTAAGACTGGATGGAAACCCTGTGATCTTGGGGAAGTACCCAAATAGTTTTACTTGCTTGAAAAGGTTGCCCACCGGGGCATATTTTTAACAATGAGCCACAATTCTAAGGTACAGCACCAAGGCATCGTAACAAAATACAAATCTGTTGTGCATAGAGAGAACATACATACACAGCACCATAAATGACAAAATTATCCTTCATAAGCACAATCTTCAAGATTATCTATAAAAACCCTCAAGTTGATGTGAACCAATGTTAATACCACATATTATACACTATAAATTACAGTGAACAGGAAAACCCTCATAACATAGTAAAATAAGATATGTCTTGCTGGATCAAGCCAAAGGTCTACCAAGACCAGCATCCTGTTTCTGTCAGTGACCAGTCCAGGTCATTCAGAAATGCCTGGAAGATGCCAGAGTAGATCCCATCCTTGTATTTTCTCTCTTCTCCCCCCCCCCCCCCCCCTCCCCCCCACTGGAACAAGCAGGAGTTTTCCTTCCCAAACCTTCTTGCATAATAACTGTGTATGGATTTGTCCTCTAGCGACTTGTCCAATCTCACAGACTGATTGTTTAATGAGTTACAAAACAGTTTCTCCAATATGTCTTGAATGTGTTACCTGTTAGCTTCATGGATTGTTCCTTAGTTCTAGTACTATTTGAAAGAGTAAATGACCTTTTTTTTTAATTAACAGGTCAATCTTAAGAATTCAAATGATTCTGAAATCAAAAATTTCAAGCCACTAAATATGATGTATATCAGTCACCCTTCTTTAATACATATTGATATTAATTTGCACACTCACTTTAATCTATCTATTACTACATGTTCATCATTAGAAAAGGTCTGTGAGGACTCATATGCTCATGTTATTACATCTCTTTTGTTGATCCTCTAAAAGATATCACAACCTCTAAAGATTTCATATTGAGCAACATAAGCATAAAATCAGTCTAAGGAAAACTGTAATTTTCTTTTCTCTCTTAGTCACATTTCTTGCGCACCAAATTCTTTTGCATGCTAAAGTCTAGTATTTCTTGAGAGACTGAATTGGAAAATAGTAGCTTTTTGTGTTAGTAAAACGTTCTGATCAGATTTTCTTTTAGTTTAATCTGTATGCTTACAAAATAGTTAAATGATATGTATGTGTAAACATGCAAATTAATGAAATTTCTTTTCTGTAAAAAGAACATTTTCAAGCTTCTGAACAAAATGTAAAATCTGCATTAACACAAGCTTTGCCTGAGCCATTTAACTTTATATGATTGTCCGTTGTAGCTGTCTCAACGTATACACTCTAGATGAACTGAAAAATAAATTTACAAGGAAACCTTGCTTGGTACAACTATGTTATTGTATAAGTCGATTTCCAGTGAATAGCTTCTAACAGTACTCTGCTGACTGAAAGATACACAGCATAACCCTAGATTCACTTCTTACTGGGGAGGCAGATAACAACCACAGAACTCATTACAAACAAATGATCTATCAATCTGACAAATATATATTGGGAGGGGGGGGGGAGTGACTAAGCTGCAGTAAAATATGGCATTTTATCACAGCTTCATTCATTGTGGGAATCACCAATCTGCAGTAACTCAGTATCGCAGGTTAATGAGAAAAACATGGAATCAACCTTGCAAGCGGTTTTCACTGACAGCATGGACTAATTTGTGGCCTGATGCTGAAGGGAAGAATGCTTCCCCCTCTTCCTGTGCAAACACTTCCCCTCAGATTCCCATTCACATAGGCCCTCCCCTCCCCCCACCCCAGGCTTACCTCAGTCAAACCCTGTCTGTCTAAAGGATCAAGGGCAGCAGTGGGCCCCAGTTGCTCCTGCCAGGTTCAAAATAGTACAGGATTGCTGCCTTTGAATTGTGATCCTATCGTGATCAATCTAAACCAGAATGGGTGAACTATAGGTGGCTTTGGAGCCATCTTCTCCAGCATGTATCTACAGATGACATGCCGCTATCTTAAGCTCTGTTTGTATCTCCACATTTGATGACTGTTGTATGATGCTTTTTGTGACTGATATATGGTTTTGCCTGTTTCTTCCATCCCCATTGGTCTGATTGGTGCCATGGAAGATTTCCCCTGATGGATATTATAAATGATTGTTTGAATGAATGAAACCCAGTTTATCAATTTGTAAAAGTATCATGCCTGTACAGTATTGTCCTGACCACGTTTACCTTATTACATTGGTGGATGATTCATTGTTTGATCATGTGGTCTTTAAAGCTGTACTTATATGTGCATGTTACGCTTAATAAACAGAGTTTACAAAATAATACAGGGACCCCAGGACCATTTTGAACTTGACACAAGCAGTTGGCACCGTTCTGAACCTGGCTCACTCCTGCCCCAGACAAGCTAGACCACCAGGGGTTAACTAAAGTAGGCTCAGAAAGGCTGAGGGGTGGGGGAATACTCTTTTTGTTAAGCTTTGCTCCCTTTAAGATAGGGCCCGGGAGCTTTGAGCTGGCATTATTTTTCCACGAAAAACATAGCTTGAAGCGTTCAACGTAAGCTGTGTTATTCAATTTACATAACAATGAAGTGCTTTGCATGCCTTGCATCTCATTATTATGCAAATCCTGGTAGATTACATTAATGCAGCCACGTTTCTACTGCTGCCTGCATTAGGGGTATAAGCAATCTGAAAAACGTAACTACATACATATGAATAAAAACACAAAACATTAATATGAACAGTGTTTTTTGAAAGTTTTCTCTTGGATCAATGCATTTATATAGATTGTTGACAATATTCAGACATTTTTTGAATCAGCATAGAAGAGACTGCATGAGAGATATATCATACCGAACAGTCTTAGCTTGTTAAGTGTGGGTTCCTTGAAATAGCCGCAGCAAAACATGATCCAAGTCGGGACTCATGAAAGGCAGCTCTGGTTAATGAGCTATTAACTTCAAAAGATAAGTTTCATTTAAAAAAAATATTTGAAAATGTTATTCTTTCTAACAAAATTTTTTTTGAAAAAAAGTTTGGTAGGGTATTTGAGCACATGGGTGTATCACAATATAGTGTGCAATGATCAAAGAACCTTTATAAGAGCAAGCAATTGACCTGTTTTGGTCTGTGATGGTCCATTTCAAATTATGAGCACATTTGTTAACTATTTCTTTGCTTAATTTTAACATTGAGGTAGATGTGGTTTACTGTGGGATATTGTTGATTGACTTTATATATTTCTCCCAGTTTGTTATCAAGTCAAGTTCCTCTATTTAATTTAATTCTCTGCAAGTTGAAGAAACCAATCTTTTATGTTTTTATTCACTTGCATATATTTATGTTTATCAGATTGTTTATAGCCCCAATGCAGCCATTAGTTTTTATTTCCTGTTTTATGTGAATAAATCATTTCACAAACCATAATGCCTGCTACTGATTAATTTGTTATTGTGGACTATTTTCTGGACCTTGTTCTTATTGCCTAAAGCTTGGTGGTTTGTTAAATCTCTCTTGGACTGATCCCAACATTTATGTGTCAATCTGGCAGCAGTGATCACAACGACAAGAGAGGGAGCAGAATACAGCACATCCAGCCCACATTAACAGCAGAAGAGATCGTGGTAGAAGCATATGTAGGCTCAGGATTAAATAGTAATTGCCAGTTTGTGTTGGGGGAGAGGGGAGGGGGAAGAAGACAACCTTAAACATTTCCAGCTTGGGATAGTGGTAACCATGATCACTGAAGATGGGGAGAAGCAGAAAAAGGGAGCAGTAAAGGGGATTTCAAGTATACGGCCCTCTGCCTTGCACTCCCCTTGCCTATAGGCACACCTGATCATTAAGTAAAGCATGTGCTTGGCTATCACATTTTTGGTGACACACCAGTATGTTCTGACACAGAGCCACCAATCTAAGAATAAGTATGGGAAAATTAGGTTCTTACCTTGGTAATTTTCTTTCCTTTAGTCATAGCAGATGAAGCCATTACGTATGGGTTATGTCCATCAACCAGCAGGGGAGATAGAGAGCACTCAAACTTTCACAGTGCCCTCTTGGCCAGCTAGCTCCACTGCCTCTTCAGTATTTGAAGCTTCCAAAGCAGTATGGCAAACCGCAATGGGAATCACAAGAGCTTTCCTCACAGCGAACGATGGCCCATCACAAGGGCATGAACTCATAAAGGAGGGAATGCACATCCTCCTGGAGGGAATAAACTCATCCTCCTTATTGTATAAGTGGAGGGGAACACACGCGCCTCCTAGAGGGAATCACACATCCTCCCAACACACTGGAGGGAATGAACTCATCCTCCTATTTATAGAACTGGAGGGGAACACACGCGCCTCCTGGAGAGAATCAACACATTCTCCAAAACATGCTGGAGGGAATGAACACATCCTCCTAAATTTAAACTGAACATGAATCCTGAAGATTGTTTTCCAACTTTCTCCCAAGGAAGGAACTTCAGGAAATTAGAACAGAACCTGAAAAACAGATTCACAGCATACAGACAATCATACAGGGAGGGCTCATGGCTTCATCTGCTATGACTAAAGGAAAGAAAATTACCAAGGTAAGAACCTAATTTTCCCTTCCTTGTCATCAAGCAGATGAAGCCATTACGTATGGGATGTAACAAAGCAATCCCTAGATAGGGTGGGAACAAGCCACACCACGCGCTAGCACTTGTGCACCAAAACGCGCATCCCTCCTGGCAGCCACATCCAGCCTGTAATGTCGGGCAAAGGAGAGCTTAGAAGCCCATGTTGCTGCACTGCATATCTCTTGAAGAGAGAGTGCTCCAGTTTCAGCCCAAGAGGAAGAAATCGCTCTAGTAGAATGTGCCTTAAAGGCTACAGGCGGAACCCTGCCGGCCAGCAGATAAGCTGAAAAGATAGTTTCTTTGAGCCAGCGGGCAATAGTGGCTTTAGACGCTGGAGACCCTCTGCGAGAACCGGATAGCAAAACAAACAGATGATCAGAAGTCCTGAAAGAGTTAGTAACTCGCAGATACTGCAGCAGAGTCCTGCGCACATCCAAAAGGTGCAGCTGCCCAAAAGATTCTGGAAACTCTTCCTCTGAAAAAGAGGGCAAGAAAATAGGCTGGTTTAAGTGAAAGGCTGAAACCACCTTAGGCATAAAGGAAGGCACGGTCCGAACCGTGACTCCGGACTCTGAAAATTGCAGAAATGGGTCTCTACAGGACAGCGCCTGGAGCTCTGACACCTGTCTCGCCGAGGTAATGGCCACCAGAAAAACGGCCTTCAGTGTCAAGTCTTTCTCCGATGCTCGCCGAAGCGGCTCAAAAGGAGATGCCTGCAGGGTTTTCAAAACTAGCCCCAGGTTCCAAGCTGGACAGGGTGCTCGCACTGGAGGTCGGAGCCGAAGCACCCCTCTAAGAAACCGTGCCACATCTGGGTGAGTAGCCAAAGACACGCCTTCCACCTTACCACGAAGGGAGGCCAACGCTGCCACCTGCACCCGCAGGGAATTATAGGCCAAGCCTTTTTGTGCACCTTCCTGCAAAAAGTCCAGAATCGGCGAGACAGGAGCCCGCATTGGAACAATGGCTCTGGAAGCACACCAAGACTCAAACAGGCACCAAATCCTGGCAGAAGCCACGGAAGTGGACCACTTGCGGGTTTGCAGGAGAGTGGAAATAACTTTATTGGAATAACCTTTATCCCTCAATTGCACCCTCTCAATAGCCATGCCGTAAGACCAAAGCGGCCGGCGTCCTCCATGGCTACCGGTCCCTGAGTCAACAGGTTCGGTACCAGATGTAACGGCAGAGGAGCCTCCAGGAGCATCTGTCGGAGGTCTGCATACCAAGGTCTCCTTGGCCAATCCGGGGCGATGAGGACCACGTCTCCTGGGTGCAGCCGAATCCGCAAGAGCAGGCGCCCTATCGAGGGCCATGGGGGAAACACAAAGTAGACCCGGAGGCCAGGGTTGAGCCAAGGCATCCAACCCCGCCAAGCGAGGATCTCTCCGTCTGCTGAAGAAGCACGGGACTTTGGTATTGGCACTTGTCGCCATTAGATCCATCACGGGCTTGCCCCATTTGGCACAGATCTGCAGGAATACTTCGTCTGCCAGATTCTATTCTGCTGGATTGATCTGATGCCTGCTCAAGATAATCGGCCTGCACTATGCTCTGACCTGCAATATGAGCTGCCGACAGACACTGAAGATGCAGCTCGGCCCAGTGGCAAATCAGTTCGGCCTGCGCGGCTAGTGCTCTGCACCTTGTTCCGCCTTGTCGATTTATATAGGCCACCGTTGTCGTGTTGTCCGACATCACTCTGACAGCCAATCCTTCCAGGGTCACTTGAAAGGCCAAAAGCGCCTGAAACACCGCTTTCAACTCTAGGCGGTTGATGGACCACTCCGACTCCTTGGGTGTCCAAAGACCCTGGGCATGCTTCCCCTTGCAGTGTGCGCCCCAGCCCTTCAGGCTGGCATCTGTTACCACTAGGCACCAAACGGGGAGCATCAGCGGCATTCCTCGCCGCAGCATGCTGTCCGAGAGCCACCACTCCATGCTGAGACGGGCCGCAGGGAGCCAAGTAAGTCTGCATTGGTAATCCTAAGAAATAGGAGACCATCTCCGGAGTAGGGAATACTGTAGAGGTCTCAGGTGCGCTCTCGCCCAGGGTACCACTTCCATCGTGGCTGTCATCGATCCCAGCGGCTGGACAATGTCCCAAGCTCGCGGGCGGGGCATCCTCAGGAGCAGACGGACCTGATTCTGAAGCTTGCACCGCCTTGGCTCGGGTAGGAACACATAGCCCGAGACTGTGTCGAACCTGGCCCCCAAAAACTCTAGAGATTGTGAAGGGGACAGGTGACTTTTGGCCATATTGACGACCCAGCCTAGAGATTGCAGTACTGAAACCACTCTGGCTGTAGCTTGTAAGCTCTCTGTTGCAGAGTCTGCTCTGATGAGCCAGTCATCTAGGTACGGGTGAACCCTGATACCTTCTCGCCTGAGAAAAGCAGCTACTACCACCATTACCTTCGAAAAGGTTCGGGGAGCTGTGGCGAGGCCAAAAGGCAAGGCCCTGAACTGGAAATGTTTTCCCAACACCGCAAACCTCAGAAACTTCTGGTGCGGGGGCCAAATCGGTATGTGCAAGTAAGCTTCTTTCAGGTCTGGAGACGTGAGAAACTCTCATAAGTACATAAGTAATGCCATACTGGGAAAAGACCAAGGGTCCATCGAGCCCAGCATCCTGTCCACGACAGCGGCCAATCCAGGCCAAGGGCACCTGGCAAGCTTCCCAAACGTACAAACATTCTATACATGTTATTCCTGGAATTTTGGATTTTTCCAAGTCCGTTTAGTAGCGGTTTATGGACTTGTCCTTTAGGAAACCGTCCAACCCCTTTTTAAACTCTGCTAAGCTAACCGCCTTCACCACTTTCTCCGGCAACAAATTCCAGAGTTTAATTACACGTTGGGTGAAGAAAAATTTTCTCCGATTTGTTTTAAATTTACTACACTGTAGTTTCATCGCATGCCCCCTAGTCCTAGTATTTTTGGAAAGCGTGAACAGAAGCTTCACATCCACCTGTTCCACTCCACTCATTATTTTATATACCTCTATCATGTCTCCCCTCAGCCGTCTCTTCTCCAAGCTGAACCGCCGCAATGACGGAGCGCAGGGATTCCATGTGGAAATGCCGCACTCTCAGGGACTTGTTCACTTCTTTTAAGTCCAGAATAGGGCGAAAGGACCCACCTTTTCGCGGCACCACAAAGTAGATGGAGTATCGGCCGCAGCCTTGCTCGGCAGGAGGCACCGGGGTCACTGCCCCTAACTGAATCAGACCTTGTAAAGTCTCCTCCACCGCCGCCCGTTTGACGGCAGAACCGCATCGGGACTCCACAAACACGTCTCTTACTGGGGCGTTGAATTCTATTCTGTATCCATCTCTGATCAGGTCCAGAACCCACTGATCTGAGGAAATCTTGGCCCACTCCTGGACAAAGAGGGAAAGCCGTCCTCCGATGACAGGCATCGAGGAGAGGGCCGACGCACCATCATTGAGAGGGTCGCCCCTGAACTCCTGGTCTTGAGCCACCGGCTGCGGAACGCTTGTCCGAGCGAAAGGAGTTCCTCTGCTGACCACGGGCACGTGAAGTGAACCCAGCAGAACGCCCCGGGCGGTACCTTCTAGCTTCACGGAAGCGAGGTCTGTACGAGGAGTGGACCGCCTGGCCCTTAGAGGAAGGCCTCTGCCTATCTTCGGGCAAGCGCTGGGGTTTTGGATCACCCAGGCCTTTCACAATTGTCTCTAACTCCTCACCAAATAGGAGAAGTCCTTGAAAAGGTAACTTCACCAACCTTTGCTTAGAAGCCATGTCCGCTGCCCAGTGTCGTAGCCACAGACGACGGCGAGCCACCACTGCTACTGCCATTTGTTTAGCCGAAGCTCTGACAAGGTCATAAAGGGCATCAGCCAGAAAGGACAAGGCCACCTCCATCTGCGGAGCCACATCCAAGAAGGGCTCCGCTCCATCTCCGGGCTGAGCCACTGCCTGTGGCAGCCAAGCTAGGCAGGCTCTCACAGCATAACAGCTGCATGCAGACGCCCGAACAGTGAGACCTGCAATTTCAAAGGACCGTTTCAACGCTGTTTCCAGCCTACAGTCTTGAACATCCTTCAGGGCAACACCTCCTTCAACAGGGAGGGTAGTTCTCTTTGTCACCACAGTGACTAGGGCATCCACTGTAGGCATTTGAAAACGAGCCATATGTCCCTCACGCAGAGGGTATAACTGCCCCATAGCCCTGGAAACTCTCAAAGGTCCCTCGGGGTCAGCCCACTGAGCCGAAACAAGCTCTAGGATGGAGTCATGCAAAGGGAAGGCCCGAGCAGCTTTCTTGGTACTAGCCATCCTGGGATTACCCGAGGAGGCCATGCCACTGTCAGGATCTTCAATCGAAAGGGCCTGCAGGGTATCTGAAATAAGCGCTGGCAGCTCATCACGGTGGAAAATCCTCACCGCGGAGGGATCATCCAGATCCTGTGGTAAATCTGCACCTGACTCTGGTTCCTCAGACCAAGAACGTCTGTCAGAGTTCTCCGAATCCTCACACCCCGACCACGGGGGGGGGGGGGGGGGGGGAAAGGTGCACCACAATCTGAAGGGGAATTAACCCTTCTGCGCTTATCTTTAGGCCAAACATCCGGGGAAAAAAGCCTCACTGGGCAGTCCCAGGCCAGAATCCATCGGGGGGGCAATCAGAGGAGCCTCAGGCGACCCTTGAGGGAGGGCTCTTTTCATCATGTATGCTTTATGCAGCAAAAGCACAAAATCCGGGGAGAAAATCTCACCCTGGGCACCCAAATCCTGTCCGGTGCTAGCCACTCCTGAAATAACCTCATCTCGAGGTGCCCCACCCGGCTCAGGTCTCTCCGTGTCCACGGAGGCCGCGCCATGCGGTGTAAGCAAAATGGCGCCCGCTGCCAGCTCAGAGCGGGAAGAAACATCGCTCGCCATGCTCGGGCCGGCTCCTACACCAATACAGCACGATTTACAGAGCCCTGCTGCTGATTTGCGCTTGCCACAAGTGGAACAGCGCTTTACATTGTCCGCAGCCATCGCCGAAAAACGGCGGTAAAAACCAAAATGGCGGTTCGCGCCAAAATCGCCCCGATCACGGGCCCACCCCGGAGGAGTTGGAAAACACTCTTACCTCAAAGGATCTAGTATACAACTACGATCCTGCTGAAAATCAGGTCAAAAACCTCTGTTCCAGCGTCTCTGCGTTTAAAAACGCGACGCAACTTTTTTTTTTTTTAAGCTGTGAGGAAAGCAGAGGTATTGAAGACTCCGGAGGCTCAGATGAGTGGGAAAGGCAGGGAAAGGGCGAACCTATATGCCTGCATCCACTGTTGGTGGGTAAGGACAGGGAAAGCAAGGCAATATGTCCACATCCACAGAGGTATGGGTAAGGCAGGGAAAGGGCTAACCTATGTGCCTTTAAAGTGAAGCTGCTATAGCCTCCAACACCCCGGTTAACAACTGGCAAGCCAGGAACCACCTCCCGGCAGATTTTTCTGGAGCTCGAACAAGCTGCAGCCACCCTGCTAAGGGAGATAGAGAATACTGAAGAGGCAGTGGAGCTAGCTGGCCAAGAGGGCACTGTGAAAGTTTGAGTGCTCTCTATCTCCCCTGCTGGTTGATGGACATAACCCATACGTAATGGCTTCATCTGCTTGATGACAAGGAAACCTATCTTTAAACAGATTTTGGAGCGAGCATTGACAAAGAAAGACTAAAAAATTAATAAGACACAGGTGAGAGCTAACTGCGACCTACAAGGAAAAGCAGGTGAAGCAGATAAACAATTTTCAAGGGACGCTCTTCAACACCAGATGACAGGGATGAAGATCAATGGGGCCATGGTAGGTGCTGATAATCTAATAGATAACACTGAGGAAGAATGAGAGAACATAACTAGTGGTCTTCGTTAATTTTTAAGTCGGGGCCTGTTTTGATCCAAAAGAGCTGAAGGAGAGCCGGCAAATATCTTACTACTTGGGGCCATGACACCAACCAATGCTTCTCAGTCATACATGAGTAAAACAGATAAACCAAATATAGGACCACAAACTATAAGTACTAATGCAGACAAACAAAACCCTAAGAAGCCAGACTAGTACTACACCAGAGAAATAGAAAGAAATACATTTCTTCCTGAACAGTGCAAAATATAAAGACAACAGATGTAAATTCTCAAAAATTGACATATTTCAAATCACTAAATTGAAAATAAAATCATTTTCCTACCTTTGCTAACTGGTGATTTCATTTTCAAATCATCTTGATCCCAAGTCTCTGGTTGCACTTCGCTTTGTCTGTGCTCTTAACTTATTTCCAGGGCCTCCATGTCCATTTGCTGTTTTTCTCTCCTTCTTTACTTTCTGTGCTACATTCATCTTTGACACTGATTTTTCACACTCCGTTTTCTTCCATTCTTCTGTCTCCTTCTCAAAGCTACCTACTTTTCAATTACTTTCCTTCCCACCTATCCATGTGCACCATCACTAACCACCTGGAGTAGCCTAGTAGTTAGTGCAGCGGACTTTGATCCTGGGAAACTGGGTTCAATTCCCACTGCAGCTCCTTGTGACTCTAGGCAAGCCACTTAATCCTCCATTGCCCCAGGTACAAATAAGTACCTGTATATAATATGTAAACCGCTTTGAATGTAGTGGCAAAAACCACAAAAAGGCAGAATATCAAGTTCCATTCCCCCCCTCTCTTCACTACCCTTACATCCCAGCATCACTCCTCTGTATCCCTGAGTCTAGCAATGCCCCTCTGTGTCCCTGTCCCTATGTTCTTTCCCCATCCAGCATCTCTTTGATGTTTCTTTCCTTTCCCATGTCCAGGTTCTCCCCTCTCTCTTTTCTTCCACATCCCATGGTAAGCAGCCCCCCCAACCTCCCGCCAGGTCTAGCATCACTGACTCTGGCCTTCCCTCCCTAAGTCTGGTGTCGTCCCCCCCCCACTTCTGCCTGGTCTAGTCTGATCTTTCTCTTTCCCCACCCTCCATTCCCTCCCTGGCATCCCTCCCTGCTGCTCATCCAACAGTTTACAAACGTGATCCTCTTCCTGGCAGCAATTCAACCAGGCTCTTTCTGGCCAACCCCAGGGGCTTTCCTTCTGCAGCAACTTCCTGTTGCTGCATGGGACACACAGAGGGAAGGCCCCTGGGGCTGGACAGAGAAGGCCTGGCTGAATCGAGGCAGGAAAGAGGATCAAGTTCGTAAGACCACTGGGTGGTGGAAGGTAGGCAGGCAGAGGAGAGATGGACTCAGGGAGGGAAGGCCAGAATGAGCAATTCCGGACTATAGGAGGTGGAGGAAGGAAGGGTCAAGAGAAAGAAAGATGTCAACATTTGGTAGCAAAAAAATGTTTAAATTAGAAAAACTGTGTGCGTCCAAGAGGTCCCTGAGAGCCGCCAATGGCTCGCAGGCCTTGCATTGAAGAACACTGAGAAAAAAAATTAAAGCACAATAGTACTATATTTCAAAGCATAGGCCCAACCATGAGTACCAAGAAGCTGGTAAAAGAACTTCAAGGCAAAATTCTAGAAAGGTGCAGATCAGGGATGGGCATAAAAGAATTGCCAGGGATGGGCATAAAAGAATTGCTAAGTCCTTGAATATAGGCAAGCATGGTCAAAATTATTATCAAAAAGTAAAAGGTGTATGGCACCACCAACAGCCTACTGAAATTAGGTCATCTTTCCAACTGGTTAAACAAGCAAGGACTAAACTGATCAGGGAGACAACCAAAAGATCAATGGCAACTTTGAAAGAGCTACACATTTCCATGGCCAAGAATAGTCAGAGTGTACAAATGATAACAATATCTGAAGAACATCACAAATCTGGTCTGTGTATGGTAGGGTGGCAAGCAAGGAGCTATTACTAAGAGCATTCAACCTGAATTTTGTTTTAAGTATACAGACAAACACTTAGGAGATACTTCTGCCATTTGGCAAAATGTTTTGTAGTCTGGCAAAGCTAAAGTTGAAAATTTTGACCTGCATACAAAGCATAATGTTTAAAAACACAACACAACACATCATTCAGACAGCACATACTTCATGTGGAAAAATAGAGCTTGCAACATCCTGTTATGGGATACTTTTCATTGGCCAAAACTAAGACACCTAACAAGATAGTAAAGGGACAATGGATAGAGAAAAGCATAGAAAAGACCTTGAGGGAAACCTGTTGCCCTCTGTAATATCGCTTAAACTAGGATGCAAGTTCACTTTTTGTACAACAATGACCCAAAGAACACAGTTAAGGCTACACTGAATTGGCTAAGGATCAAAAACTGAAATGTCTGAGTGGCCCACTAAGAGCCCAACTTCAATCCAGTTAAGAATCAGTAACATGACTTAACTATTGATGAACACCAATACTGCAATGAACTTGACAAACCTTGACCAGTTTTGTAACGACAAATCCTGGTGTACTGTTGGTAGGGATCTATCCTAACAGATGTAATCTGTTGGCAAAGGAACATCCACCACAACAGAGGTGTAAAGAGAACAAAAGTTCTTATTTTCCTGTATTGTTTTTGGTTTTTCATGTTCATCATTTTTTGTTTTCCTTTGTTCAAATCTTCATGGTTGGGGGGGAGGGGGCAATGTTGAAAATGTGTATTCTTTTGCAAAGAGTGCAATATTAATGACAAAAAAACCCAATTTTTTGGAGGGTGGTGAGGGGGGGGGGGGGGGTTCTTCCTGTTTCAGGATAAAAACAACATGAACAGCTGCATTTCTGTTTTGATTTTGGGGTATGCATTTTATCTTCCAAAAAAGCATATTTCCCCTGAAAGATGTGGTTATGGTATGTTGACTAGTGGAAAAAAAAAAAAGTCACAATTTAAAAGCATGCAAGTTAGACGTATTAACATATTAACAAAATGTTAAAAAAAATTATCAAGAGTGTAAACTTTCTACAGCCACTGTATAAGAATGTCATTATAAAGATGGAGCTAGAGGGTTCTTTGAACATCTTCATATTATTTGCATCCCAGTTTAAAGTGAAATATGGTTGAGCAGTCAAAGCTTATAATTAAGCAGGTTTCTTACAGATACTATATCAGCTTTTGTTCTGAAAGACCTTTACATCACAACTAAAAGAAAAAATACATCTATCAAGCTGACAGTAACAAATAAGTACACTGTTAAATTTCATCACTTTTGCCAGTTCCTTGGCATGTTCATTCATTTAAAACAACATCATTTATCATTTAAAATGTATTAGACCACCAATTTGTAAATGATCACAGTAGTTTACAATTCTAAAGCATACAAAAAAGAAAACAATGCCATAAAATCACAGGATAGACATAAACAATCAAGAAATGTCAATGTTTAATGTTGTTGGCAAATGAAAATGAGCAGAAAAGAACGTGAAATTTCATGTACTCGCCTGCCATTTTATAATTTTCTTTATCTTTTCAAATGTGTGGATAGACATTTGAAGGACTATTTTATGTTAAAAACTATTGGGCAGATGATTGAGAAAAGTTTGTAGGTCTGGACATACTCAAGGTTTTATCCCAAATCCTATGACTTTTTTTTTTTTTTTTTTTTTTTTTTTTTAACTACAGGAATCTCTGATGTCCTAACACTTTAAAATTTTAGGATCTAAATATTTTGTATCAATTGAAAAAGTATTATAAAGGCATTTTGTCTTATATTTTCATAATTAAGTTTTGAGATAGATAGATACCACTCTTTCAAAAAAGTGAATACAATTCAGGAAGAGCAAGCACTCTTTCCCCTGAAGACATCATACTGGATGAATTGCATCCTTTGTTAGCCCAAAGGCTGAGTACCCTTTGTGTATTGTGATGAATACAAGTTTTGGTGCTCATGTTTGTTGTTTTAATTGATAAAAGTGCACTTGAAAAAGAGCATTTTTGAAACACAGCACACTTTTCACTTTCATGTTTTGAATTTTGAAGAGGTTTTTAAGGCCAGCAATTGAGTTGCACCTGAGCAGCACATGAGCAACAACAAAAAAAAAGTTTTTTCTTGGACACACACATATGTCTGCAATTCATGTAGATCTGAAAAACATACATCCAATCAAAATCCTCTTATTCTCCTGCCTCAGATGACCTGAGAATTTGGTGTGGACACCAAATAAAAACATTACTAGTGTTAAAATATCACATACAGTACATACAAACACACTGATCTCATAAGCCTTGTTGCCCATCAAAAAGTATGTTAAAAGTTCAAATTCTTCACTGAAGGCTGGTGCATACTTTTCTCTCATCCTATTAGTTTTAGGACCTTAAAATTGCAATAAAATAGTCAAACTGAGTTTGAAAATAAACTTTGGACTTTTGTGCCAACAGTACTCATAACTGCTTGGAATTTACAACTCAAGCATACAAAAAAATGCTTTGATGCTTCACTTATATATACTATCAACTAACACATTTGCTTATTTCCGATCTGACGTAGAAGGGCAACCTTCGAAAGCTAATCAAGAAATGTATTAAGTTATGTCCAATAAAAAAGGTATCATCTCAATCAGACCGCTGTCGCAGATGTGGGAAGGAAAATGCCCATTTGAGTCACATGTTCTGGTCTTGCCCCGCTATTCAACAATTCTGGATAGCCTTGGCGTCACACATCTCGGCTATGTGGCAGGTGAGATGGCGACATACTCCTCCTCAATTATTTGGAGTCTATACTATACACGGACAATCTAAGCCAGGCTTACGTGCCTTCTTACATAGATCTGTATTGATGGGAAAAAAAACAATCTTACAACAATGGATGACATCGGACACCCCCACCATAGCCCAATGGCGTTCATTCATGATCTATATGTGCTCATTTGAACGCAGCGGGATTGCAGACTTGGCAGGGACTAAGGGAAACCTATTTTGTACAGCCTGGGCACCCTTTTGGGACACATTGACTTCAGTAGCCCGCAGCAGAATCTTAAATTCCTGACGAGGGAGAGGGGGGAGGGTGGGGTAGAAATGGGAGGGGGGGGGGAGGGGAGAAAATGTTGAAAATGTTGAAATCTTGGTACTTGTATAAGATAAGACGGGCCAATTTTGTACTTGTTATATTTCTTTTTCCATGATCTGTGCCCGGCTTTTGTACTTTATGTTAATAAAGATGAGTTTAAAAAAAAAAAAAAAAAAAGGTATCATCTTATTTTCTTTTCCATGTTTTATTTTGTTTGATTTCTATTGATAACCAACTCAAGCATGAAACACTGAATATATAACCATTTATCCTATCGAAAGTTAGTATATTTTTACATCTTTCAGTACAGTCCAAGAGATGGGGTGGACTCTAGGGACTGACAGGTAAAAGAACACATAGCACAGCCTTCCTCACTTTTAGAGTCTTTTACAAAGGCACACTAGCGTTTTTAGTGAGCACTAAACACTAGAGACGCCCACAGGAATATATGGGTGTCTCTAGTGTTTAACACATGATTATTTTTAGAATGCGCTAAAAACGCCAGTGCGCCTTTGTAAAAGGACCCCTTTGGTTCCTACATTTCTATATAAATTAGCCTTTAAAACTGTAATTAGAAAGAGACTTAGACCAAAGAACATCCATTTCATCCTAATACCACGTCAATGTTAAAAAATATCCTTGCTCGATCAGAGATTTCATAGAGCCCTATGGTAGCAAATTGTGCCTTATACAGTATCTCACTTGGAATAAGTAATCAATGCATGACTAAGTCGAGTGTGCAATCGAAAGATGAGTATAGTCCCTTTCATTGGGATGTAACACCCTCCACACATTACATACTAAGGAAACCCCTCTGCAGATGTTCAGCTTTTCCCTGTCCATCTCCCCCAATTATTATAGTTTCCCCTTCAATTTCCCTTAAGATTCTCAGAATTTTCCTGTAAAATTACCTATCACAGGTATTTGAGGCACAAAGATTACAAAAGCACTAACCTCTGGCAGTCCACTTTCATTTCCGCAATAACGTAGATTTCTCTTAAATAATATACTTGCTAACATTTTAAAAAGCAGTACAAAAGTCCCACATAGATATCAATGGAGTATGTAGTTTTAAAAGGCGGTAAATAAATCCTAATAAATAAATAAATAAATAAATAAATAAATAAAGAGGGAAAACTTCAAATGCACAGCTTGCGAAATAGAACTTCAAGAACGTAAGCAAAGACTTTGGGTACACTAACCATTACAATCTGCTCAGCATTGTAAAACATTTTATATCAATGTTAAACTACTGCACTTCAACCTACTCCAAAAAAATGAATAAGCAGCGAAAGTGATGTCTTAAACCGACTGAAAAAGCATGAGCTAAATCCAAATCCCTGTTTAACCCCTACCTTAAAATGTAG
The DNA here is from genome assembly GCF_901765095.1 of Microcaecilia unicolor. Taxonomy (NCBI): domain Eukaryota; kingdom Metazoa; phylum Chordata; class Amphibia; order Gymnophiona; family Siphonopidae; genus Microcaecilia; species Microcaecilia unicolor. The sequence continues at coordinate 172,555,412 of NC_044036.1, read as the reverse complement.
GAACATACGTTTACGACTGTCGCACCACTCTGCAAACGAAGAAAGACTCCGGAAAAAAAGCAAAAGATTCTTTCTCTCTTCAGCCCTGCAGAGAAAATACAAGGATGCAAAAACATGATACTTATGCATGTAACAAAATACACTGTGACAAATAAAATAGGCTACAAATAAAGACCAAAACTATGTGTGTTCTTGCTAGGTACAAACTGCTACTATTTTCATAAACATTTTTATGAATAAAAACATGAAAATCTTTGAGGCCTACATACTATGATGGCAAGAAAAATACCCCCAAAGCAGAAGAAAAGGAAATTCATTGGAGAAAGCCGCAGTTCACAAGAGGCAAATCCAGCAGTTCGGAAGTAAGCCTAGTGCCGGACAGACTTCTACAGCCTGTGCCCTGTAAACGGCAAGGACAGCTCAAGATCAAGTATGTATATGTTATCATATATACTAGGAGTTTATCTTGTTGAGTAGACTGGATGGACCATGCAGGTCTTTACCCGCCATTATCCATTAAGTTATTTTGTAGTACGGAGGGAGGGGGCAGGGGAGCAACCAGCCACTAGCTTCAAGAACATAAAGTAGGGCATACTAATCCAGAGGGAGCAGGAGGAGGATCCATGTAACCAACAGCCAATTCAACCTCCTCAAAATTAAGAAGCATCCCAGGTAGGACCCTGCTGGTATGAGGCTGGGACTGAGCATTCTCCAAAATGAACAAGCGAGTAAAGGGATTTAAGGAGTAGAAGGGAGTCCAGGTAACAGAAGGGAGAAAGCATAAGAGCAGAACCCATTAGGTGTTCTGTCAGTTGTTAGAAAAGCAGTTACTTACCTGTAGCAGATGTTCTCCAAGGACAGCACCAGTCGTGTTCTCACATATGGGTGATGTCATCCAACAGAGCCTAACGTACACAGCAAGTAGAACATTTTAGCAGTGTCCCAGGATGTTGATGTGAAGATCTGTCTCCTGAGCAGACCACATTCCCTGAATGTGAAGCCCATCAACATGAGCCCCCCCCCCCCCATCCACTGTCAACACCTTTTGAGGTGGAGGAATTTGGAATGGGAGCCCACAGCCAAATTGGTCCAAATTGTCCACCAGAAGAGAGAATGAATGAGCCCAGGAGGAACTCAGATGACATCAGCTAGGTTCCCAACAGATTGAGATCACTGGGAATCCAGAGTCCATTGGGCACCTCTCAAATAGAGACATTCCATGGGAGTGACATGTATGATGGAAGCCACATGACCTAACAATCTCAACATCTTTCAAGGTGTGACCTGCTTGCTGCTCCGGACTTGCAAAGTGAGCACTATCAAGGCATCTAATCTCACTAGGGGCAGCTTGCACCGTATCAAAAGCAGGGCTCCTATGTATTCCAATCACTGAGTTGGAAGAAGGTGGCCAATACTAGGAGTTTCAGCATCTAAAAGTAGTCCTCTGCATTGACTTGTGCTCCTTCCTGCAATGTGCTTTTGACCAGCAACTGGTGAAGCTCTATGGCCTGCTCCTGAAGGAATGAGTCCATGAAAGTGAGCATAGTGTGCACCAAAGATTTCAAGTATAGACTCATGTAGAGCTGGGTAGGACTGGATGCAGTTGAGCACTGAGGTCTGATAAATCTTCCTCCCAAACGAGTCCAGACTCCAAGCTTTTCTACCTGAGGGAGCCAAGGCACAAGTCCTGGAACTCATTTCAGAGCGGATTTGGCCACCATAGAGTGTGGAGGCAAATGCACCCTCTCAAAAATAGGAGCTTTCTGGATACGATACCGAGTATCCACTTTCTTTGGTACAACTTACACCAAGAGGGGAGAATCCAAATTCATCATCAATGTTTAGGAGGAGATTCATAGTCCAGGACTGATAACATCTCTGCCCTAGGCTCTTCTCTGTCTCCAACTTAAATGGGATGGCTGAAGCCATCTCCTTCACAAAACCTGTGAATGAGAGACTCTCAGGAGGAGATTTACATCTCTCGAGGTTGGGAGGGGTCAGAAGGGACTCCATATGACTCCTCCTCTGAGAAGTAATGTGGATCTTCGTCTGATCCCCATAAGTGATCTAAGTCCGACACCCCACAATACTCAGGATGGGAAGAACAAGTCTGTGCCTACCCTGGAGGGCACTGAGGTAGTCCTACTCTCACACTCCAGGGAAGCTTCCTCCCCCAGTGTAGAGAGCAATACCACATAGGCTGATGTCAATATCGACACCTGCCAATGTGCCGGCATCTAAGATCGCTCTAGAGGCAGGCTGAGGGCCTCAGGAAGCAATTGAGGCCAAGCTACAGCTGGCGCAAGCGTCCTCTATGCCCGAGTGACATGTAGCTGAAACATCTGCACCAGCTCCTCCCTAAGCATGGCCTGGTACCATTCATTGAGGGTAGGCATCAGCAAAGGCTAGGGAGCTAGTTCGGAGTCAGCCTGAGAAAGAGCCAGTGTCAAACCAGAAGCAGGAACCTGGCCATTCAGAGACTGGCACACCAGCACCTCTACCAAAGAGGGAGAGCTATCCTCTCAGTGCCGGCACTTCTCAGGTACCAGCGATACCAATGCTTTGGTGTTCCTGGCACTGTGCTTTGAAGGGAACCAATGCTCATGCTTCTTTGGCTTCCCTCGATGCTCTTCTGTATCCACTGTCCAGATCGAGCCCTAAGTTTGGTCAGACCACGCCCCTCTCTTTCTCTGCTTAGTTACAACCACAGGCTTTGGTGGGCGTCAGTTCTGGCGTTTAGGCAATCAGTTGCTTTTGAATCCATAAGTGTTACAGACATTGGAGACCGATACAAAGGAATTGTTTCAGTTTAACAACAAGTGAAAGACTTATCCCTGTCTTTTTATTGAATGGATACCTACCTAACCTGGGGGTCGATGTGGCCCACCTGTTGTCTTTGGTGGTACCTGCCTTGCTCTCTGTCTTAGGGGGTCCTTTCACTAAAGCTTAGCATGAACTAAATTCTAAGAAGTCCATTTTATACCTATGGGCTTCTTAACATTTAGCACATGCTAATTCAGTTAGCACATACTAAGCTTTAGTAAGAGAGAACCTTAGAAAGGTGTAGGAATACATCAGGATATAAGGTTATTTATCTATATCTCGGTCTCAGCAGTTTATAATAAAAACTTAAATAATAGAAGATCATCATAAGAGGACAATCACTCCTGTGTGGTACTTGCTGCTGCGGTTTACGGAAAAAGGAAAGCAATATGGAGTGTTTATTACTGCACTGACCACTTTAATTTGCATTTGCTGTTTCTCTGTGAAGCACAGTTAGCTCTGTGGCCCCTTGGCTGTCATCATAGGACACTCGTTCCTGGTAAGAAATATCAGTGCAGCTCACCAATGCAGGTACATCAGCAAAGGTGCACTCTCCTCTGTACACCCAAGGTGCAATAAATGCCAGTGGGGAAGTATTGTTCAGTTTGGGTATTTTGTCTTGTGAGAGGGGTTTACTTGATGCTATTAGAGAGACAGTGTGTGGGGTTGGGGTGAGGGAGGTTGAGAGGTTGGCAGGGGAAACAATTTTTGGAAGGTTTAGGTTTTTTCGGTTGTCTGGTACGGTGGGTATGGTTTGTGCAGGGTTGGAAGGTATGGTATGATGGCTATTTCAGTTGTTATGAGAAGAGGGCATTGAAGAATTGGTGAGAGGAAGCAGGAGGGAAGAGTTTTCTGGAGGGGAGATTTTGGTGTACACCAGTGTTTTAGTTCCAGTCCTGCAGGTGAAGTTTGTTGGAGAAGTGATGAGGTTTGGATGGTATGGAGCTGGGGGATTTCCTTTGTAGAGGAGAACACATAATCAGGAGCTGTTATTTATACAGTGGATGGGAAGGGGCAGGGGGTGGAGATGTTGGGGAGAGTCTGGTGCTGTTGGATGCTCTCTCAGTGTAAAATTTGCTGGCGGAATAGGTGAAGAAACATGGCTGGGGGATAGTCTGTTGCAAGAGGGAGAAGTGCTGGTTGAGGGTCAGCTGTACCAAAAAGGTTGGTAGGGAGTAGAAGGGCTAAGAAATGTGAGGAAAGGAATGAGGAGAGCTAGTTGATGATGATATGTGCAAAAGAGCTGTGAAAGTGTTTTGACGTAAAACATAGTGGAAGAACAGTACAGAGTTCTGCTTACAGCATATCTGATTCCTGTCTGACTACAGGCAATAAATGCCAATAAATTTAATGTGTGCTAAAGAGTCTGTGTGGGGTGGGTGATTTAACATGTGCCATATGGAATGTATGAAGTAAAAGCACATATTAATGAGATTTTTGTAGTTGCAATGACAGTGCATCCTAAAATATATGTATCTTATTAAGCGAATGCTACATACCTGTAGAAGGTATTCTCCGAGGACAGCAGGCTGATTGTTCTCACTGATGGGTGACGTCCACGGCAGCCCCTCCAATCGGAAACTTCTCTAGCAAAGTCCTTTGCTAGTCCTCGCGCGCCCGCGCGCACCGCGCATGCGCGGCCGTCTTCCCGCCCGAAACCGGCTCGAGCCGGCCAGTCCAGTATGTAGCAAGACAATACACTTCAAGGGAAGACACAACTCCAAAGGGGAGGCGGGCGGGTTTGTGAGAACAATCAGCCTGCTGTCCTCGGAGAATACCTTCTACAGGTATGTAGCATTCGCTTTCTCCGAGGACAAGCAGGCTGCTTGTTCTCACTGATGGGGTATCCCTAGCCCCCAGGCTCACTCAAAACAACAACCATGGTCAATTGGGCCTCGCAACGGCGAGGACATAACTGAGATTGACCTAAAAAATTTACCAACTAACTGAGAGTGCAGCCTGGAACAGAACAAACAGGGCCCTCGGGGGGTGGAGTTGGATCCTAAAGCCCAAACAGGTTCTGAAGAACTGACTGCCCGAACCGACTGTCGCGTCGGGTATCCTGCTGCAGGCAGTAATGAGATGTGAATGTGTGGACAGATGACCACGTCGCAGCTTTGCAAATTTCTTCAATAGAGGCTGACTTCAAGTGGGCTACCGACGCAGCCATGGCTCTAACATTATGAGCCGTGACATGACCCTCAAAAGCCAGCCCCGCCTGGGCGTAAGTGAAGGAAATGCAATCTGCTAGCCAATTGGATATGGTGCGTTTCCCTACAGCCACTCCCCTCCTATTGGGATCAAAAGAAACAAACAATTGGGCGGACTGTCTGTGGGGCTGTGTCCGCTCCAGGTAGAAGGCCAATGCTCTCTTGCAGTCCAATGTGTGCAGCTGACGTTCAGCAGGGCAGGAATGAGGACGGGGAAAGAATGTTGGCAAGACAATTGACTGGTTCAGATGGAACTCCGACACGACCTTTGGCAAGAACTTAGGGTGAGTGCGGAGGACTACTCTGTTATGATGAAATTTGGTGTAAGGGGCCTGGGCTACCAGGGCCTGAAGCTCACTGACTCTACGAGCTGAAGTAACTGCCACCAAGAAAATGACCTTCCAGGTCAAGTACTTCAGATGGCAGGAGTTTAGTGGCTCAAAAGGAGGTTTCATCAGCTGGGTGAGAACGACATTGAGATCCCATGACACTGTAGGAGGCTTGACAGGGGGCTTTGACAAAAGCAAACCTCTCATGAAGCGAACAACTAAAGGCTGTCCCGAGATCGGCTTACCTTCCACATGGTAATGATATGCACTGATTGCGCTAAGGTGAACTCTTACAGAGTTGGTCTTGAGACCAGACTCAGACAAGTGCAGAAGGTATTCAAGCAGGGTCTGTGTAGGACAAGAGCGAGGAGCTAGGGCCTTGCTGTCACACCAGACGGCAAACCTCCTCCATAGAAAGAAGTAACTCCTCTTAGTGGAATCTTTCCTGGAAGCAAGCAAGACGCGGGAGACACCCTCTGACAGACCCAAAGAGGCAAAGTCTACGCTCTCAACATCCAGACCGTGAGAGCCAGGGACCGGAGGCTGGGATGCAGAAGAGCCCCTTCGTCCTGCGTGATGAGGGTCGGAAAACACTCCAATCTCCACGGTTCTTCTGAGGATAACTCCAGAAGAAGAGGGAACCAGATCTGACGCGGCCAAAAAGGAGCAATCAGAATCATGGTACCTCGGTTTTGCTTGAGTTTCAACAAAGTCTTCCCCACCAGAGGAATGGGAGGATAAGCATACAGCAGGCCCTCCCCCCAGTCCAGGAGGAAGGCATCCGATGCCAGTCTGCCGGGGGCCTGAAGCCTGGAACAGAACTGAGGGACTTTGTGGTTCGCTCGAGATGCAAAGAGATCCACCAAGGGGGTGCCCCACACTTGGAAGATCTGGCGCACCACTCGGGAGTTGAGCGACCACTCGTGAGGTTGCATAATCCTGCTCAACCTGTCGGCCAGACTGTTGTTTACGCCTGCCAGATATGTGGCTTGGAGAACCATGCCGAGACGGCGAGCCCAGAGCCACATGCTGACAGCTTCCTGACACAGGGGGCGAGATCCGGTGCCCCCCTGCTTGTTGACATAGTACATGGCAACCTGGTTGTCTGTCTGAATTTGGATAATTTGGTGGGACAGCCGATCTCTGAAAGCCTTCAGAGCGTTCCAGATCGCTCGCAACTCCAGGAGATTGATCTGTAGACTGCGTTCCTGGAGGGACCAGCTTCCTTGGGTGTGAAGTCCATCGACATGAGCTCCCCATCCCAGGAGAGACGCATCCGTGGTCAGCACTTTTTGTGGCTGAGGAATTTGGAAGGGACGTCCCAGAGTCAGATTGGACCAAATCGTCCACCAATACAGGGATTTGAGAAAACTCGTGGACAGGTGGATTACGTCTTCTAGATCCCCAGCAGCCTGAAACCACTGGGAAGCTAGGGTCCATTGAGCAGATCTCATGTGAAGGCGGGCCATGAGAGTCACATGAACTGTGGAGGCCATGTGGCCCAGCAATCTCAACATCTGCCGAGCTGTGATCTGCTGGGACGCTCGCACCCGCGAGACGAGGGACAACAAGTTGTTGGCTCTCGCTTCTGGGAGATAGGCGCGAGCCGTCCGAGAATCCAGCAGAGCTCCTATGAATTCGAGTCTCTGTGATGGTAGAAGATGGGACTTTGGGTAATTTATCACAAACCCCAGTAGCTCCAAGAGGCGAATAGTCATCTGCATGGACTGCAGGGCTCCTGCCTCGGACGTGTTCTTCACCAGCCAATCGTCGAGATATGGGAACACGTGTACCCCCAGCCTGCGAAGTGCCGCTGTTACTGCAGCCAGGCACTTTGTGAACACCCTGGGCGCAGAGGCGAGCCCAAAGGGTAGCACACAGTACTGGAAGTGACGTGTGCCCAGCTGAAATCGCAGATACTGTCTGTGAGCTGGCAGTATCGGGATGTGTGTGTAGGCATCCTTCAAGTCCAGAGAGCATAGCCAATCGTTTTCCTGAATCATGGGAAGTAGGGTGCCCAGGGAAAGCATCCTGAACTTTTCTTTGACCAGATATTTGTTCAGGGCCCTTAGGTCTAGGATGGGACGCATCCCCCCTGTTTTCTTTTCCACAAGGAAGTACCTGGAATAGAATCCCAGCCCTTCTTGCCCGGATGGCACGGGCTCGACCGCATTGGCGCTGAGAAGGGCGGAGAGTTCCTCTGCAAGTACCTGCTTGTGCTGGAAGCTGTAAGATTGAGCTCCCGGTGGACAATTTGGAGGTTTTGAAGCCAAATTGAGGGTGTATCCTTGCCAGACTATTTGCAGAACCCACTGATCGGAGGTTATGAGAGGCCACCTTTGGTGAAAAGCTTTCAACCTCCCCCCGACCGGCAGGTCGCCCGGCACTGATACTTGGATGTCGGCTATGCTCTGCTGGAGCCAGTCAAAAGCTCGCCCCTTGCTTTTGCTGGGGAGCCGCGGGGCCTTGCTGAGGCGCACGCTGCTGACGAGAGCGAGCGCGCTGGGGCTTAGCCTGGGCCGCAGGCTGTCGAGAAGGGGGATTGTACCTACGCTTGCCAGAAGAGTAGGGAACAGTCCTCCTTCCCTCAAAAAATCTTCTACCTGTAGAGGTAGAGGCTGAAGGCTGCCGGCGGGAGAACTTGTCGAATGCGGTGTCCCGCTGGTGGAGATGCTCTACCACCTGCTCGACCTTCTCTCCAAAAATATTGTCCGCACGGCAAGGCGAGTCCGCAATCCGCTGCTGGAGTCTATTCTCTAGGTCGGAGGCACGCAGCCATGAGAGCCTGCGCATCACCACACCTTGAGCAGCGGCCCTGGACGCAACATCAAAGGTGTCATACACCCCTCTGGCCAGGAATTTTCTGCACGCCTTCAGCTGCCTGACCACCTCCTGAAATGGCTTGGCTTGCTCAGGGGGAAGAGCATCAACCAAGCCCGCCAACTGCCGCACATTGTTCCGCATGTGTATGCTCGTGTAGAGCTGGTAAGACTGGATTTTGGCCACGAGCATAGAAGAATGGTAGGCCTTCCTCCCAAAGGAGTCTAAGGTTCTAGAGTCTTTGCCCGGGGGCGCCGAAGCATGCTCCCTAGAACTCTTAGCCTTCTTTAGGGCCAAATCCACAACTCCAGAGTCATGAGGCAACTGGGTGCGCATCAGCTCTGGGTCCCCATGGATCCGGTACTGGGACTCGATCTTCTTGGGAATGTGGGGATTACTTAGTGGCTTGGTCCAGTTCGCAAGCAATGTCTTTTTTAGGACATGGTGCAAGGGAACAGTGGACGCTTCCTTAGGTGGAGAAGGATAGTCCAGGAGCTCAAACATTTCAGCCCTGGGCTCGTCCTCCACAACCACCGGGAAGGGGATGGCCGTAGACATCTCCCGGACAAAGGAAGCAAAAGACAGACTCTCAGGAGGAGAAAGCTGTCTTTCAGGAGAGGGAGTGGGATCAGAAGGAAGACCCTCGGACTCCTCGTCAGAGAAATATCTGGGGTCTTCCTCTTCCTCCCACGAGGCCTCACCCTCGGTGTCAGACACAAGTTCACGAACCTGTGTCTGCAACCTCGCCCGGCTCGACTCAGTGGAGCCACGTCCACGATGGGGGCGTCGAGAGGTAGACTCCCTCGCCCGCATCGGCGAAGCTCCCTCCTCCGACGTAGTCGGGGAGCCTTCCTGGGAGGTGGCCGCAGTCGGCACCGCACGCGGTACCGACGTCGGGGACCTCACCCCGGGCGATGGGCCAGCCGGCGCCACGCTCGACGGTACCGGAGGCGCAAGCACCGCCGGTACCGGAGGGGTAGGGCGCAACAGCTCTCCCAGAATCTCTGGGAGAACGGCCCGGAGGCTCTCGTTCAGAGCGGCTGCAGAGAAAGGCAAAGAGGTCGATGCAGGCGTCAACGTCAGAACCTGTTCCGGGCGAGGAGGCTGTTCCGGGCTGTCCAGAGTGGAGCGCATCGACACCTCCTGAACAGAGGGTGAGCGGTCCTCTCGGTGCCGATGCCTGCTGGGTGCCGACTCCCTCGGCGACCCAGAGCTCTCGGTGCCGACGCGGGGAGGCGACCGGTGTCGATGCTTCTTCGACTTCTTCCGAAGCATGTCACCGGAGCTCCCCGGCACCGACGAGGAGGACGTAGAATCCAGCCGTCGCTTCCTCGGGGCCGAGGCCGAAGGAGGTCGGTCTCGGGGGGGCTGTACCGCAGGAGCCCTCAGGGTAGGAGGAGACCCACCCGAAGGCTCACCGCCACCAGCAGGGGAATGGACAGCCCTCACCTGCACTCCTGACGATGCACCACCGTCCGACGACATCAGCAGACGAGGTCCCGGTACCACCGACGTCGATGCAGTCGCCCGATACCTTGGCGCCGATGCAGAGGCCCGATGCCTCGATGCACTCGATGCAGTGGCGGCCGAGGAAGATGGTCTGGACGCTGACGACGTTGATGCACTCGAAGATCCCGGTGCCGATGCCGACGAAGAGCCCGAGAACAACACGTTCCACTGGGCTAATCTCGCTACCTGAGTCCGCCTTTGAAGCAGGGAACACAGACTACAGTTCTGAGGGCGGTGCTCGGCCCCCAGACACTGAAGACACGACGAGTGTCGATCAGTGAGCGAGATTATCCGGGCGCACTGGGTGCACTTCTTGAAGCCGCTGGAAGGCTTCGATGTCATGGGCAGAAAAATCACACCGGCGAAGTCAAAATCCGAAATGACGGAAAAAGAGCACCAAAAATTTTTAAGGGAGAAAGTCTCGACCGAGGCCGAAAAGAGGCCTACCCCGACGACGAAAGAAAACTTATCGGGGCAAAAAGCTGGAAGTACGGGAAGGGGTTGACACGAAACCCGGGGGGGTTCCGGAGCACTTCCCGACACTTTAAGACTTTTCCGAAGAAAAAAAACACATCAAAAATAAATTTGGACGCGCGAGGTCGACTTTCCGGGGCTCGACACGGCGAAACACGACCGTACCGAGTGCGGACAAAAGAAGACTGGCCGGCTCGAGCCGGTTTCGGGCGGGAAGACGGCCGCGCATGCGCGGTGTGCGCGGGCGCGCGAGGACTAGCAAAGGACTTTGCTAGAGAAGTTTCCGATTGGAGGGGCTGCCGTGGACGTCACCCATCAGTGAGAACAAGCAGCCTGCTTGTCCTCGGAGAATTATATATATATATATAGCTTTTTAATTCTCAGAAACTTATAACACAAGTAAACATTTGTTAGAACAAACTGGAAGTAACATAGTGGTGTTATTTCCCAAAGAAAATCAAAATCCTTCTTAGATCACAAATCAGGAAAAGAAGGGGGGAGCATGCACATAAGATAAGGCGATCAAACAGTAGAGATATTAAGAAAATCAAACAGCAATTACATAAATACTCCCATTCATAATTCTACTATTACTTCAATCTCTTCGATCTTTAATTATGCCTGGTTGAGATTTTCCTTAAGTACAAAAAAGTCTAAGTTGTTCTTGAACAAAGAAGACATACTTTGTCCCTGCATATCTAACCAAACATTTGCAAGAATAACTCAGTAAGAAGATCACCCCCTAAGATTTAGTCTCTTGTCTCAATACTAAAAATGCTCTTCCGATCCAGAATACTTTTAGTACTGATCGTGACTGAATAGATATGGATGGGCTGGAGTGTAAAATTTAAGGGGTTTCGACGTTAAGCTTCAGAACTTAGTACAGTGCTGGACAGACTTCTACGGTCTGTGCCCTGAGAATGGCAAGGACAAATCAAACTCGGGTATAAAGTATCACATACCATGTAAAATGAGTTTATCTTGTTACGCAGACTGGATGGACTGTACATGTCTTTACCTGCCATCATTTACTATGTTACTATGTTTATATTTTCTTTCCTATTATGTTTTCTCTTGTTCAATTTAGTACCTGTAAAAAAATAAATTTTATAAAAAGGATAAATCATGGATTCTGGACTATAACTCACTTACAGCCTCTTTTATCAAGCTGTGCTAGCGGTTCCCATGATGCAATGCCAACAAAGTCCATTCAAAGTGGTTTGGTAAAATATTTCAGGCTTCCCTGGGATGTCCAAGGTAATGCCTTATGTTCTGTTTTGACATAAATACCTATATGGGAAAATTAGGTTCTTACCTTGGTAATTTTCTTTCCTTTAGTCATAGCAGATGAATCCATTACCAGTGGGTTGTGTCCATCAACCAGCAGGGGGGGAGATAGAGAGCACTGAAAAACCATAGTGCCTCATGGCCAGCTAGCTCCATCTGCCTCTTTAGTATTTGAAGCTTCCAAAGCAGTGTTACACCGCAAAGCATAATAACATGAACGTTCCTCACAGCGGATGAACGCCCCAAAACTGGAGCTATAAGTCAAAGGAGGGAATGGACTCATCCTCCTGGAGGGAATGAACTCATCCTCCTGTAACTGAACAGAAATCCTGAAGACTGTTTTCCAACTTCTCCCAATGAGGGAACATATCTACAGGAAAAACTTAACATAAAAGTAACATGAATCACATAATGAACTACTGAGGGAGGGCTCATGGATTCATCTGCTATGACTAAAGGAAAGAAAATTACCAAGGTAAGAACCTAATTTTCCCTTCCTTGTCATCAAGCAGATGAATCCATTACGAATGGGATGTATCAAAGCAATCCCTAGAGAGGGTGGGAACAAGCCACACCATGCGCCAGCACTTGTGCTCCAAAATGCGCGTCTCTTCTGGCAGCCACATCCAGCCTGTAATGTCAGGCAAACAAGAGCTTAGAAGCCCAAGTAGCTGCACTACATATCTCTTGAAGAGACAGTGCTCCAGTTTCAGCCCAAGAAGAGGAAATCGCTATTGTGGAATGCGCCTTAAAGGCTTCAGGCGGAGGCCGGCCAGATAGCAGATATGCTGAAAAGATAGCTTCTTTGAGCCAACGAGCTATAGTGGTCTTAGACGCTGGAGACCCTCTGCGCGGACCTGACAAAAGAACAAAAAGATGGTCAGAGGTCCTGAAGGCATTTGACATGCGCAGATATTGCAACAGAGCCCTTCGCACATCCAGAAGGTGCAACTGCCCATAGGCTTCTGGAAACTCCTCTTTAGAAAAGGAGGGCAGGAAAATAGGCTGGTTTAGGTGAAACGCTGAAACCACCTTAGGCATGAAGGAAGGCACCATACGTACCATTACTCCGGACTCTGAGAATTGCAGAAATGGGTCTCGACAGGACAGCGCCTGGAGCTCAGATACCCGTCTCGCCGATGTCACGGCCACCAAAAAGACCGTCTTTAAGGTCACATCCTTCTCCGAAGCTCGCCTTAGCGGCTCGAAGGGCGAACACTGAAGGGCCTTTAAAACTAACCCCAGGTTCCAGGCCGGACATGGAGCCCGCACGGAGGACGAAGCCGAAGCACCTCTCTAAGAAACCGTGTCACATCTGGCCAAGCAGCCAGAGAGAGGCCAGCGACCTTCTCTCAAAAACATGCTAAGGCTGCCACTTGAACACGCAGGGAATAGGCCAAGCCTTTTTGTAAACCATCCTGCAACAAGTATCGGCGAGACAAGAAGCCCGCATGGGTGTAATCACTTTAGAAGCACACCAAGCCTCAAATTGGCGCCAAATCCTGGCATAAGCCACAGAAGTGGAACGCTTGCGGGCCTGTAGGAGAGTGGAAATGACTTTTCTGGAATATCCCTTGTCTCTCAATTGCGCCCTCTCAATAGCCATGCTGTAAGACCAAAGCGGCAGGCGTCCTCCATGGTCACCGGGCCCTGTGACAACAGGTTCGGTACCAGAGGTAATGGCAGGGGATCCTCTTACCAGCATCCGCCGGAGGTCCGCATACCACGGCCTCCTGGGCCAATCCGGGGCAATGAGAACCACCTCTCCTTGGTGGAGCCGAATCCGCAGGAGTACTCGCCCTATCAAGGGCCACGGTGTGAACACATACAGGAGGCCCTGAGGCCAGGGTTGAGCCAAGGCATCCAACCCTGCCGAACGAGGATCTCTCCATCTGCTGTAGAAGCATGGGACTTTGGCATTTGTGCTTGACGCCATAAGATCCATTACGGGCTTTCCCCATTTGGCATATATCTGCAGGAATACTTCGTCTGCAAGTTCCCATTCCGCTGGGTCGATTTGATTCCTGCTCAGATAATCGACTTGCACGTTGCTCTGACCTGCAATATGAGCTGCTGACAGAAACTGCAGATGAAGCTCGGCCCAGTGGCAAATCTGCACGGCCTGCGCGGCTAGTGCTATGCACTGAGTGCCTCCTTGGCGATTTTTGTATGCCACTGCTGTCGTGTTGTCCAACAGAACTCTGACAGCCAATCCTTCCAGGGTCAATTGAAAGGCCAGAAGCGCCTGGAAAATCATTTTCAACTCCAAGCAGTTGATGGACCACTCCGACTCCTCGGGTGTCCAAAGACCCTGGGCATGCCTTCCCCGGCAATATGCACCCCAGCCCTTCAGGCTGGCATCTGTTACCACCAGGCACCAATCGGGGAGCGCTAGCGGCATTCCTCACCGCAGCATGCTGTCTGAGAGCCACTGCTCCATACTGAGCCGGGCTGCAGGGAGCCATGTGAGTCTGCATTGATAATCCTGAGATATTAGAGACCACCGTTGAAGCAGGGAGCACTGCAGAGGTCTCAGGTGCGCTCTCGCCCAAGGCACCACTTCCAAAGAGCTGGACAATGTCCCAAGCTCGCGGGCAAGGCATCCTCAGGAGCAGACGGACCTGGTTCTGAAGCTTGCACCGCCTTTGCTCGGGTAGGAAGACCATCCCCGAGGCTGTGTCGAACCGGACCCCCCCCCAAATATTCTAGAGATTGAGAGGGGTTCAGGTGACTTTTGGCTATATTGACAACCCAGCCCAGAGATTGCAGTACTGAGACCACTCTGGCTGTAACCTGATGACTCTCTTCTGATGAGCCAGTCGTCTAAGTACGGGTGAACCCGGATACACTCTCGCCTGAGAAAAGCAGCTACTACCTCCATTACCATGGAAAAGGTTTGGGGAGCTGTGGCGAGGCCAAAAGGCAAGGCCCAAAACTGGAAATGTTTTCCCATCACCGCAAAACGCAGAAACCTCTGGTGCGGGGGCCAAATTGGTATGTGCAAGTAAGATTCTTTCAGGTCCAGAGACGTGAGAAACTCTCCTGGCTGTACCGCCGCTATGACGGAGCGCAGGTTTCCATGTGAAAATGCCACACGTTCAGAGACTTGTTGACTTCTTTTAAGTCTAGGATAGGCTGAAAAGACTCTCCTTTTCGCGGCACCACAAAGTAAATGAAGTAACGGCCAGTGCCGCATTCGGCGGGAGACACGAGGGAAACCGCCCCACTGTGAATCAAGCCTTGCAAGGTCTCCTCTACTGCTGCCCGTTTGATGGCAGAACTGCATCGGGACTCCACAAACACGTCTCTTATCAGGGCATTGAATTCTATTATGTAGCCTTCTCTGATCAGGTCTAAGACCCACTGATCTGAGGTAATCTTGGCCCACTCCTCGAGAAAGAGGGAAAGTCGTCCTCCTATCACAGGAATCGAGGAGGGGGCCGAAGCACCATCATTGAGAGGGTCACCCATGAACTCCAGGTCTTGAGCCTGCGGCTGCGGAACATTTGTCCGAGCGAAAGGAGTTCCTCTGCTGAAAACGGGCACGCGAAGTGAACCCAGCAGAAGGCCCCGGGCAGTACCTTCTAGCTTCACGGAAGCGAGGTCTCTAAGAGGAGGGAACCGCCTGACCCTTGGAAGAAGGTCGCGGCCTATCCTCGGGTAAGCGCTGGGGTTTGGCATCCCCCAGGTCTTTCACAATTTTCTCCAACTCCTCACCAAACAGGAGAAGGCCTTGAAAGGGCAACTTCACCAACCTTTGCTTAGAGGCTATGTCAGCTGCCCAATGCCGTAGCCACAGAAGACGGCGAGCCACCACCGCTACAGCCATCTGTTTAGCCGTAGCTCTGACCAGATCATAAAGGGCGTCAGCCAAAAATGACAAGGCCGACTCCATCCGCGGTGCCACCTCTGTAAGAGACTCCGCTCCATCTCCAGGCTGTTCCACTGCCTGTTGTAACCAAGTGAGGCAGGCTTGGGCAGCGTAGCAGCTGCAAGCAGACGCCCGTAAGGATAGGCCTGAAATTTCAAAGGACCGTTTCATAGCTGCCTCCAGGCGACGGTCCTGCATGTCCTTCAGGGCAACTCCTCCTTCCACCAGAAGGGTAGTTTTCTTTGTCACAGCCGTGACTAGGGCATCCACTTTAGGCACTGCTAGGCGCGCCAAATGCGCCTCACTTAGAGGGTATAATTGCCCCATAGCCCTGGCGACTTTCAAAGGCCCCTCGGGGTCAGCCCATTGAGCCGTGATAAGCTCTTGGATGGAGTCATGCAAAGGAAAGGCTCGAGCAGGCTTCTTAGTACTTGCCATCCTCGGATTACCGGAGGAGGTCTCAGTACTCCCATGGTCTTCTATAGAGAGGACCTGCAAGGCATCAGTAATAAGCGCTGGCAGCTCATTGCGGTGGAAAATCCTCACCACAGAAGGATCATCTGGATCCGGTGGCAATCCTGCACCTTCTTCTGGCTCTCCAGACCATGAAGGCCTGCCAGACCCCTCAGAGTCCTCACATCCCGACCACGGGGGGGAAAAAGGGGGTGCAGCCATCTGTCAGGGGAAAACGCGCCTGACGGTAATCCAAGGCTAGACTCCACTGGAGGGGATACAGAAAGCAAGGCCGCAGAGGACCCCTGCGGAAGAGCTCTTTTTAACATGTATGCATTATGCAGCAATAAAACAAATTCAGGGGAAAATGGCTCACCCTGGCCTCCCGGTTCTAGTCTGGGGGAAACAGCTCTTATTAGCCTCTACACGAGGCGCCCCTCCAGGCTCAAACCCCTCCGCCTCAGCGGGGGTCGCGCCATGCTGTTCCAAAATGGCGCCCGCTGCCAGCTCCATGGAGCGGGAAGGAACATCGCTCGCCATGCTCGGGCTGGCTCTACCGTCTGAAAAGCACGCCTTGTGTTTGTACAGTGCTGCTTACACTTTGTAGCGCTATAGAAATGTTAAATAGTAGTAGTAGCCTTATAGAGCCCCGCTGCAGATTTGCGCTTGCCACAAACAGAACAGCGCTTTACTATCTCAGCTGAAAGCGGCGGAAATTCAAAATGGCGGATTCGCGCCAAAATCGTCTCGAACGTGGGCCCACCCCGGAAGAGCTACAAAATGCTCTTTCCTCACCAGACCGAGTCTCTGAACTCCGGTCACGCTGCACAATCAGAAGAAAACCTCTTTTCTGGGATCGCAGCGCCAAAGCGCGATGCGACTTTTTTTTTTTTAACGCTGTGAGGAAAGTTTGAGGCAACAGCGAAAGAGGCAAATTTCCAACTTCGGAGGATCAGTAGCGTGGGAAAGGCAGGGAAAGGGCGAACCTATGTGCCTGCAACCACAGCGTGGGCAAAAACAGGGACAGGGCTTGCCTATTTGTCTACTTCCACATCGGGGGCCGGGTAAGGCAGGGAAAGGGCTAACCTATTTGCCTTTAAAGTGGGCACCATCAGCCACAACACCCCTGCTACAACTGGCAAAAGCACAGGAGCCACCCCAGGCAGATTTTCTGAAGGAGCTTGAACAAGCTGCAACCACCCTGCTGGGGAGATAGAGAATACTGAAGAGGCAGATGGCGCTAGCTGGCCATAAGGCACTATGGTTTTTCAGTGCTCCCTGCTGGTTGATGGACACAACCCACTCGTAATGGATTCATCTGCTTGATGACAAGGAAATTCTGGATAGCTTATCCTAAACCTTAGGCATAAACTCAAAATTAAATTATATGTCACTTCTGAGGCCTACTAGACTCTTAACAAAAAGAACATTTCTAGCAAAGGGTGTTTAATAGCAAGAGTCTTTTTGTGTATCTGGCCTTTTCACACAGGAAGGGTCCCTTTCATCTGCATTTTTTGTTACTAGGGGAAGTAGAGGAGTCTTGAGTGGAATCAGAGAGATGCAGCAGAAAGGAAGGGATATCTTTTCTCTTTCTCAGAAGAACAAGTTCTCCTATTAGTATTATCAGAGTATTGTTCTGAAATTTGACAACTTCAATAGTAGTTGTAGGAAGGAAACAATCCCAGTACAGGAGATAAAGAAACCCTCTTTGAATCCTTCCTGTTATACCAACAAGATATTCTGCGACCAACTCTAAAGACAAAAGAAAAAATCTTCATGTGTTTTGCTAAGGGCTCTGCAGAGAAAAAAAAAAAAAAAAAAGAGTTCTACAGAAACCTCGGCAGTGCAAATCCCTGCAACCTTGCTCAAGTGTTTTGTCTATCATAAGCTGTAAAGAACAGTTTTGCTTTTCATTTGTGTACTATCATATTGATTTGAAAATTTGATTTCATTATGAAATAACTTGTGTGAAGATTCTGGGCCCTGTTTACTAAGGTGCACTAGCGTTTTTAGTGCACGCTAACAGTTAGCTTGTGCTAACACTAGAGACACCCATAGGAATATATGGGTGTCTCTAGAATTAGCGTGCACTAAAAACGCTAGCATGCCTACAGCGAGATTTAGTAAACAGGTTTACAAAGGAGTGTTAGGCGCTACGCGTATGCAGTGCACAGCAAAATGAGACTACCGCCAGGCTACCATGCTCCCATGGCAGTAATTTCAGATTTGGTGTGCGCCCATACCGCCTGGATGATTTATTTCTTCCCACGTGTGCATTTTCTAGCGGTAATCGGCACTTGGCGCACGCTGACCGGTCACCTCTCATGTAGCGCGCGAGTCCTTACCACCAGATCTGTGGGTGGCATTAAGGGCTCAGGCTGGTTTTAGGCGAGCGCTGGTTTCAGGCTTACCGCATGCCCTAATTTTGTCCTATATAAAAAAAGCCCCTTTTTGCAGACACGGTAAAAACTGACCCGGCGTGCACCCAATACACCCACCTACACTACCACAGGCCACATTTTACTACAGCTTAGTAAAAGGACCCCTCAGCTGCTTAATGACCTTGGGTTTAGAAGCAAGTGCTCCTCCCCCATTGAAAGAGCCTGAAACGTTTTTCCAGAACTGCAGTATCTTGCCTACATGGGGTGGACCCTGAAGAAGGGGGCTGCACAAATATCTAATAAGTTTTTATGATCTCTACATTATAATCCCATTATAAAAGGCTCCTCATTTTAATTCTTACCTAGAATAATTTTCATTCCTTTATTTTCCAATAAATACTACCATGTTTATTTTCATCAGCTAAAATCATTTAAAAATATTACCATTTAAAAAAAAAAACTGTAAAATGGCTAATTTCTAGCAGCTGCAAACAAGCTGCGTGATCAGATTCCCATGTGTACCCTACATAGAAAGGTCTGCAGTACTTTAAATTAAAAGCAAAAAAAATGAACAGAGCATCAAATCTACTGGCAAAGTGTACATACAAATAGTTATGTCATTACTTAATGCTCTTTTTGGAAAGGATGTTGAAGCAGCCACAAAGTTTTCAAAAACGCCATTATGATCTATAAGTTTTGTGGCTACAATCAAAAAAAATGGCTGTGTCACAAAATCCTTTAGTGAATTTCATGAGAAAGTTTTAAGTTAAAATATGTACTTCACTGTTCAAATCTCAAGTTTTCCAAGAAGAAAACACATCTTTTTTGATGGCCAAAAAAATAAACTATACTACTTTTAAAAAGGGGAAAAATGAAGGATCTTTAAATGTTGCGTCTTCTATTTGGCATGCTTTATTTAACCAATTCTGCAAAATTCCAGACCTACATACACAGACAAATGGTTTCAATTATTCAAACCCTTGTAGTGTCTCAAACACTGCAAAAAAAAAAACCATACAGGCAATATGCTGGCATTACCTAAAAAGAATACAATTATGGAATATTATAAACATACAGTAGTTTGCAATTGCAAGACACCCTATAAACACATGTACACATTTCTGTACAGGCACTGGCATATATGAAAAAACACAGCACATATATCTGCATCTGACATTAAATTCAAATGACAAGTTACTTGATACTTAAGTCTCTGCAGACAAAGCTATAAAAAACAGGCAATTACTCTTGCAGCTGTGGTAAGAATGACTATCCTGTGTTTTCTCTCTGCTTCTTATGTATTACTTAATAAAATCCAGATGTGTCCTAAAAGTTTCATAAAATGCTGACATTACTGGATGTGCAGTTCAAATGCAACTGCTTTGAAAAAGCCTGTGATGTGAAAAACTCAAGCTGTTCCTAAAAATATTAACAATACTTTTCATGAGGTAAATATCCATTATACAATAAAATGAATATTTACAAATTAAGCCTATACAGGCAACTAAGCTGTTTATCAAATTATGCCATTATTAGGGGGACTGGATTAAAAGGTAGGTTATTCAGCACAAGGCTACACCACCTTTAGTCTTCAAGTAATTGATCTAAAATGCAACTCAGTTCAGCAGAAATAGAAAATCATAGCTACCAGAGCCACTCCTAGGGAATAGCAACTGTCTCAGGAGGAGTTTATAATAACAAGCAGAGAGAGAAATTAGATCTTACCTGCTAATCTTTTTTCCTTTAGTTACACCAGACGAGTCTAGGACTTTTGGGTTTGTGTCCAACTACCACCAATTGGAGATAAAGAGTACAGAATTGTGCACTGCCTTAACAGAACCTGTGCAGCTCAAACAATTCGGTATTAGATAAAGCAGCAAAAAAGTTGTTAAACTAATGCAAAAACATTTGCTCAACAAGAGAAATAGAAAGTTAGCAAAAATAAAAACTCTGCTTTAATGATATGGAAAAAATATATAAGGGCAGGTAGCTGGACTTGTCTAGTGCAACAGGGCAGATAGCTGAATTGACTGATGCGACTAAAGGAAAGAAAATTAGCATGCAAGATCTAATTTCTTATTCCTTGTCATGGACTTGTGGGATAGATCAGTCACTCCCCAGTTCTGAGAATGACATGGGGACAAAGTTTGTCCCTGTCCCCACGAGTCCTGTGAGACCTGTCCCCATAAGCTTTGTCCTCCCCCCCCCCCCCCCCGTCCCGCAAGCTCTGTCCCCATTCCCATCTGTGGTAACGGTGACCGTGTCATTCTCTTCTTAAAAGTACAGGTTTGAGTTCAGTTTGTTTTTCAATAAAAAGTAATAGTTCTGACAAGCACTTTAATTTTTGATGCAGCAATTTGTATTCATCATTAGTTAGCTGCCATCGTATTTTGAAATTATTTTTGCATTTTGTATAATACATGCACATTTAGAATTTATTTCTCAGAAATCATTGGCTTTTGCTGTTTTAACACATTTCCCTCTCCATGAAGCCCAGCATAAAATGCTGTCCCCGGTGACCTAGTTATCCTCCTTCAGATTTCAGACTGTACCCAAGTAGCCTAATGCTACTTCCACCATGCCTTACACAAACATCATGATCAACAAGATCCAGGGCGCCAAGTTTCCCACCCCTACCGCACACACCTTCTGGAGAGGCCTTCAGAAAGGTGGGTGTGCCTCTCTCTCCAGCCTGAAACTTGTCTTTTGAAGAAGATCTCCGAAGGAGTAGTGGACTAGGGGAAGGAGGAGAGCAGTGTGTTAGAGCCCTACTGAGCAGCAGATGAGGAGTATGTGGCCCGATATGCAAATTGCTTTCCTTTTGCCCTTCTGATCAGCACCATGCCAGGGCTGCAGCTGTGGGGGCAGGAGTAAGGAGGATGTGGGTGCATGGAGCAGCCAACACTTTTCTCCCTTTCCTCTGGATCTGTTCAGCCTCAGGGCTTTTAGCTCCAGCCTGATCTGAGCCCCACCCTTCTGACTCTGGACATCAGCCTCAGACTTGGCAGACTAGCACTACCTGCTGCAAGGTGGCTGAACTGTATCATCAGTGAGGGAGTGCTCGTCCCTATACCATCCACTCCCTCACAGGCAGATAGTTGTCTGTCTGCCCAATCTGAGCAGGGTTGCAAGTTTATGTTTCTGTGAAGGAGTACAGCCACCCCTACCGCACACACCTTCTGGAGGCCTTCAGAAAGGTGGGTGTGCCTCTCTCTCCAGCCTGAAACTTGTCTTTTGAAAGTATCCACCCCAATCAAACCTTGTGATCAAGACTACATTCCTGATGAAGGCAGGGAGCTGCCAGTGTAGTACTTAGATCAACAATGACCAATACTGGAGGAGAAGGGCTGGTGAGGAAGGACTCCCTCATAACTACTTCCAACCAATCTCTGAATCTGGTTAGGTTAGGTTATTTATTCTTGATAAACACTTTACTGCAATGCAAATCAAAGTGGTTTACAAAGCAAATATCAGAACAAGAAAAGAACTGTAATATCGGACAAGAAAGAACTCAAGCATCCACACACAAAGGGAGTAAAGTAAAAACACAGACAAAGGATACAAATAAAAATATATATAGGCACTTCTAACCACCAGCAAAATCCTCCTAGTCCTCATAGGCCAAACGGAAAAAAAAATTTTTTTTTAAGAGATTTGGCCCCTACAATTCCTGGATTTCAATTGATCGTTAAATCTTGCAGAGGATGAAACTGCACAACATTTTAAAGTTTGCCCTATCAAGCACACTACAGGAGAGCTACCGAGAAGCATGGCCAAAACATCGAAGTGCCTGCATATAATAAATGTAAACCACTGACTGTACCACAGAAAGGTGGCATATCAAATACCATGACTCTAACCCAGGGGTTCCAAAACCTGTCCTGAGGGAACCCAAGCAGGCCAGCTTTTCAGGATATCCACAATGAAAATTCATGAGATCAGTCTATATACACTGCCTCCTTGGTATGCAAATCTCTCTCATTCATATTCATTGTGGCTATCCTGAAAACCTGACTGGCTGCGGTACCCCCAGGACAGGTTTGGGAATCACTACCCTAACCAGTTATCTTTGCTTTTGGCTTTGCGCTAATCCTCTCCGAATCACACCTGCCCACCTGGCTGCAGAAAGTGTGGGGGGGGGGGAGAGAGACTCAGAATCCTCTGTGTTATCCCTCCTCTGCTGAGGCCTGCATCCAGAAATGTGCCCTTAAAATTATCTTAGGTGCCTGGGCTGAGACAGCAAGGCAGGTGCATCGACCTAGCCCCTCTGAAATAAGCTTCAACCTAGCCCTCTGATACCAGTGGCTTCTGACACCAGTTCCCTCAGGACTATCTGAAAACATAGGAAACCATCCCTCCTGCAGTGAAGGTACAAACTCCCCCACCTGTTTCCAATTGTAGCGTGGAACAAACACTTCAGAGTTTTGATAGAAAAAAAAAACTTCCCATCCAATTATTTCAATCCCTTCCAGAGGAAAAGGAGAAAACAGCGGTGAACAAGGGATGGGGGACAGGGAGAGAAAAATTCAGACTCCTCTGCGTATCATTCATGCTCCAGGTCCACTTCAATTGCTTTATGCCTTTCTTTTTCTTTTTTTGTAATGGAGCTTAAAACCAAGAAACACCACTCTGCTCAACTGACACACAGTTCTCCAAGTGGGTCAAGAAGCTGCCTTAGACAAACTGTCCAGGACCTGAATTGACTCTCACTATCCACTGGAGACAGAGAAATATTCAAGGCACACAGAAATCCCCACCACCACCAGAGCGAAAGCAGCTCTTTCCAACAGACATCCTTTAGTTACTTCTCTTCAGTCGGCAAGTGATCTGACACTACCAGGTATTTCCTAAAGGACCAATTATGCTGCAATATCAGCAGCCCTTCTCCACAGAAATTCACCAATCCTACCCCTTAATTTCTGATGAACTATGCACCAACCAGTTCAGAAAGTAAAAGTAAAAAAAAAAAAACAGGAGCTGAACCTTCTAGAGCTAGAATACTTAATTGTCTAAGCTGCACTGTGTTCTACTGAAGGCACAGCACAATTCTGTACTCTCAATCTCCACATGCAGGCAGATGGATGCAAACCCACAAGTCTGAACTTGTCTGGGAAACATGACAAGGAAAACCCCTCTGACATGATGGCAGAGATAAACTGGCAGAATTTTTCCCGTCACTTAGGCATCTCCATCAGAGAGCAAAGCTGTAATTTCTAAATTTAACAATGAGAATTACGGATTCTACCTAAGTTCACTTGATCAGTTTTCTGAATGTAATTTCATTAAGTGGCTCATTTTTTCTATTTGAAGGTTTTTTCTTTGAAAATTGCAGTGTTGTCTCCTATTCTAAAGAAACCCTCTTTGAATCCAGCTTTAGAATTTAATTGTCCAGTGGCCATACTTTACTTTCCTTCAAAAATTCAATTAATAGATCATCTGAGCAATCAAACTTCTTGACTCCTCAGAGTCTGGCTTTTGAAAAGGCCATAGTACAGAGTCTGTACCAAATGCCCTTTTGAATCATCTTAGATTGTCATTGGACTGGGGGATACCAGAGCACTAATGCAACTGGACATGTCTGCTGCAATTGACCTGGTTGACCACCCTATCCTATTAAGGTATGTTCTAGGTATATCAGGTCAAGTAGCAAATTGGTTCTCCTCATTCTTAGAAAACAGGCGCCAATTTGAATGATTTGGATGTGTGGATCTAACACTTAGGTGTCATTGTATGATGTGCTCCAAAGTTCCCCTTCTTCCCTATTTAAAGCAGGGACTGTAAGCAATAGTTTTAATAAACAATAGACTACTATAATGCCTTTGTGAGTTTACCAAAAATGTGTTTATTTAGGCAACAGTTAATTCATAATATCCTGGCTAAGACTTTGACAAGCAGGGATAAGGCTACCACATATATCACCATCATCTGGAATGCATCAGTAAAAATACCTCTCTGGTGACTAACTGTCAGGTCATGCTATAGGTTAAAGCACAAAAAAGTCAATAACTCTCTTTTTGACAAACTTAATGTCATACCTGCCTAAGGGGAAAGAGCTTCCAATAGTGTTAGATAACTAATTTAAACCCGCACTTCAGATATATCATCATGTCTAAACAGAATACTACAGGGACACATCCCTTCAGGGCTTTCCAAATAAAAGACAGTCATTGTTTTTTTTTTTAACTAAAAACTAAAATACCTTGGGAATCCCTTCTTTTTCTGAACATACTATTTTTGTTCATATCCCAAAAATAAATAATAACCTTAATACAGTGACTAAGCAGTCTTGTTTACTAAAGTGGAGTAAGTTTTTCAAATCTTTTTTTAATTTAAAAATGAATATTCCACACAATCTGCAATTTTCAGTGGGTAATAAACATACATAAATCACATATTGTTGCAGGAATGGATGCATGAATTTGTGATGCTTCAGGAGTCAGACAGCACACACCAGTATGAGAGAAAAATCTTCTTTATTTGCCAGCAAACAAAGCAAGACATCAGTTCTAGCTCTCTTCTCTTTCTCTCAGCTCTCTGTGTCTTTGTCTCAGCTGCTTCTCTTCTTATGCTGTCTTCTCCTTCTTCTGTCTGTTCCTTCTGTCCTTCTCTTTCTTCTGAGCTCCTTCTGAGTTCTTTCTGACGTAAACTGCTTCTGCTCCTACTTAAATACTGTTCTATCCAGCCTAGCCTAGCCCAGCCCCCTTACTCTCCAATTGGTTAAGGAATTAGATTGGCTACCTTGCCTCAACCAATCATTACTTTTGAAATATCAGTTACATAGGTTCCAGACATCCTAAACTGACCTGTGACCTGGGGCCCCTCATGCCAGACATTTGGTCTCCAGTCTCTTACATGTTATTATGATTGATTTCTCATATTCCTAGTACTAACTGCTAACTAAACTCTGGCATTCATTAAAGAGGTCAAAAGCCAATCTTAATTAATAGCATACATATCAGGTTATTACTTCCAAGACCATTCCTGCATTTTACCTATAATTAATCAAGGAGAAGAGAGCTGACTAGTTCTGACCTTTTTCACCTCTCAGCTCCATACACAGAACTAGCTAAGACCATAGTTAATTCAAAACACATGTTGATCTCCTCACTGCAGCCTTAAACAGCAGACAAAGGATCATTTTAAAAGTAACACAGAGTTGAACAAACATCCTACACAGAATTATTAATTTACACAGAATACAACATATTCTAAAATAAGCATAATCAGATATATCTTATAAGATATATCTATATCTAAGCTATCTACATATTAAGCACTTCTAAATAGTATTTCAGCCTATTCTTAAACTACAATATGTCATATGTCTGGCTCGTGCCTGCTTACAAAACTATTCAGTAAGCCTAATAATTTACAGATGTGCCAGCTAGCATTGGCAATTCACAAGGGACAGAGTTTCATTTCTCACTGACCTTTCCTAACCTTAGCTCGGCCAAACTAGACTCTAATTAATTCCAGCCTGCATTCCTTCACTACTTTGCTGGCAGAGTGAAAAGAATTCAAACTTCAAGCTTTTAATATCATTTCTTATATATATATAATTATTTCTCAGAGTTAACACTTTCTTTGCCCATGGCTGCCTCATTCCCCCCTTTGAGACTAAAATCAGCTTATGCAGAAATAAGTCTCACATCTCAAACTCTGGAGATTATAGTGATCCTAACTAGGAATAGACTTGTGAATCACCATTACCCTACTTGTTAAGGTCCGACGGCATACTGCCGAAGCACATGAGGCCAAGAAACAAAACAAAAACCCTGCTAAAACTAAGACTATTAGGGAAATGAACAAGGGACGTATCCAGGAGGTCAATGACCACCACCAGGAGGTAAGGTCTAATCCTCCTCGGTAATCTTCCACATTAAGGCTGGCCAACTGTAGGACTTTATCCATAGCATGCCTAACTACATGCGTCCTATTTATGACAATAGTACAGCACTCTGAAGAATTTAGCACTGTGCAGAGGCCACCCTGGGCTGCAAAGAGATAGTCAAGGCCCATACGATTATACCTAGAAACTATACTTAATTCATTAATTTGATCCTGCAATGCATTGACTACCACGTTCAGCTCATGAACTAAAACATGGAGTAGGGATTGAAGTCTCCGGGTAGCCATACCTAGTTCAGTAATACCCGCTACCGGGCCTCCAATTGGAATCCAGGCCGTGGCAGAAAGGGCTACAAGTCTCTTTTTAGTCAGAGGATAAGTAGAATTAATATACTGGAGGGCTAATTCAATCGCCTCATCCTCTGTGGCAACGGAGGAGGGTAAGGACAAAGCCTCTCGCTTAGAGCGGTGCGGGGATAGTGGCTTAAGAGGAATAACTTTAGGAAAATAATTCAAGGTTACCAATACACAAAAATTATATGTAGGGGGAAGAATCATGTGGAGGACATTATCACAGAGCCAGTAATGACCAAGAAGAGGGTGAGGAAAGTTCCCAATAAATGTTGGCTCAGGCTGGACAGGGTACTTAGGGTGCCCATAATGCGAGCCCCTATCCCAGGGGGAACGAAGACGAAATGGAGACTTTGCACACCATAGGCGCCAATCCCCAATTGTGACAGGCTGCTCATTTGTTAGTAACTCTTCATACCCCGGGGACTTATGAAAGTAGAAAATAAGCTTGGACACTATAGTCTTCTCAGTGGTACGCTTAGGAGCCAGATAATCACCTGGGTCATAATCTACAGGTATGGTAGCAGGGCACATAGGAGTACCTGGAGAAACTACCCACACAGATTCTCCTTTTTCTGGGAGAACATTAGTATAGTTACAGGGAATGGGAAGAACAGTTGAGATGCTTCTTGTTAAACAAAACACTCCAGAAGCTGGATAGGGAGACGTAAAAACTGGCCTTAGAGAAGATTCAGAGGGGGAAGTAGCATTATAAAAGGACCACCAAGTATAATCCTGGCTCCAAGGACCTGAACTCGAAAAGTAGGGAGGTATAAGAGCTGGGAGTTGCACAGGGACAGGTACAGCTGGGACATCTGTGGTATAAGGAGAAAATCGGGAACACACAATACAAGGGGAAGTAATCTTTGCCTGGCTAATTAGTTCCTGGACTGAGTGTAACCAAAGGTTGGAGCGAGTTGGGGTATTAGGAACAAGGAGGCAAGGAGTAGAAAACAACAAAAGCATCCAAACTACTAACATTTTCTTTCTTCCTAATCTAAAACAAATACAGCAAACTAATTAAGCAATAATATTTCAACAGTCTGTGCTAATCACAGATTACTCTCATATAATGTTCTCAGTCTTTGAGTTCTTATACCAGTTGGGATAGACCCTCAACTGACAAGGATCAAGCTTTCAAATTCCAGGAAAGCCAGAATCAGGCAAGAAAGAGTCTCAGTATGAAGCCGAAGTTCAGCCGCTCCTGCAGTATGCAGTTGACCCTTCTTTTCAGCTAGTAGATTCTTTGATTCGGGTCAAGCGCAACTTCAATGGCTCCGCTGGATCACTTTCTGCTCTCCACTGTTTAGGCTCCGTCTGATCCGTGCTGGGCTCAGTCTGATCAGCAGACTTAATTCGAGACCAATGGACCCATGGAGTAATCCCTGCGACCTTCACAGCTGTAGGGGTAGAAAGCAAAACAGTAAAAGGTCCTTTCCATCGGGGCCCCAAAGGCTGGAGCTTCCAGTCTTTCACCCAAACTCTATCCCCTGGCAGGAAGGAATGTACCTGAGCCTGGAAGGGGACAGGGTTTATTTCTCTCACATAAGACTGAAGCTCAGAAATTATCTTCCCCAAGAGGGCTACCTGCTCCTGCACCTGGGCAGACCCTAAAATCCCTATGTCTCCCTTAATTCCCTGTAAAATGGCTGGGGGCTTCCCATACACAATTTCAAAGGGAGAAAGGGCTGTTCCTTTAGTTGGGGTGCATCGGAGGCGAAAGAGGGCTAGTGGCAATGCCTGTGGCCATTTCAATTGGGTTTCCTGACAAATCTTTGCTAGGCTATTTTTCAAGGTTCTGTTTGCTCGCTCAACCTGCCCTGAACTCTGGGGACGATAGGCACAATGCAATTTCCAGGTAATGCGCAATGCGCGGGACAGGGCCTGAAGTGTAGCTTCAACAAAGGCGGGACCATTATCTGAACCTATGGCAAGGGGCAGTCCATACCTGGGGATGACATCCCTAAGGAGGGCTCGAGCTACTTCTGTGGCTTTCTCAGTGACTGTAGGATATGCTTCCACCCACCCAGAAAAGGTACAGACCATGACTAAGAGATATCGGAGCCTACCGCTCCTGGGCATTTCTGTGAAGTCTATAACTAGGGACTCAAAGGGTGTTAGTCCTCTAGACTGAACTCCTGGTGGAATACGGGGTCCCTGACGAGCATTATTCTGGGCACAGAGAGTACATCGGGCAGAGGCAGTGGCAACCAGACTATCCAATCCTTCCAGCACCACTACTCGATTGAGTAGGCGGGCTAGTGCTGTTTTCCCTAAGTGTGATAGGTCATGAGCTTGAGACACTACAGGCCAAGCTAGGTGGCGTGGCACCAGAACTCTGGTATCAGGGAGATGTAACCAGCCATCAGGTCTCCTTACTGCACCTTCTTCTTGAGCCCATTTCTCTTCCATTTGGGTATATATAGGTGTCCATTCTGGCAGTCGGATTTGGAACAGGGGGGTCACAGTACTTGCTGGGGGTCCTCGAGCAGCTTCCTTGGCCACCCGATCAGCATGGCGATTCCCTCGGGCCACTGGAGTATCTATCCTTTGGTGTCCCCTGCAATGAATAACAGCTACCTTCTTAGGGGCCCACACAGCCTCTAGCAGCTGAAGTATTTCGGGTCCATACTTAACAGGTTGGCCTGCAGCATTTATGAGTCCCTTTTCCTTATACAAAGCTCCATGAGCATGTAGAGTTGTGAAGGCATACTTGGAATCAGTATAAATGTTAGTCACCAGTCCTGCTGCTAGCTCCAGAGCTCGTATGAGGGCCACAAGTTCTGCTTTCTGAGCTGAAGTTCCTTGGGGCAGGGCTCTTGCTTCTATCACCTTGTCCTCTGTCACCACAGCATAGCCTGCCAATCGCTTGGAGTTCTCCACATAACTGCTTCCATCTGTGAAATAAATTACATCTGGGTCCCTCCACGGAACATCTTTAAGATCTGGTCGACTGGAGTACACTTCATCCATAGTTTGGATACAGTCATGATCTGGTGGTCCCTCAGATGCTGGCAAAAGAGTGGCGGGATTAAATGTAGCCACTGTTTCCAGGTGTATCCGTGGATTCTCACACAAGCTAACTTGGTACTTAACCATACGGTTATTTGTAAACCAGTGATTGCCCTTATACTCCATGAGGGTGAGAACTGCATGGGGGACTTTAACAACCAGTTCTTGCCCCAAGGTCAACTTATCAGCTTCCTGGACCAGTAAGGCTGTTGCTGCAATGGCCCTCATGCAGGCTGGCCATCCTTTAGCCACTCCATCCAGCTGTTTAGACAGGTATGCAACAGGCCTCTGCCAGGATCCCATCATCTGGGTCAGCACACCCAGAGCAACCCCCTGTCTCTCATGGACATACAATGAGAAAGGTTTCTCCACATCAGGAAGGCCTAACGCAGGGGCTTGGAGTAGGGCTTTCTTTATGGCAATGAAGGATTGTTGAGCAGTAGGTCCCCATTCAAATGGTTCCTTTTCACCCCCCTTTGTGGCTTGGTAAAGGGGTTTCGCCATTAATGCAAAATTTGGAATCCAAATTCTGCAAAATCCGGCTGCTCCCAGAAATTCCCTAACTTCTCTTCTGGACTTGGGTTGGGGAATTGCAGCTACCGCTTGCTTCCTACTAGCATCCAGTCTCCGACTTCCCTGGGAAATGCAAAAGCCCAGATACTTCACTTCTGACTGACAAAGTTGGGCCTTTGAGCGTGAGACCTTATAGCCTGCATCCAAGAGTAGCTCCAGCAATTCTCTGGTAGCCTCAAAACACTCTTCCTGGGTCACTGCTGCAATCAGGAGGTCATCTACATACTGGAGTAAAACTCGCCTGGAAGGCTCAGATTTAAAAGTCTTAAGGTCTTGTCCTAGGGCAGTCCCAAAAATGGTGGGGGAATTCTTGAACCCCTGTGGCAGGCGGGTCCATGTATACTGAAGCTTCCTTCCTGTTACTGGGTTTTCCCATTGAAAGGCAAAAAGCAATTGACTGGCTGGGGCCACCCGAATACAAAAGAAGGCATCTTTTAGGTCTAGTGTTGTGAAATGGGTAGCTCCAGAAGGTATCAATCCTAACAGGACATATGGATTAGGCACTACAGGATGTAATGAGATAGTGGATTTGTTGACCACTCGTAAGTCTTGGACTGGCCGGTAGTCCTCAGTCCCTGGCTTCTGAACTGGCAATAGTGGCGTATTCCATGGAGACTGGCAAGGACGAATAATTCCATGGGATAACAGACGATTCAAATGTGCTTGAATCCCTTCCAGAGCCTTTCTGGGAATTGGGTATTGGCGAAGATGGATTGGCCGGGCACTTGGAAGTAAGTCTACATGTACAGGAGGAATATTTCGGGCCAACCCTGGGGGATTATCTTCTGCCCATACCCCACTGACCTGAAAGCTGTCTGCCAGGGGTAGGTCAACTTGGCCATGTGACTGATGCAGCCGCCATTCTTCTTCAAGAGGGCAACAGAAACTCAATATACCCTTAGGGCTGGATGCTGGGGGCCGAAAGGAGACTGAAGTCTGGCCATCAGAGTCAAAAGAAATTTGGGCCCTAAGCTTGGACAGCAGGTCTCGACCTAACAAAGGGATTGGACAGTCTGGCATATACAGGAATTCATGAGTGACTATGTGTGAGCCTAATTGGCATCTACGGGTTGTCAGGAAGGGCCTCCGGTTCTGCACCCCCGTGGCTCCCACCACTCGGACAGTTTTTCCAGACACAGGCGCTAATCGCTCCGTTACAACAGAATGTTCAGCTCCTGTATCAATCATGAATGGAATTGAGCGGCTCCCTATAGTTAGCTTGACCATAGGTTCCTGGGAGCCCAGTTTATAGGAACCCGGTCTGTCCTATTCGTCCCATTCTGCCATCTCGGCTATCCCGATGATGTCAGATTCAGGAGGCTCATATCTTCCCTCTCGAACTCGGCCTCGGCTTCCTCGATCTCCTGGTCCCCTTCTCAGTCCCTGGCGCCTCTGGGGGCATTCATCTTTCCAGTGCCCTCTTTCCTTACAATAGGCACACTGGTCCCTCTCCAATCTTGGTCTGGGATTCTCCCCCCTTGGCCGGGATTGATTGAAGGAATCTCGGGGCCTGGCTGGTGGTCCGGGGTCCCACTTTGGCTTCCCATTAGCTAGAGGTCGACCTCGGTTAAGGGTGGAATTAGTAATGGCTGCCGCTAAAAGGTCGGCCTTCTTCTGCATCTTCCGGTCAGCCTCTCGGCGCACCTCCTGATCTCTATTAATGAAAACCTTGGTTGCGATCTCAATTAGCTGGGTGGTATTCATCCCTGCGAATCCCTCCTGACGCTGCAACTTCTTCCGGATATCTGGCATACTCTGGGCCACCAATGCGCTATTCACCATTCTCTGGTTTTCTTGGGCTTCAGGGTCAAATGGGGTGTATGTTCTGTAGGCTTCAATTAGTCGCTCTAAAAAGGCCCCAGGGGATTCAGTTGCCCCTTGGAGAATTTCAGAGACCTTTGCCAGATTAATGGGCTTCTTTATGCCTTTCCTCATACCTTCCAGTAAGTCCCGGCAATAGCCAGACAACAGTTCATAGTGCTGCCCATCATTTGGATCCCAAGCTGGAGCTGCGCGAGGAAACCGAGCTCTAA
Organism: Microcaecilia unicolor; assembly: GCF_901765095.1. Taxonomy (NCBI): domain Eukaryota; kingdom Metazoa; phylum Chordata; class Amphibia; order Gymnophiona; family Siphonopidae; genus Microcaecilia; species Microcaecilia unicolor. Next base: position 172,523,438 of record NC_044036.1, on the reverse strand, counting down.
CCCATCCCTCTGGATCCTGTGTCCCGTCGGGAACACGCTCTCGCGTGATGGCCTCAGCATTTTGCAAAATCTTCCGCCTCTCCTCAGTTGTGAAGAGGGTCAGGAGAAGTTGTTGACAATCAGTCCAGGTTGGGTTATGGGTGGCCATAATGCTAGTCACTAGGTCCACCACTGCCTGAGGCTTTTCAGTATAAGAGGGGTAATGCGTCTTCCAATTCAGGAGATCAGTGGTTGTGAAGGGTACATACTGATAGGCCTGTGCCTGTATAACCTGACCCTGATTATTAGGATCCGGTCGAGTGGTAGTTACCTGACGAAGTGGCAGAACTCTCGAGGAGGTGGGAATGGAACCTGAGGTAGAGCTAGGAGCTACCCTCCTATCATGCTCAAAGGTAATTGCAGCGGGTCTAACCCATTCAGTGGAGGTAGGTTGAAATCCTGAGGGATGGGGAGGGGTACTCATAGACTGAGAGGTGGTCACAGGTGAGTCAGTCCATTGAAAGGGATGCCGGGCCCCTAATGAGTGGGTAGGGGTACTAGAGGGAGAGGCTGGGCTGTCAGGAGTTGAGGAGTCAGGGAGTGGAGCCCAAAGTGGGTCTACAGAGGTTAACAGGGGAGGATGTGGCACAGAAGGGTAGAGGCCAGGTGAAAAGTCCAACCTAGGGTGTGGCAGGTTTGGCACAGGAGGGGAAGAACTATCCGGAGAAGCCTGTGCTGGAGAGGCTTGGGCTGGGCGGCGTGGATCTCTGGGGGTGGCACGGAACCCCAACAATGGGCCATAAGGTGGTGGCTCAAGGTCTGAGGGGTCATCAGAGAGTATGGGTTTCTCGGACAGGGTAGGGGCGGAAGCCACCGATTGGGTGGTAAGCTTCCTGGGGCTCTTTCCCTCTTCTAGTTTAGATTTTCTAATCTTTCTTTGAACACGACCTAACATGAATTTTACTGGGGATCCCATATAAGTTTTCAACCAGGAGGGAGGGTCAGTCACAAGGCTGTCCCAGGAATCTATATAAGGGAGTTGTTCAGAATATTCTGATTCTCCTACTACTATGCTGTAGACCTTCCGTATTACTTCAATATCTAAGCTGCCACTAGGGGGCCACCCCACTCCCATAGATGGCCACTCAACTTCACACAAGGTTCTTAAAGTACCTGAGCTTAAAGTCTGTCCATAGTCATTAATTAAAAAACCTTTCTTGAAATTTCTAAGCATACAGTCTAGGGGGGTAACAATTTGTCTAGATGATGTCCCACCCATAATGCTTACAGTTACAACACACAAAAAGGGAGGGAATTTTTGAAAGTGCAGTAAGGGGTCCGCACTCTCGAGACACTAGGTAGACAGACAACAATCGCTTCCTTCCGTTGCTGACCAATTGAACTCGCGTTAATTGGAAATGCAGCTATAAGAAGTCCGCACTCAGTTAGCATTCACGCATCACACATTCCATACAGAAAATCCCACCCAACAATTTCAGATTTCTCAAATACAGATAAGCTCAAGCGTTTTCGCTTCTAGTCCCCGCGACTAGAAGGTACTAGGGCCTTCGCTGAGAATTGATCAGATTCTCCTTCCCTCCTTCTTGAGGGGCTGATTTACAATTTTCTAGCTAGAATTACAATACAAAATACAGAATACATACCCGGCGAATGTTCTCCAGTCAGTTGGGTGCTGGGATTAATGCAGGATTCATCCCACCGCTGCCACCAAGAATTGTTGCAGGAATGGATGCATGAATTTGTGATGCTTCAGGAGTCAGACAGCACACACCAGTATGAGAGAAAAATCTTCTTTATTTGCCAGCAAACAAAGCAAGACATCAGTTCTAGCTCTCTTCTCTTTCTCTCAGCTCTCTGTGTCTTTGTCTCAGCTGCTTCTCTTCTTATGCTGTCTTCTCCTTCTTCTGTCTGTTCCTTCTGTCCTTCTCTTTCTTCTGAGCTCCTTCTGAGTTCTTTCTGACGTAAACTGCTTCTGCTCCTACTTAAATACTGTTCTATCCAGCCTAGCCTAGCCCAGCCCCCTTACTCTCCAATTGGTTAAGGAATTAGATTGGCTACCTTGCCTCAACCAATCATTACTTTTGAAATATCAGTTACATAGGTTCCAGACATCCTAAACTGACCTGTGACCTGGGGCCCCTCATGCCAGACATTTGGTCTCCAGTCTCTTACATGTTATTATGATTGATTTCTCATATTCCTAGTACTAACTGCTAACTAAACTCTGGCATTCATTAAAGAGGTCAAAAGCCAATCTTAATTAATAGCATACATATCAGGTTATTACTTCCAAGACCATTCCTGCATTTTACCTATAATTAATCAAGGAGAAGAGAGCTGACTAGTTCTGACCTTTTTCACCTCTCAGCTCCATACACAGAACTAGCTAAGACCATAGTTAATTCAAAACACATGTTGATCTCCTCACTGCAGCCTTAAACAGCAGACAAAGGATCATTTTAAAAGTAACACAGAGTTGAACAAACATCCTACACAGAATTATTAATTTACACAGAATACAACATATTCTAAAATAAGCATAATCAGATATATCTTATAAGATATATCTATATCTAAGCTATCTACATATTAAGCACTTCTAAATAGTATTTCAGCCTATTCTTAAACTACAATATGTCATATGTCTGGCTCGTGCCTGCTTACAAAACTATTCAGTAAGCCTAATAATTTACAGATGTGCCAGCTAGCATTGGCAATTCACAAGGGACAGAGTTTCATTTCTCACTGACCTTTCCTAACCTTAGCTCGGCCAAACTAGACTCTAATTAATTCCAGCCTGCATTCCTTCACTACTTTGCTGGCAGAGTGAAAAGAATTCAAACTTCAAGCTTTTAATATCATTTCTTATATATATATAATTATTTCTCAGAGTTAACACTTTCTTTGCCCATGGCTGCCTCAATATTATAAAACATTACATTACTAAAAATAAATAAAACCTGACTATGAGAGCTCAATCTGCCTATCCCATTGAACAAAACCAGGATGATAGTCAGCCAGTTGCAGTCAGTGGCCATGGCATGGCTGGCTAAATTAGCCCTGGATATTCAGTGCCAGGTCATGTGCGGGCACTGAATGTCCAGTGCTAATTTCAATGCAGTTTATATGGGTTCTGGCTGACCATTGCCCGCTTAAGACAATTATGTGGGTCCTCGATGAATATCGGTCAGAACCAGCATACCTTTTTTTCCCTAAGACTCTTGAATTTGCCATATTATAGAAGCTAGTGAAGAAACATTAAAATAGGTGAAATATGTTAGTGCCGCAAGAAACCAGGTATCAATCTCACTGCAGCATTCTGAGCAACCTGCAATGCATGTAATACATAATACAAAACAACCGATGCATCAAGTTTCTCCTACATACGCGCACAAATATGGAACGCACTCCCAAAAGCTGTGAAAACAATCCACGACCACCTAAACTTCAGAAAATCACTAAAAACCAACCTCTTCAAAAAGGCCTACCCTACAGTTCCAACGTAAATCCCCACACCCAGCCACACAACTAAACTAATGACCGTACTGGACAATATACAACCTCCCTCCTTTCAACCTAAATGGAGCCTGAAATACACCTACCTATTCGAACACAATATAATCTTGTATCTGTTCTCTACCAGATTTGGCAAACGCCTTTACGGTACTGTGTAAGCCACATTGAGCCTGCAAATAGGTGGGAAAATGTGGGGTACAAATGCAACAAATAAATAAAATACAATTACAGTGTGGCATTACAGAACTCTGAACAAGCTAAAACTTTTCAGAGAACAAAAAAAGAAATCACTTAATCTGTGTTAATCTAAAAAAAAAAAAAAACCTTTTCTAATGAGAGCCTTTAATTGTATGAGCAATGAAATAGAGTTATGTAGTAGAACACCTAGGGCCCTGTTTGTTTACTAAGACACTCCAGCATTTTTAGAACGTGCTAAACGCTAGAGACACCCATATATTCCTATGGGTGTCTTTAGTGTTTATTGCGCTCTAAAAACACTAGTGAGCCCTTAGCACTGCTTAGTAAACAAGGCCTCTAGATATCTCAACTCTTTCTATAGGAATACAGCAATCTGCAACCACCAAACTGTCTGAACAAGATATCATATTTGAACTGAAGAATACTCGTGTTTTCCCCACATTTACTTGAAACCTATTTGCTGTCATCCATTTCTTTATGACACATAAGCACCACCTTACTGGGAAAAGATCAAGGGTCCATCAAGCCCAGCATCCTGTCTCTGACAACGGCAAATCCAGGCTTCAAGAACCCGGCAACCCCCCCCCCCCCCCCCAAAAAAACTTTTTAATAATGTTCAATGGACTTTTCCTTCAAGAATCTGTCCAAACCCCCCTTAAACTCCGTAAGGCCAGCTGCTGTCACTACATTCTCCGGCAACGAGTTCCAGAGTCCAACTACATGCTGAGTAAACAAAACCTACCATATTCTAGCTTCAGTACAAAAAAAAATGTAAAATAATGCCACACTAATTGAAGTTTATCAGCATAGTATTCAATCTTAAAACAGGAAATTTGCAAACAGGATTACAAAAGAGCATCCCTGAGGCACTCTCGAGCCTACAGAAATCCAGGTAAAGGTATCTGATCCTTGTCTCACACAAAACTGTCATCAGCTTAAGAGCAAATGAAAGAAAGCTAGGATATTTCCTGCATTACCAAGATCTTTTAAACAATACATTCATATTACATAGTTCACAGTATCAAAAGCAGTTGCAATATCTAATGAAACCACCAGGTACTGCTTGTACCCTTGTTCAAATCCTAATCTTACAGCATCAAAAATTGACACTAGTAAGGTTTCAGTGCTATATTTTGGTCAAAAACCGAATTGGCACTTATCTAATATTCTATTGATATCAATAAAGTATTGCAAATTGGCACAAAACTAACTTTTCAAAAACACTTTAGTGAGGAGAAATAATGAAATTGATCGATAATTTCCTGGCAAGTATTGTCTTGCTCTTGAGCGAAGATTTAACTACTACGCTTTTCAGGATGTCCGGTATACAACTTTCAGAAAATAATGATTTTTGTACTAACTGCACAAGTGACAGCACAGAGTGATGAGTACTGTGTACGGTCTGCAATGTCCGATCCATGCCCATTCTCCGCTCATAACCCGCTCAGTTCCCACCTCATAACAAAGCATGCCGTTAACGTCGTAAATTTAGCAAGCTGGCTGTTCTTAGCTGAACGCCTCTGGAGGAAATCTCGCACCCTTACTGACTTCATTCACTTCAAATTCATGCTATCCTCCTTCCAATCCTCCCTATTCCTCGCTAAGCAGGACTATTATATCCAATTGACCAATTCCCTCAGCTCTAACCCTCGTCGTCTATTCGCCACCCTCAACTCCCTCCTCAAAGTGCCCTCTGCTCCCACCCCCCCTTCACTCTCTCCTCAATCTCTGGCCCACTACTTCCGTGACAAGGTCCAGAAGATCAACCTCGAATTCACCACTACTCCCTCTCCTCCTCTTCAGCCTATATCTCACTCTCTCATCCAACCTACCCAGGCCTCCTTCTCCTCCTTTCCTGCTATCACCGAAGAGGAAATAGCCCATCTCCTCTCCTCCTCGAAAGCCACCACTTGTTCCTCTGACCCCATCCCCACTAACCTACTCAACACCATCACTCCTACCATCACCCCCACCACCATCTGTCATATCCTTAACCTCTCTCTCTCCACTGCATCTGTCCCGGACACCTTCAAGCATGCTGTGGTCACTCCACTCCTCAAAAAACCATCACTTGACCCTACCTGTCCCTCCAACTACCGCCCCATTTCCCTCCTACCCTTCCTCTCCAAGATACTTGAACGCGCCGTTCACAGCCGCTGTATTGATTTTCTCTCCTCTCATGCCATCCTCGATCCGCTTCAATCCGGCTTTCGCCTCCTACACTCAACAGAAACGGCACTATCTAAAGTCTGCAATGACCTATTCCTCGCCAAATCCAAAGGTCACTACTCCATCCTCATCCTCCTCGACCTCTCCGCCGCTTTTGACACTGTCAATCACAACCTACTTCTTGACACACTGTCCTCCCTTGGGTTCCAGGGCTCTGTCCTCTCCTGGTTCTCCTCTTATCTCTCCCATCGTACCTTCAGAGTACACTCTCATGGTTCGCCCTCCTCCCCTATCCCGCTCTCTGTTGGAGTTCCTCAGGGATCTGTCCTTGGGCCCCTTCTTTTTTCAATCTACACCTCTTCCTTAGGCTCCCTGATCTCTTCTCATGGTGTCCACTATCATCTTTATGCCGACGACATCCAGCTTTATCTCTCCACACCAGAAATCACTGCGGATACCCAGGCCAAAGTCTCGGCCTGCTTATCCGACATTGCTGCCTGGATGTCCAACCGCCACCTGAAACTGAATATGTCTAAGACTGAACTTATTGTTTTCCCACCCAAACCCACTTCCCCTCTCCCTTCACTCTCTATCTCAGTTGATAACATCCTCATCGTCCCCGTCTCATCTGCCCGCAACCTCGGTGTCATCTTCGACTCCTCCCTCTCCTTTTCTGCGCACATCCAGCAGATAGCCAAGACCTGTCGCTTCTTCCTCTATAACATTAGCAAAATTCGCCCCTTCCTCTCCGAGCACACCACCCGAACTCTCATCCACTCTCTCATTACCTCTCGCCTTGACTACTGCAACCTACTCCTGACCGGCCTCCCACGTAGTCATCTATCCCCCCTTCAGTCCATCCAGAACTCTGCCGCACGTCTTGTATATCGGTTAAGGCGGAAGATAAGACGTGCGCCTCACCCCATGCCTGGAACAAACTCCCTGAGCCCATACGCCGTGCCCCCTCCCTACCCATCTTCAAATCAATGCTCAAAGCCCACCTCTTCAATGTCACCTTCGGCACCTAATCACTACACCTCTTCTCAGGAAAACTTATCTACCCCAACTTGACATTTCGTCCTTTAGATTGTAAGCTCTTCCGAGCAGGGACCGTCCTTAATTGTTCATTTGTACAGCGCTGCGTAACCCTAGTAGCGCTCTAGAAATGTTAAGTAGTAGTAGTAGTAGTAGTAGTAGCAGCATACGATAGCCATTGCTGTGGGCCTGCATTAACGGTCAGTACATGCTAAATCCAAAACTAACTGCTTTCTACACTTTAGTAAATAGGCCCTTACACTTTTTTTGTTCTGGATCAGTGCGACATAAAAAATACATGCTGAAATGTGTACACTCGCAGTGTAGCATAATTGTGAACTTCCCTATCCTCCATTTGCAGATTTCAACATGTCTGTGTGGGGGACTTGGTTTCAACCCACAGCCATAGTAAAATGTCTCTGTTTAGGATAGCAGGGGATGTGTGGCTGGGTGGGCATAGAGTTAGCATTAGTGTTAGAGTGAGAGTGAGCGTGTGTGTCAGTCGATGGTATGATGTTCATATCTATTTCCACAGAGAGAAATTTAGCTGTTTATCTGTGAAAAATGTAAGGCTGGGGTGGGGGGGAGTATGTGTGTGTGTGTGTCTGTATGCCTGCCAACCCTCCTGCATCATTCCCTCAGAAATATTAAGTGATTAAAAGTTTAAGGGATATGTTACACACAGAACTGGTGTTCCAGGAAAAAAATGCTTAACTCAATTCACTCATTTACTCAATTTCTTTAATTGAAATAAACTCATATCAGTACATTTGACTAGAAAATAATCTAAATACTACTGTGATCATCTTATTTGAAATTGCGGTATATCAAGTATTGTAATAAGAATAAACATTTTAGTAAACAATGAAAGAGAAAATGACAGCCGAAAAAGACCACACAGCCTATCCTGTCTGCCCATCCAAACCAACAGCCCAGTCTCTATAGTCCTTGTCTCTTATCACCATGCATAACAGAATATTCCTGAGACTGTCCCACTACACCCTCATCCTATGACCTCATAACATGGCCTTGCTTCCACTGAAAGAGGCCTGACTCCTGTGTACTTATTCCTCTCCTCATTTCCTCCTTATTATCCACTGGTTTATATCTCCTCCTGGCAATAAGCATGGCATGAGCATTTCTTTGCCTTTGAGAAGACTAGCAGGTAGCTGGACTAGACCTGTGCCGAGCTAAGCATGAGTCTCCCTTTCTCTTGGAGATCTGTTCCCATCTCTTCTGTGTTTCTGGGGATGGGTATGTCCTCTTCTCTTTCCTGCCTTGTCTGTCTGTTGGGGGTGTCCTATCTGATAGGCCTTACTAGGGCTAGTCCAGAGATAGGGGGTTTATCTGCCCTGTTTTTCGGCTGGTCCAGCACTGGGTCATTATCTGAGTCTTCTCAGTGTACTAAATTCCAGCTGGCCTGGTTTCATACTAGCTGTTCATCTGTGCTACCTGTTTCCATGTTTCTGATCTGTGAAGTCCTGGTCCATACATCAGAGTTCAGCTGGCCTCGGAACCCAAATTACAGCTGGCCCTGTTCATTGTTCTCCTAGATATCTTGTCCTATGCCTAATCTCCCTTATGCGTCATGCTTTGTCTCTTTGTTGGACTTAATAGGGTCCTGAATGAGTGAGTGAAGTGCACTTGCAGTTGATTCCTAAGATTAGCATGTATTAAACCAGTATCTTGCTCAGGCTCAATGAAAATTACACTTGCCTTAAAAATATCTCTGTGGTGTTACTATGTTTTCATTAAAGGGACCATTACTGTAGCCACCCATGTCCCAGGTGGTTCTCCTCACACCCCAGTACCTTTACTTTCTGAATCTCAGAGATGCTGTTGGGATTTCTGCTCCCCACCCCCCTCCAATTATTCCCACACAGGAGGGCAGTCCAATTAAGGATTCCCTTTAGCACAATTCACTGCACAAGATCCTAATACCTGAATATCCTGTTTTCTGAAATGGTTCTGATGCCCTAGACTACAGGTAAGACTCTCCCTCCTTCCAACTGGTTGTACCAGGTGTGTACGTTCAAAGTATGACTTAACCACACTCTCCCTCTCTCTCTTTCATTCAAATAGGTATTCAACTTGATGTTGCTTTGGAACTCTACTACTGACTATCCAAAGGGTCACCAGACTCCTCTCCAATCTAGGAGAACTCTCTCATTGTTCTTCCTCTGGAACCAATAATTTTACATTTTCAAGAGGACAGTTCCTGCTCTCAACTTCTTCCCCACGACTATCTCTGGTAGGACTTTCTGCATCTCTCACCATGGCTTTATTCCGCTCTGACCATTCCATTCCATGGTTACCCAAAAAAGAGTAGCTTTAAGTACAACTGATTTTAGCAGACAATCTAAGGGATCCCTAAAAAATGAAGGATCCATATATGAGAGAAGTACTAAATCATCCATAAGTGGGCTTGATTTCTAATTTGTATTATTTATCCAAGAATTCTAGAAGTGGATCTAGTAGAGAAGGGAAGTTAGACCATCTAACTAGAGTTGATAGCTTAGAATTAACATCTTTTTTTTTTTAGTACACAACTCTTAAGGAAGGTTTTCCTCCAGTTGAAACTTCAAGTTGTAACAGCAGGAGCCACTTTTCTTTTCTTTTCTTTTTTAATGCCTTTGTAAATGGCTGGTCTCATTTAAAGGAAATTGCTATGTTTTCTTTTATCCCATTCAGTTGGAAAATTTCCTAGGGGAAAAGTTACCTCAATTATAAGGTTGAAAGAAACGCTATAGAAGTTCTTTTCTCTTTTTTTCTTCTCTTATACATAAGACTATGGGATTTAGTTTTCCTTTTCTTTTTTTTTATGGGGGGGGGGGCTTTGGGTAATATTGGTGTATTATCAGTCCCAATCATGTTTTCTGCTTCACATACTGGGTCAATGTCTCCCCCTCCCCCTTTAAATTAGGCCAGTAGTCTTATGATGATAATTTTCTTTTTCTTAGGTTGGATTGATTTTTCCTTTTATTGTTTTTCTTGTATTTACATTTTTGATGTGTAAAATCTTTGGAATTGTAATTTTTTAAAAAATGTAGGATCTAGCAAGTTAACATTCTCAATGACATCCCGCCTCAACTCAGGAACTCACTTGTAGATCTTCTTTCCCTTTATCATTTTTTCTACATCAAGCTTTGCTTTTATTTTTAATTTCCTTCAAAATCTCATAATTTAAATTCCTTTTCAACTGTTTTCCATTTACAACCTTACTCTCATTGAGCTCAAGATTGCCTCAATTATCTCAAGACTCTTATTTTAACAAGGTTCCCAAGGATGTGGCAGATCTTAAGAATGCCACTTCTACATTACTTGGCAATCCTGCCTCCTACATTTCCCTTTCCCGAATTTGGTCTCTGAGATGTAGAGGGGTATGGCTACACAGTATATTCCTTCTAGCCCCTCCCTTCCCCCACCATTCACTCCCATTTTTTCACACTCTATTCATCCTTTCCCTTCTCATCACTCTCAAGACTCCTACCCTCCCTTACCTTTTCTTCCCTCTAACGCCTCCTCCTCTCCCACTCCCATTGTTTCTCTTTCCCTAATCTATAGGCTAAACCTTCAGTGCTACCTTCATAGAGCTGGACTTTCCCTTTTCAGCAAGGAAAACCGCTCAAAGTAACATCTTTGAGCAGGCGCTGCAACCAGATGTCTTAGCTTTCTCCCAAACACTTTTAGCAAACTTTGGGCCCTGTTTACTAAGCCATGCTATGGTAGGCCCAGGGGATACAGCTTGGGGGGTGGGAGGCAGGCACAGGTCCAGAAGCATCGAGGTGAGGCTTGGTGGCCCAATGCTCCTAGGAAGTTAAATTTGACATGATATACAGTGACTTGAAGCACGCACCTGCAGTATAGCATCTGAACTGCAACTCATTACTATGTTGTCTGAAGTGACTTACAGTAAATAACGCTGCATTAGGGGAAGACAAATCTGAGTTAACACCCTTTAAATCACGGTAAGGGGCAAATAAGATGGGTTACTACCCAAATACAGGTTGATAACTTCCCCTTAAATTTCAGAGATGCTCATTTTATATTAAAGAGAAGAATCATGGTGAATAACAAACTTCAAAGTTCAAAAAAGCCCAAAATACTTTTTCTGGTACAAACTAAGTACCTGAATATATGTAAACCACTTTGAATGTAGTTGCAAAAACCTCAGAAAGGCAGTACATCAAATCCCAATTCCCTTTCCCTTACTTAATGTATGAAGCTTTTTTTAAGTGCAACATAAAAATATTTGCAAAAATACAAACAATCTCTGTTTTCTGGGACAAATATTTAGAACACAGGAACACTAGCATTTATTATTCATCATGATTGTTCTTTAAATATGAATGCTTTTTTACTCAAATATTTTCTGTAGATACATATTAGTGAATCTATTAGGCACTACTGAGTGGATTATGTGTTTAGAGATTGAGTCATATCTTCTTAACACTGGATTACCCATTAAGAGCAATTTATTTTTATTTGTTTTCAGACATTTGCTATACCGCAAATTGAGCCTATACAGGTGACTAGGCAGTTTACAACAATAAAAACAAAATTCTTCTTATTCTGAAACTGTGGGTGGGGGAAGGAGAGAGAGAGAGAGAGAATATAGGAGAGTACAATTAAGCAGCAGGAAAAGCGGAAGAGAAGAGGAAGGTTTTCAAGAGTATTTTGACTGAAAAGGCACTTCAATTCTAAGATAAAGGTGGGGGGGGGGGGGGGAGGTTGTTCTATAACCTGGGGCCTAAATAACTGAAGGAAGTATCACAAGAAAGCGATAAGTAAAGAGCAGTAGGTGAGGGAACACAAAGCAGACTGCCTGAAGAGAATTGGAAGGAATGTGAGGGAGTATAGGGAACAAGAGGCTTGTGCGGGTAAGTGGGAGTAGTAGGGTTGCAGCCCTTAAAAGCAAGCATAAGAAGCATGTGTCCGGTCTGGGTAGTGGTGAGCCCTTAGGTTCCCTGAGGCCCGGAGGACCTCAGAGGACTGCCGCGCACCCCGGATCTTCACCCGCGGCGACCGCCGTTCACCGAGGGTTGAGCCCCCAGCTGCAGGCGGCCAGCGGGACTGCTGGAACCGCGGGGTGACGGCCGGCCTGGCTGGACGCCAGCAACACAGTCTCGAAAGAGCAGCTAGCAGGGACGGCTAGCGCTGCAAGAGCACAGTCTCTGAAGGCGGCTAGCAAGGACGGCTAGCTGAAGGGAACACAGTCTCTGGAGGTGGCTAGCAAGGACGGCTAGCTGAAGGGAACGCAGTCTGTGGAGGTGGCTAGCAAGGACGGCTAGCTGAAGGGAACGCAGTCTCTGGAGGTGGCTAGCAAGGACGGCTAGCTGAAGGGAACACAATCTCTGGAGGTGGCTAGCAAGGACGGCTAGCTGAAGGGAGCACCGTCACTGGAGGTGGCTAGCAAGGACGGCTAGCTGAAGACAGTCACTGGAGATGGCTAGCAAGGACGGCTAGCTGAAGGGACGCAGTCTCTGCACTCCACGACGTCGGCTTCTGACAATCGAACCGGAAGCGCTGGGCCCTTCTTGCTTCGGGGTTTAAATCCCCCGCCCATCTCTCCTCTTCCTGGAAAGGCGCCAATCCCGCCGGCCCTGATAGGCAAGGAGCGCCCGGATTGGCGGTCCTGCCTACCAGGCGGAGACTCTCCTACCACGCGCCAATCCGGCGCGAGTGGGCGGAACTTGCCTGCTGCTGCTCTGGACGGGGAGACGACGACGCCGGCGCCGCCATCTTGGCCGGCGTCTCCCCTTCCCCGAGGCCGGCGTCCGCTCCCGCCGGTCGCCAGCCTCGGAGCGACCCGCGGTAGCGCTGGCCCCGTCGGGGACTGATCCCTGCCGCCCTGGAGCCCGCGGCCCCCGGCGATCATCGCTCCCCGCCGCGGGAGCACCGGTAAGGGCCCGGGACGGGACAGTATCCTCCCCGGATGCCCCCTTTTCCCCGGGCCCGGGTTTGGACGGATGCCGGGTGTGGAAGGCTTTGATCAGCTCCGGAGCATGTCCATTCGCCGCGGGTTCCCAGGAGTTGTCCTCGGGACCAAAATTCTTCCAGGACAATAAATAATATAGCTTTCCCCGCCGTTTCTTGGAGTCCAGAACCTCGTCCACTTCATACTCCGGATCGGGGTCAGCTTCTAGATCTTCGGTCTCCTGCTGTTGGGGATGCCATCGAGACCCTCGGAAATTCTTCAATAAGGAAGTATGGAAGGCGTTGTGCACCCGCAGGGTCCTGGGTAGTCGCAATCGATAGGTCACAGCTCCAAGTCTTGATTGGATTGCAAACGGTCCAATATACCGAGGTCCCAATCTACGAGAGGGCACCCGGAGTCGGAGGTATTTTGTGCTTAACCTTACCTTCTGCCCTGGTTGCAAGACGGGAGCAGCTCTCCGGTGACGGTCTGCGAAGACCTTGTATCTGGCAGCTGCCCTCTGCAGTTGCTCTCGGGTCATCTCCCAGACTCTTTGCAGGTCCGCCAACGTTACATTCACCATGGGGGTTGTAGATCCAGAAGGGAAAGGTGCTGGCAGTCGAGGATGTCGTCCATATACCAAGAAAAATGGGGAGTCTCCCGAGGCTGAGTGGACACTGTGATTATATGCAAACTCGGCTCACTGAAGTAGAGAAACCCAGTTATCTTGGCGCTTGTTGACAAATGCTCGTAGGAACCCTTTTAAGGTTTGGTTCGCCATCTCGACCATGCCATTGGTCTGGGGATGGTATGCTGAGGAAAAATGGGTCTTCACCCCCAAAGCGGAGCACAAGGCCCTCCAGAAACGCGAGGTAAATTGGGGACCTCGGTCACTAATAATCCGAAGAGGCAGCCCATGAAGTCGAAAAATGTGTTGGATGAAGAGTCGGGCCAACGCGGCCGCCGACGGAAGGCCCGGCAGGGGAACGAAATGGGCCATCCGGGAAAAACGGTCAATCACCACCCAGATCACCGTGTGTCCGCGGGAGCTGGGGAGGTCGGTGATAAAATCCATGGAAAGCTCCGTCCAGGGGCCTGTCGGTACGGACAGTGGTTGCAACTCGCCCATGGGGGTCCCGATCGTCGGTTTAGTTCGGGCGCACACAGGACAGGTGGTGACGAAGTGAAGAATGTCCCGCCTCATCTGAGGCCATCGATACTGTCTGGCAATGAGACGCAGGGTCTTGTGATACCCAAAATGGCCCGCCCACCTGGACGAATGCCCCCATTGCATTACCTTCGCTCGATCAGCGGCCGGCACTAGTGTTTTCACAGCCGCGACCTCCCCTACAGCCGCGCTGAGGCATGCCGGGTCCAACATGGACTGGATCTCCCTTGTCTCCTCTGGAACCTCAAATGCTCTGGAGAGAGAGTCCGCAGGGGTATTCTGAGCGGCAGCCCGAAAGACCAGTTGAAAATGAAATCTGGCAAAAAACAATGACCACCGGGCTTGTCGAGGATTGAGCCGCTGGGCCTCCTGCAGATACAGTAGATTCTTGTGGTCAGTGATCACCGTGAACCGATGTTCCGCTCCCTCCAGCAGATGTCTCCACTCCTGCAGGGCTAATTTCAAGGCTAAGAGCTCTCTATCCCCCACGGTATAATTACACTCCGCCGGGGAGAATCTACGAGAGAAGAACGAACAAGGCTGGCGCCGGCCCTGGAGTTCACCTGAGAGAGGACCGCCCCGGCTCCCAACGCGGACGCGTCCACCTCCACAATAAAGGGTTTCTCTGGATCCGGGGCTAGCAAAATGGACGCTGATTTGAAGGCCTCTTTCACCTGGCCAAAGGCCACTTGCGCCTCGGGCGGCCAGTCCCGGACATTAGCGTTTTTTCTTGTAAGGGCTGTCAGCGGCGCCGTCAGTTGTGAATATTGAGGAATAAACTGGCGATAGTAGTTCGCGAATCCCAAAAAACGTTGTAGTGCCTTCAATCCCAGCGGCTGTGGCCACTCTCGAATTGCCCGGAGTTTGTCCGGCTCCATCTGTAGCCCCCCGGGTAACAGAATGTGTCCCAAAAATGGTAGCGACCTCTGATGAAAAGCGCACTTACTGAGCTTAGCGAACAGGCGGTATTGCCGTAACCGTTGCAGCACTGCGCGAACATGGCTCATATGGTCCGTGGGGTTTTGGGAAAACACCAAGATATCGTCCAGGTACACAATCACTGTGGAGTTCAAAAAATCCTCAAGCACAAAGTTGATAAGTCGCTGAAACACCGCAGGGGCATTACACAGGCCAAAGGGCATCACCCGATACTCGAAATGTCCCTCGTGGGTGTTAAAGGCCGTCTTCCATTCGTCCCCTCGCCGAATTCGAACTAAGTTGTAGGCCCCCCGCAAATCCAACTTAGTAAACATTTGGGCTCCTCGCAACCTGCCGAAGAGTTCGGGGATGAGCGGTAGAGGAAAACGATCCTTTACCGTGATGGCATTTAACCCCCGATAGTCAATACAGGGCCTTAAGGAGCCATCCTTCTTAGTGACGAAAAAGAATCCGGCCCCGGCCGGGGACGAAGAGGGCCGGATGAAGCCTTTCCGCAGATTCTCCCGGATGTATTCCTGCATTACCTTGGACTCTCCTCGGGACAGGGTATATAGGCGACACCGCGGCGGCACGGTGTCTGCCATCAAGTTAATGGCACAGTCAAATGACCGATGGGGCGGTAGAACCTCCGCCTCCATGGGACTAAACACATCTGCAAAGTCTCTATAGTCCATAGGCAGGGAGCCCAGCTCTACCCGTGCCCCCCCGGGCACCACCGCCAGGGCAGGGCAGCTGCCGGTCCGGCCCTTACAACAGTTCCCCCGACAGGCACTACCCCAAGCCTGGATGCTTCCCCGGGTCCAGTCAATAACAGGGCAATGACTCCGTAACCATGGCAGTCCTAGGACCACTGGATGAATGGTCCGGGCTAGAATCAGGAATTGGACCTCCTCCCGGTGGTCCTCCCCCACCTGTAGTCCCAAATAGGGGGTGATCTCTGTGACCGGCTGCGGTAACGTCGTTCCCTGGATGGAGGTTATTTGCAGTGCCGGCCGCCGCGGGAGCGTGGGCCAGCCCATCTGTTGCAGCAGCTCGCGCCCAATGAAGTTGCCCCCCGACCCCGAGTCCACCAGGGCCCGGGTCTGGATCATGGTCTCGTGCCATCGTAGGGTTACTGGCAGAGTGATCAAGGCATCCGGTAGGGGAGCGGAATGCCCCAAGACCCCTCCCCTCAAGGTGCCTTGGGGGAGACGTTTCCCGCCCGAGAGGGACAGGCTCGGATAAAATGTCCAGCCTCGCCACAATAGAGGCACAGTCCTTCCCACAGGCGTTTCTTCCTAGCGGAGGAAGCCAGCCGTTGCCGGCCCATCACCATCGGCTCCTCCCCACTCTCCTTGGAGTCCCGGTTCCCACGGCGAGGAGACAGCCCCTTAGCAGTCCGGGACGTTCCCCGCGTCCACTTCTGCCGTTCTGCCCGGGCTCTGGCTCGCTCCTGGAACCGGGTATCTACTCGGATACAGAGCGAAATCAGGGCATCCAACTGGCCTGGGACCTCTCGTCCTGCCAATTCGTCCTTGATTCGTTCTTGTAACCCTTCCATAAAAATTGCCATCAAGGACTCCGGGTTCCAACGGAGCTCCGTGGCTAAAGTCCGGAAACGAATGGCATAATCGGCCACCGTCCCCTCCCCCTGATGAATTCGCAGCAGTTCCGACGCCACGGAAGATGGTCTCCCAGGAAGGTCGAACACCATACGGAACCGGCGCTGAAATTCACTATAGTCATCCAGGATGGGGTCCTGTTGTTCATTCAGTGGGGCCACCCAGGCCAGGGCCTTCCTTTCACATAGGCCCATGATATATCCCACTTTACTTTGGTCTGAAGCAAATGTCTCCGGTTGCATCCGGAAGGCCAGGTTGCACTGATTGAGGAACCCCCGGCAACCTCCGGGGGCCCCATCATATCGTGCCGGCTCAGGGAACCGAGGTCCCGTGCGGAACCCTCCCAAACGGGGAGCTGCTGCGGCCCCCGGGACCGCAGCGGCCTGGTTCTGTACCTGAAGCGTTGAAAGTTGAGAGCAGACGTTCTGAAGCGCCCCTGACAGGGCGTTCAACTGCTCCTGCTGCTGCTGAAGTACCTTGGCCAGGTCCCGTAGATCAGGCTGCGTCGGCGAGCTCATGGCTTCCGGTTCCTGTCCGGTCTGGGTAGTGGTGAGCCCTTAGGTTCCCTGAGGCCCGGAGGACCTCAGAGGACTGCCGCGCACCCCGGATCTTCACCCGCGGCGACCGCCGTTCACCGAGGGTTGAGCCCCCAGCTGCAGGCGGCCAGCGGGACTGCTGGAACCGCGGGGTGACGGCCGGCCTGGCTGGACGCCAGCAGCACAGTCTCGGAAGAGCAGCTAGCAGGGACGGCTAGCGCTGCAAGAGCACAGTCTCTGAAGGCGGCTAGCAAGGATGGCTAGCTGAAGGGAACACAGTCTCTGGAGGTGGCTAGCAAGGACGGCTAGCTGAAGGGAACACAGTCTGTGGAGGTGGCTAGCAAGGACGGCTAGCTGAAGGGAACGCAGTCTCTGGAGGTGGCTAGCAGGGATGGCTAGCTGAAGGGAACACAGTCGCTGGAGGTGGCTAGCAAGGACGGCTAGCTGAAGGGAACACAGTCTCTGGAGGTGGCTAGCAGGGACGGCTAGCTGAAGGGAACACAGTCACTGGAGGTGGCTAGCAAGGACGGCTAGCTGAAGGGAACACAGTCTCTGGAGGTGGCTAGCAGGGACGGCTAGCTGAAGGGAACACCGTCGCTGGAGGTGGCTAGCAAGGACGGCTAGCTGAAGGGAACACAGTCTCTGGAGGTGGCTAGCAAGGACGGCTAGCTGAAGAGAACACAGTCTCTGGAGGTGGCTAGCAAGGACGGCTAGCTGAAGGGAACACAGTCTCTGGAGGTGGCTAGCAAGGACGGCTAGCTGAAGGGAACACAGTCTCTGGAGGTGGCTAGCAAGGACGGCTAGCTGAAGGGAGCACAGTCTCTGGAGGTGGCTAGCAAGGACGGCTAGCTGAAGGGAGCACTGTCACTGGAGGTGGCTAGCAAGGACGGCTAGCTGAAGGGAGCACAGTCTCTGGAGGTGGCTAGCAAGGACGGCTAGCTGAAGGGAGCACTGTCACTGGAGGTGGCTAGCAAGGACGGCTAGCTGAAGACAGTCACTGGAGATGGCTAGCAAGGACGGCTAGCTGAAGGGACGCAGTCTCTGCACTCCACGACGTCGGCTTCTGACAATCGAACCGGAAGCGCTGGGCCCTTCTTGCTTCGGGGTTTAAATCCCCTGCCCATCTCTCCTCTTCCTGGAAAGGCGCCAATCCCGCCGGCCCTGATAGGCAAGGAGCGCCCGGATTTGCGGTCCTACCTACCAGGCGGAGACTCTCCTACCACGCGCCAATCCGGCGCGAGTGGGCGGAACTTGCCTGCTGCTGCTCTGGACGGGGAGACGACGACGCCGGCGCCGCCATCTTGGCCGGCGTCTCCCCTTCCCCGAGGCCGGCGTCCGCTCCCACCGGTCGCCAGCCTCGGAGCGACCCGCGGTAGCGCTGGCCCCGTCGGGGACTGATCCCTGCCGCCCTGGAGCCCGCGGCCCCCGGCGATCATCGCTCCCCGCCGCGGGAGCACCGGTAAGGGCCCGGGACGGGACAGCATGTAACTAATACGACTGGAACACCGGCTTCCAGTTTCCTAACAGAGAAGAGGAGTAACACGATCAAAACGATGCACACGATAAATGAGGGAGGGTAAAGGCAGTTTGTTGCCACTGATTTTCTTCTGTTTGGGTGACTGCAGAGAAGAACAAAAACAGCGGCTGTGCTGGCTTTTAAATGCTTGTGATGGAAGGGTAGGGTATTGGAATTGGGGTTATGTTATGGTAAAATGTATCGACCCTGCTATTCGTACTAGTGTGTTAATTGTACAAGCTGAGAATTGTAATTTGTTTGTTCTGTTGACTTTGGCGTTGGTGATAATAAAAATACAAATAAAAACCATGTATGCATATACTTCCAACAGCTCTCACAGGGATCCTTTTAGAAAGGCTCGCTAGTGGGTTTTTTTTTTTTGCAGTGCTAAAAATAAGCATGTGTTAAATGTTAGAAATGTCCATATAGTTCTATGCTACAAACAGAACCAAGACTCTACGCTTGCTACTAAAACGCATCAATGATGTAAATCCACACATATAAGCACCAGTGTGTGTAAATTTTCAAAATATTTTACTTTAACAAATTCTTTTTCATTTTTAGATTTTTTTGAAAACATTTTTTTAAAGAGTGCCCTCAGCAACAATCACTATTTTTAGGCAATACTGTTAAATTGTGAATTTTGGCTCTGGGATTTGCAGCACATTCCCTATTCGGAAATACTGTTTTATTGCCAAGTGGCACAGCACCTCTTTCATTGGGCTACTCTCATATATTCTTGAAAGTGCTACAATACGTGTGCCAGTGTGCAAAGTGCTACTCAAATAGCTAAAATAAAAAATACAAAAATGAAAAACAAAAACTTATCTGAACAATATTGTTTGACGACTATTACTTCGCCCTCATTTGCTCATGAGTAAGAACAGTTGGTCAGCTTCCCCTGGCAGCTAAATATCAGCAGCATAAGAATGTTACATACTGTAATGCCAAACCATTCAACAGCAGCAAGAACTGGATGTAGAAAAGTAAAAAGCAAAGGACAAAAGGACAGAGCCCTAAGATAAACCACATAAAAGTGGACTGGAATCTGATTTTTCCATTTTCCACACACTAGTTTGTGATCTCTCCTCCTCCAAAAAAGATTGTATCCAATACGAAGCTTTCACCTGAATGCTAATATGAGTAACTCACTGCGAAAAAAAAATGTATGAACAATAGCATTGACTGTTGCAGATGTTTGTCACGGTTGTGCCCATGTTTCGTGCTCTCCTTCCTCTCGCCACCTGGTGGCCAGACCTGGTGGCTGCAATGAACTGTCTGGTTATTGTCACCCGTTCCAGATTTCAGGCCAGTCCGGTCTGGATCTTCCAGACTTGCTCTGTTTGTTTGAACCTGCACAGCCCCTGTTGTTGCCTGGTGATTGCTGCAGCTGAGCCTCAACTGCTGCTGGGCTTATTAGTCAGTTGGAAATTCTCTGCCTTTGCATCGCCTAAGGCCCTGAGGTTTGTTGGGGTGCTGGTTGCACTTCTGCTCAGTCTGGTTCTTGCCTTGCTTCTTGTCTGTTTTAGTTAGTCAGTGGGTAGTTAGATTAGGTTGTTTGCTAGTCCTATGTTTAGTCTTTGTCTGTTTGTGTCTTAGTGGCTGTTCTGCAGCTTTCAGTTCTGTGTCTGGTTATTCAGTGTTTTGTTCCCTGTTTTAGTGGCTGCTTGCAGCTTTTAGTCTTGCCCTTTAGCTTTCCCTTCCTTGCCCTGCTGTCCCTGTATGTTCCTTTCCCTTCTGACCCTCAGTCCTGGTTCAGCCTAGTGAGTATCCAGTCCTGCCTTGCCCAGTAAGTCCTGCCGGCCACTTACAGCCAGGGGCTCAACTCTTGGTGAAAGGTGGCCATGTGCAGGTGAAGTCTCACTGTTCGTCAGAGTTCTGCCTTGCCTCTGGTGTGGGGTGGTTTTGCCTGCCGCTGCCGCTCCTCAGCAGTGGTCCAAGGGCTCACAAACCCAGTTCCTGCTTGGAAAACGTGACAATGTTCCAGAAAAACAATTAAAATGCATCCCTGCCTCCATCTACAACCATTCATACCCATTCAAAAATGATACTAAAATTGTGTCTGTCTTGTGCCTATGACAAAATCCTAGTGGGAAGAATGGAGCGAGCACTCAATGAAAGCAAGCACTGTTTAAACACAAAACTGAGTTGTACAGTATATACATGAATTCTGCAGTGTTGGGGAAAACAAACCAGAAGAATACAATCTGTTCATATTGTAAAAGAGGATGCTAGTTGTGGAGCAGGGCTAGGGAGCTTGAAGTGGCTGGCTAGCTAAGGGAGTGGCTGTGGCCTAGAAAAGTGGCTGGAGTGGAAAGGTGTATGGCGAGATTTGGGAGGGGGCTGGGGAAAGAAGGGAATAGTGAGTTGGGAGCTAGGAATGAGGATTATGAGCGAGGGAAACTGATGGACAAGAGAAGGAAAGAAAGATTTGAGACAGATACTGCAGAAGCAAAGCGGGTACAAATATGCATTATATATACATAAATATATATTTTTTTAAAAATCCTCACCTGGATACAAACGTGCTTAAATCAGAACATTCCAGTGACTCTAAGATTATACTGAGGTCAGTGACAACCGATGATGTACTTTCTTTGTTCTAATTTGAATGAAGAGAAATATTTGTAAGTTTCTCAGTTCTGGACAAAAGTTCAAAGAAATAACAAGTTACTTGTGCTCTATCAGTAGTATTGCTAATTGCACAGGATGGCAAAGATGATTAAAATAGCACAAAACTGTGACACCTGAATGTAATGTTACACTGGCAGCTAGTATAACAATATTTTCTTCACAAAGTGTTCACAAAGGCTTACTATTTACAGGAAAATAGGAACTGCTGTGATTAGCCTCAGTTACATTAAGAATCGCTTTACCTTTTTAACTCTTAGAAGAATGGTAAGCAAGTATCAGTAACTATCTGTATGTACTTTAATTCTCCTGCTTACACTTAATACCAGTAACCTTAAGACAAAAAGACCTGATTAATAAATATTTAATTTTCATCACACCCATAACACAGAATGGGAGAAAAATCATTCATTCTTCAGGTGTATAGTTTGCAAATATATATATATATATTTTTTTTTTAATCTGCAGGACAATAACCTTTATTTCTGTGCACAAAAAGAGGAAGTAATAAAAACAACATAAAGTGATATCTTTTTATGGGACTAACTCAGGCCTTGATAAGTTTGTTTGAATCTAGAAGCCAGCAGCTGAGACCACTTTCACATTCCCCCCTTCAAAGCTGAAGAGCTAAGGGAGAGAGGAGGAGGGGAAGCAAGATCTACTCTGAGGTTTGCTGTAGCTCCTTTAGGACCTAAATTTACTAAGATTTCTTCCCTTTCAATCCAGCATGGGAAAACAAAAACAAAGTAAATTCAGGCCTTTAATGCATCTTTACATGGTGCTAGTAAAAGCACAGAACCAGCAGCTCCCATCCTCTCCCATCCCTCTTTTTCAATAACTCCATCTCCCTTCTTGTCCAGTCTCTTATAGCCTCCCTCCCCCATATCCACAGCACTCACCCTCTCTCCTGCTTCAGTATCTCAAAGCTTTCTTTCCTTCCCTTGTCCATTAGTTTTCCTCTCTCATAACCCCGATTCCTAGCAGTTTCAGCTCCCAACTCACTATTCCCTTCTTTCCGCAGCCCCCTCCCAAATCTCACCAAACACCTTTCCACTCCAGCCACTTTTCCAGGCCACAGTCACTCCCCTAGCTAGCCAGTCACTTCAAGCTCCGCCCTGCTCCAGAACTAGCTGCTCCTCCCAAATCTGTTAGAAATTGCTGGTTCTAAGACAGGAGCAGTCCTTCCTGTAGGCACCACACAGCTCAGTTTGGACTGTGAAGTGCAGGAACTTCAGCACTGCAAGGCACAAATTCAAAATGAAAGCCTAAAAGTGCAAATGAGAAAGCTTCTGTTCCAACAGCGGCTACTAGAGATAAGGGCATGAAAATTCTGGGTGGTGGGGGAAATTTCTAGCCTTGGACTAACCTAATACATTTCTGACTTGAGGAAAGCTACTAAACAAATGTATTCTTTTTAATTATCAGCCTTTATCTCTGCATTCATGTGGACTAATAGTAAAGTACATCACTATCAGGCTCATTTTCAAAGCACTTAGCCTCCCAAAGTGCTTCGAAAATATGCCTCAATATCTGCTCTTACAAACTACATACTGCCACCTGGTGGTAATTGAAAGCCATGTTTTCCAGGTCATGAATGTACTGAAAAAAAATGCACAATATAGTTAAGTTTGGGGTCCATAAACCCGGAGCTATTAAACCCTTTTTCTCCCAATTCTTTCTTTATTCTGTGTGTCTGTAGTTGTACTAAGAAGAAACAGTTGCAACTTGTTTGAACTTTTCTTCCACAGGACTGGACTTGGCCACCTGATTATTATGGTATAAGAGGATATTTTGTGTTGGGTAGAACAAAGAGGCTCTTTAACAAGTCAGCATTTGGTAGATTCTGATTCACCAAGGGCCTCTTTTACAAAGCTGCGCTACCGATTCTCGGTGCGGCAAATGAAAAGAAGCCCATTCAATTCATATGGGCTTCCTCATTTGCCACGTGGGAATCGCGCTGCTTTGTAAAAGAAGCCCTAAGTTGTTTTTTTCCTCATAAGCAAAGGATGGAAGAATAAACCTTAGTAAAAGAGAGACGAGGCCATTTATGAATAGTTAACATGTGTAACTATGCATTATTTACTACAGAGACCAATCCACCCAGAAGCGGGTTGTGCCATCTTTTTTGGGAACGAGGACTACAGGAGAAGCCCAGGGACTATGAGACTTCTTGATAACACCTAGGGCTAGCATCTCATCAGTCTCCTGCTTCATTTACCTCCCCACCTCAGCAGATATTCGATAGGGACCCTGTTTCAGCGGGTCATTGCCACCTGTGTTTACATTGTGATTAGCCAAATGGGTAAGTCCTGGTTTAGTGGAAAACACATCAGCATACTGTCTGTTTATCTGTCTTATCTAGAATGTAAGCTCTTCGAGCAGGGACTTTCTTTTTGTGTATGGTGTACAGCGCTGTGTATGCCTTATAACATTATAGAAATGATAAGTAGTAGTAGTAGAAATGAGTGCAGTTACTAAGTAATCCCCTTAATGCATTATTAATGGAAACACTGAAATAACTTAGAAACAGCTATTTTCGTTAAAGAGATCTGTATGGTTTATCAACAGATTTCATTTAAGTGGATTTATGGTTGAAGGATACATTGGATAGTCTGTGGGCCAGGTATTCTTAAGTTCTATGTCATGATGAACTAATATTTTAAAGAAACATTAGTTTGCTTAACATGTAACACTTTGTAGTCAGTATTTATGTAGTCCATTGCACACTTTGTGGATACAGGAGTCTACAACCTTACAAACTATTTGCTTTTGTGTTTGACAACAGTATGTCAAGCCACAACATATGCATGCATATTAATACACCCTCATACAGGACACAAATGTATATATGGTTTGGTACACTTCGTCTAATGACAGGTACAGGTGAACTAAGGTACAGTTCGCCTAATGGACAATTGGTCAAAGGATACAATTCGTCTAAAGTCCAATTTCCCCAAAGAGACAATTCTTCTAAAAGTTAATTTGCCCAATGGACAACTGAGGAGGCATATTTTCAAAGTTCCATAGGTTTCTATGGAACTTTGGAAGGCTAAGTGCTTTGAAAATATGCCTCCAAAATTAGTCTAAAAATTAAATAATCAAGATGAAGATGTGAAGTCATACATTTGTCACGTGGCAGATCACTTTTTTTTAAAGTCAGCAATGAGAATACACCACATGCTATAATCTAATCAATATATATTAAGAAACCAATCCAAAGATATAAGCACAGCCCTGAAGTTTGGCATAAAGACTGGAACTGCATGACTTCTAAAGTGAAGATTTCTCGTCCCCGAGGAAGGATTGCTTTGTTGGACGACGCAGATTACTTTTCGTCTATAATCAAAAGATAAGAACCAGCTTTTTCATTTTTTGATTGGATTATTGTGAAGTTGGGCTTTAATCAAGGGTGGAGAAACTCTATTTACAGATATGGAATGTTGAACCGTCTATAATTCAAGCAAGTGGCGAATTTAAATTGTTAAAATATAAAAAAATATATATACACGGAAATTTCACCCTCAGAGGGAATTAATAATGTATGTGAGAAATTATGGCGGATCATATTTATGACAGTAGATTCCAATTTGAGCCCTAGGAGCTGTGGTGTCATCCCACATGCTGAATATTCCCGCTTTTCCAATATAGAGAATTTCGTCAAAAATAACTGTGTTTATCTTTGGATTGGTTTCTTAATATATACTTTTTAGTTACCTCTCCTTATTTGGGGGCTGTTATAGTTTGATTAATCTAATCAAGGCATTACCCCGGAAGCCAATTGGTATTATAATACAATAGGTAAAAACTTAACTGAATGCAACAAAGGTATAAAGTCACAAGTGTTTGATGTGGAAGAGTAAAGACTACTAAAAAATTGTTTAGGAAGCCAACTATTAAATATGACTGTGGATCTGAAGTAGGCCTGTTCATGAATGAGATGAAAACAAAAGCTGTGCACTGAAATTGTATCTTACAATTCTATACAAGATAGAAACTGTTATAAAAGTTTATGCTTCCAAGTATAAAATCAGAACTACAGCTGATGTTCAGTTGGAACAAAAAGTGTTTGTTTTTTTAGGTAAAATATTTCAGTTAAATCACAACTGTTACAGTGGATATATTAAGGAATGGAATTCTGAGACTTGGTAGATTCAGAAAAGAGAAGTTATTTGTCCAAGGTTATCTTCTGTGCCTGCGACTTAAGTGTGTCAGAAGGATGACAGGAGAAACTGATTACTACTGGAGATGCGAAGACAGAGACTGTAATGGGTTAGCAGTCACAATAATCATTAGCAGGTAGTCCCTAGAACCAGAGGTTATATTGCAAAGGGGAATAGTTATTAAGGGCTGCATATAATCAGGTGATCATGCTATATAATATTTGAAAGACCAAAACACAATTTAAAAATAATCCTGGCTTTAATGGGCAACCAGTGTAGCTTGCATAATAATAGAGTGGCTCTATCAAAACGTGATACCTTCAGGACGAGCCTAGCTGCTGTATTTTGGGCCATTTGCAGTCTTTTTAGGACACTCTCCTTACATCCAACATAGATGCAATTGCAGTAACTGAATCGAGTTAAAACCAAGGACTGAACTAGCAATCTAAAGATGTCAGGTGAGAAATATGATCCGATTCTCCTCAGCTTCCAAACAGACCTGAAAGGGTTTTTTTTCCACTACTGAGGAAACCTGAGGCTTGAATGTGAAGTGACTATCAATAATACACCAATTGGAGGCATATTTTCAAAGCACTTAGCCTTCCAAAGTTCCATAGGTTTCTATGGAACTTTGGAAGGCTAAGTGCTTTGAAAATATGCCTCCAAGTATCCTACGCGTAGAGTCTAGGGGATATGGCACATTGCCAATTGTAAAATTATTATATGTAGTACGGTCAAAGGGGTTGGTTACATCAAGAAATTTAGTCTTATCTCTAACTTAAACTCAAATTCGACAGCCCAGGATTCCAACAAATCCAAACCAAGCCTAATCTTAGGGAATCTTAGAACCAGACGCTGAAAAGTGTATCCATCCATCTGCTGAAGATACAAAATACTAAGGAGCAGGACTGGATGCCAAGAGAGATATAAGTACATAAGTATTGCCATACTGGGAAAGACCAAAGGTCCATCAAGCCCAGCATCCTGTTTCCAACAGTGGCCAATCCAGGTCACAAATACCTGGCAAGATCCCGAAAAAGTTCAATATGTCTCAGCTCAGTTTTCAGTTCTCTATCTCCACCTGCTGGTTGATAGATACCATTCCCACAGGTTCTGAACAATGGGAAGCTACATAATGGAAGGTGTCATAAAAATATTGGAGGTTGATTTAACTGTTAAGGCAATGTTTTTCTTCTGCATTATTAATTTGCTTGATTGCTTTAATAAAGATCACCTTTAAATTAAAAAAAAAAAGCTATAAAACATGTGAACAGAACACAGTAATAGAGTAAGTTGTATCGAATAACATTGAAGTGTCCTTCAATAGGTGCAAAAACCACATCAAAATGAAACATCAATCTGTATTAAGGACAGTGTTAGCATGTCCCATGCTTACCTGAACTTTCCTAAGTACAAATTCAAGCTGAAAAGGCATCAAGTAACAATTTCCTGTAATTCTGTGCTTCTCCGTACACTTATTTTCTTCTACAAGAAAAAAAAAAGTTTATAAAAATAAATTAAAAGCTATATACAACATAAAATGAAGATCAGGGTACACCAAGGCTATCTTTTTATCAGGGTTAGCTATACTGGAAAGTTTCTTAATCTTTGATTAATCGACCATGCATGATGCTGATATAAGTCAATAAAAACTAGTATATAGGTAACCACGCAGTAGTTAACGGTAAAATTATAGTTCATATACTGTCCTGGACATAATACTGGGGCAGATTTCCAGTAGACAGAGTAGGTAACCACCTGGGGGCAGATACCTTGCCATTGGAAATCCACCCCAACATGGTAAGTGACACTCCTGCATGGCCCTATCATTACTGCATGACTGTTGCCCATCTTAATTTTTCACTGAGAGACCCACAAGCACCACCATTTCCCCCCGCCAGCCATGATCTCAGAAAAGAGCAGTCAAAGGGTTAAAGCAGCCTCTACTGCCATTTACTAAGCTACGAATAAACATTATTAAGCAAAATGCAAGTTAAAAAATTCAAATGACAAAACTGCCTACATATTAGAAGTTAAAAGGATTTACTCAAAGCACAACATACATCTTTCTATCCCGGCACTCAAATGTCCAAGTCTCGCTCTTTCACTCCCTCTCTCAAATGTCTTGGCTTATCTAGAGTTCCCCAACCCATTTCCATTTTTATACTAAATTCTTAGATGTGATTCCACTCCTTTCTAATTATTTTTATTACATTAATTATAGTAAACTGCTTAGATAAGCGATTTATAGGTAGTTAATTAAAATGAAATGTATTCTTATAAGTATCATATCTAAACACACCAATGTTTTATGACCTACTCCAAGCCTAACCTCTAAGCCAAGACACCTCAGTTACTCTTGGTCAAAAGTGATAACCATAAGCAAAGGCAATCCATGCAGAGGGTGCTGATGCAATGAACCAAAGAGGACCACAATTATTCTTGAAGTTTTACTAAAGATGTACAAAAGAAATGCCTGCATTATAACAGTTTCTACAGCAGAGTGATGACCTGTAGGATTCTAAGTGGAACTTGCTTTTCTAGAACAGCCGGTACAGTAAATATTTAAATCCTCCCCTCTCCCAGTCCCAATGTATACACTCACCTAAAATGGCTTAATCATCATCCTCTGACTAGCACATACCAAATGTATACAGCATTGTACAAAAATATATAGCATGTTATTTCATAAAACGTGCCCAGGCTGACAAGGTACATACGAGTCTTTATAAAATAACCTACCTGAAAGCCTCTGGACGCAGTATCAATTAGGCTTGAGTATTTTGCTGATAGGAAACTGCTACATTGTGCATATTTTTGTAGAATACATTCATACATGCTGATCCCATCCTTGCTCTCTTTCTCTCAGGAAACACCAGTACTTATTGCATAGAAACCATAGCCACTGCTTCTGAGTGCCTACTTTTGTGTGTACATGCCCCTGGGCAAGTTTACAAATATTTATTTAAGCACATAAAGCAAAGATACTTACCTGTAGCAGGCATTCTCCGAGGACAGAAGGACTTATATTCTCACATATGGGTAACACGGTCCGTGTTGCCCTGTCCAGTGCTCGTAACAAACTTTGCAGAGCTCTTTTTGAGCACAAGTCTTGCTCCACTGCACGTGCACGAGTGCCTTCCCACCCACTGCGAGAGCGCGGGACCAACAGTACAATACTATAGCATATTTCAAAGAGGAGAGAACTCTAAGGGGTGGGAGGGTATGAGAGTATAAGGCCTGCTGTCCTCAGAGAATACCTGCTACAGGTATCTTTGCTTTCTCCGATGACAAGCAGGCCTATAATTCTCACATGTGAGAATCCCTAGCTACCAGGCTCACCAAAAACGACGACCGTCAATTGGACCTCGTAACGGCAAGGGCTAAATACAGATTAATCAAACTATATACAAACTGTGTGACAGTGAAGCCTCCCAAACGAGTCTAGTGTCTGAACCTCTCTACCTGGGGGCGTTGAGGTATGAGTCTTGGAGCTCCTAGCTCTTTTGAGGGTAGATTCGACCACCAGAGAGTGGTGTAGCAGTTGAGCCCTCTCAAATCAGGCAACCTTCTGGATACAATACAGTGTATCTACCTTCTTAGGTGCTACCTGCACTGACAGGGGAGATTCCTACTTCTTTGCAGTGCATCTTTGAAGATAATGCAATGGTACCATGACCCCTTCCTAGGAGACTTGTAGTCCAGGAGAGTTAACATTTCTGCCCTGGGCTCTACCTCCATCTCTAATTTAAATGGGATGGCAGAAGCCATCTCCCTGACAAAACCAGTGAAAGAGAGACCCTCTGATTGAGATTTACATCTCTCTTGAGGTGGGAAGGGATCAGAAGATCCCATAAGACTCTTCCTCCGAGAAGTAATGGGGGTCCTCTTCTGAGTCCCATGAACGGTCCCATTCAGACTCCTCACTGTTCTCAGATCGGGCTGAGTGAGTCTGTGCCTGCATCGGCTCAATGGATCCATGTCCATGCCCCAAAGAATGCCAAGGCACAGCCCTACCCTCAGAATCCAGGGAAGTTTCTTCCCACAACATTGAAAGAAGTACTGTATGTGTCAATGTCAACACCCTTCAAGGTGCCGGCATCGAGGATCTCTGCACAGGTATGGATGGCGCCTCAGAAAGAATTTGGGGCTGACCCGCAGCTGGCTCAAGTGCCCTTGATGCCTGAATAGTTTGAAGCTGCAGCATCTGAGCCAGCTCCTCCCTGAGCATGGCTCAGAACTGCTCATCGAAGGTAGGCATCAGCAAAGACGGGGGAGCTGGGAGAGAGGCATTCTGAGAAGGATTCCATGCCAGACTGGTAGCAGTGACCTAGCTGCCCGGAGACTTGTGCACCGGCACTTCTTCCAGCAATGCTGATGTCCCAGTGCTCCCAGCACCATGCGTCGATGAGGACTGATGCTTATCTTCTTGGGCTTCCCCTGATGCTCAGTATCGGTGAGGATGACATTGAATCTGTACATGCCCTCAGTGTCAGGTCCGATGCTGACCGATCCCAGGGCCCACTCTCAGCGCCTGATGTCGAGAGAGGTGGAGACCTTCTCAATACTGGTGAACTCCCAGTGGATGCTGAAGTCTTGAAAGCCATCGAGGTCGATGCTTCCAGTGCAGATGTCAAGGCACTAGTCTTCAAGAAGCCAAAAAGTCTCTCCGGTTAGACCTGCCACACCCTCTGTGTCCTCAACTGCATTTTCAAACAAACAGAGAGACAGTCTACTCCTTGATACGCTGTCTTCATTTGGATTCCAGGGCTCTGTTCTTTCCTGGTTCTCCTCCTACCTCTCGCTTCACACCTTTAGTGTACACTCTGGTGGATCCTCTTCCACTTCTATCCCTCTACCAATCGGTGTACCTCAGGGTTCTGTTCTCAGTCCTCTCCTGTTCTCCATCTACATTTCTTCCCTTGGCTCTCTGATATCATCCCATGGCTTTCAATACCATCTCTACGCTGATGACTCCCAGATCTACCTCTCTACCCCCGAAATCTCAACCAGCATCCAAACCAAAGTTTCAGCCTGCCTATTGTAACCAAGTACCTCTAGGTGCAGCCAAGGATAGAGCAATCTCCTCCAGCCACAGGCTCCTGGTACAGTCAAGAAATAAATGTCCACCAGCAACTTCAATCTTAAGGACTTTATTCCATGCAGGTTTCTAGTAGACCTGATACACAGTTCCAACAGCAGCATTCACTTTCCATTTTAAGCCCATATAATCCACCTGAAAGTGGGTGGCAAATAGTCCCCTTTAAGCAGTAGGCTATCAGCACATATCAGGATTCAATACAGGCTCATAGTCAGCTCCAGTCTGGGCTCTTTATCCAGAGCACAATAAGCAGTAGTTCAATTCCAAATAGAAGCAGTTCTTTCAGTTCATCATCACAGTTAAATCACAAAACAGCAGTTTCTACCTTCTACTCTCTTTACCTTCATGAGAGTTCAATACTTTAGGGACTCCTCATACCCAAGGGATTTCACCCGGCATCAGCTTCACTGGTAAATTCAATACTTTAGGGACCTCTCTTACCCAGGGATTTTCAGCCTGCCCTTATACCCAAGGGATCTCACCCTGCAACTGCTTCTCTCCCTCTGCTTCTCTTCCCTGGGACTCCTTCCCACCTGCCTAATCAATCCCTGGCTTCTGCTCTCACAACCGATCATTCTTCTTCCATTAGCTTCCCCCACACCCATACCAGCTAAGTATTAGACTAATGATGAGCTCCTGCACACAGGGTTTCCTATCTCTCTTTCCCCCTAGTGGCAGCCAATCTACACATCCTGCCAGCTTACACCCTTGTCTTCCCCTATTGCAGTCCAGTCCGGGTTCTTCATCCCACCCCCTGGCTCCTTGCCTGCAATGCCTTCTGGGACTTGTATTTCAAACTGACACTGCTTTAACTCAACTATCCTGGATGTGGCTTTATCACACTATCTGATATCGCTGCCTGGATGTCTCAACGTCATCTGAAACTTAACATGGCCAAAACCGAGCTTCTCATCTTTCCTCCTAAACCTACCTCTCCTTTCCCCCCTTTCTCTATTTCTGTGGATGGCACTCTCATTCTCCCTGTCTCATCTGCTTGGGGTCATCTTTGACTCCTCTCTCTCCTTCTCTGCTCACATTCAGCAGATTGGCAAAACCTGTCGTTTCTTTCTCTATAACATCAGCAAAATCCGTCCCTTCATCTCTGAGCACTCTACCAGAACCCTTATCCACACTCTTATCACCTCTCATCTTGATTATTGTAACCTGCTTCTCACCGGCCTCCCTCTTTAATCAGTCCAAAACTCTGCTGCGCAACTCATTTTCCGCCAAAGTCGCTATGCTCACATTAGCCCTCTCCTTAAGTCACTTCACTGGCTCCCTATCCATGTCCGCATTCAATTCAAACTTCTCTTATTGACCTATAAGTGCATTCACTCTGCTGCTCCCCAGTACCTCTCCAATCTTGTCTCTCCCTACGCCCCCCCTCGAGTTCTCTGTTCTGTAGATAAATCCCTCTTATCTGTCCCCTTCTCCTCTACTGCTAATTCCAGACTCCGTTCCTTTTATCTTGCTGCACCTCACGCCTGGAATAGACTTCCCGAGCCTGTACGTCTAGCCCTGTCTTTGGCCGTTTTCAAGTCCAAACTTAAAGCCCACCTCTTTACCACTGCTTTTGACTCCTAACCACTACTCACTTGCGGTCCTTTTATCCTCACCTCTTTATTCCCTTTTATCCTCACCTCTTTATTCCTTTCCCTTATTGTTCTGACTGTTTATCTGTCTTAACTAGATTGTAAGCTCTTTGAGCAGGGACTGTCTTTTGCTTATGCCTTGTAGCGCTATAGAAATGATAAGTAGTAGTAGTAGTAGAGAAGAGTTAGATTCATGGTTAGGCCCAAAGCACCCGATGCACCAAAAGTGCGGGTCCATCACAGAAATCACCCGATTACACTGGGCACACCTTTTGAAGTCACAGGAGGGGGGTGGGGGGTCTTCTAGTAGCCTAGTGGTTAGTGCAGTGGACTTTGATCCTGGGGAACTGAGTTCGATTCCCACTGCAGCTCCTTGTGACTCTGGGCAAGTCACTTAACCCTCCATTCTCCTGGTACAAAATAAGTACCTGAATATATGTAAACCGCTTTGAATGTTGTTGCAAAAACCTCAGAAAGGCAGTATATCAAGTCCCATTTCCCTTCCCCTTTCCCTTCTGAGACACTGAGAAAAGAACTGTGGACAAACTAAACTCCTCAATTGTAAACAGTAAAAAGGGGCAGCGTTCAAATTGAGGTCAGTGCTCTGGCCTAAATGGGCTTAGCTACTCACGAAGGAAACCTTAAGAACCAAAAACAAAACTACTAAAATTAAAGGGAAACAAAATAAAGAAAAAATGAAAAACTCAAAAAACAAATGCCCACACGGGAAGGCACTGCGAACGAGAGAAAATACGCACCGAGAGGAGAACATGATGGGACGCTGCTAGAAAGTTCTAAGTTAATCTCACTAGTCATTGTCCGCACAGGGCTCCATCAGATGACATCACCCAGCTATGTGAATACAATGACCTGCTTGTTCTCAGAGAAAAGAGGATTCCGGCACTAATCCTCTGCTTCAGTGAAATAGAGGTACCCTTGTCCGGAAATGTGATATTGTACAGAATATGGGGACAGGGCTATGATACAACTGGCAAGATAAGTAAAAATAGATTTGATACATTGACTGTGGTGCCTTTTGAAATTATTCATGTGGACTTCTGGTTGAGCCTCCATGCTGAGTTGACATGTGTAAGATCACTCTGTATCCCCCCTGTTGTATTCCCTGCCACCTGATGGAGATGGAAAAGGCTGGAAGTGTAAGACACTCTTCTGGGAGCTACTAGAAAGCTGTGGGTGCTTAAAATGAAAAGCACTCCTACTAGCAGAGAAATGTACGTGAGCAAAGCCCTGAAGCATGGTGCTCCAGTTGGAAAGAGTCCTGCCCAAAGTGCTTCCCTGGGGCACTTGCAAACCCCACCATACCTGGAGGAGAAAAAAAAAAAATCAAAGGATGTACTCGCACTTGTTCTTCAAGGGGTAACAGTGGTTAGTTATCTGGGTTTTAAAAAAGTTTCAGACAAGTTCCTGGAGGAAAGGTCCATAAACTTCTATAGAGATAGACATGGGGAAGTCACTGCTTCACCTGGGATTGGTAGCATGCAATGTTGCTACTATTTGGGTTTCTGCCAGGTACTTGTAACCTGGATTGGCCACTGTCGGAAAAAGGATACTGGGTTAGATGGACCATTGGTCTGGCCCAGTATGGATATTCTTATGCTCTTATTTGAGATCAACTAAGATGGAGATTGCAGACATGGTGGTGACCAAGTTGGAATCAACGTTGGATTCTCTTACAGAAAAAAATATAACTAGAAAGCCGCATGCACACCTTAGAGGTAGGCCAGGAGAAGGACATGGAACAAGTCATGGCGTGTCATAAACAGCTGGTGCTGATGTCCAAGTTTGAGGACTTGGAAAATCAGAATAACCTTAGAATTTATGGCATACCTGAAGGAATAGAAGGCTCTCAGCCTGGACAGTTCTATGAAATACTGAGAACATGCTTTCCAGAATCATCGGCAACTCAGAGATATGAGATTGAGCAGGCGGACCGTGAATTGCACCCGCAGCCTGAGCCCAACCTTTCACTGCAGGCTTTTATTATAAAGCTACTTCATTTCACTGAAGTGGATTGTGTTTTTAAAATGGCCAGGCAGCTCAGAACCTGTAAATTTGAAAACTGGAATATTTGGATTTTCCTGATTTGAGTGCGGAGATTATGCAGAAATGGAAAGACCTTTGGGAGTATAAGCAAGCACTGACGGCATACAGAATTCAAGCAGTGGTATGGTACCCTGCCAAACTGGTTATTTCAAGAAGGGAAATGCAGATTGTTTCAATCAATTCCAGAAATTGAAAGTTTTATTAAAATCACTGGATAAATATATGTCGGGGCAGCAATTGGCTCATGTAGATTTCCTGCAGGGGGCCACATGTGTTAAGTGCGGCCACTACCCACATACATTATATCATGCCTTCTGGGAATGCCCCGGAGTGAAGGCTTTCTGGGGGGGAGATTACTAAGTTCTTAACTCAACTGTTGGGGACCCCTGTGATAGGATCCTGGGACCACTTTGTACTGAATACGCAAGGGGCATTTAGTAGGCAATCTAAGACAGCTCGACTCCTGAGCCGTAAATTGTGCTTGGTGGCCCAGAAATGCATCTTACAATACTGGACTGTACCGGAGGCGCCAGCCTACTGGCACTGGAGAAATCAAGTACATTTGCTGGCTACTTGGGAGGCTAGGGGGGCTAAGGGGTCCCTGAAGTGTTTAGCGTGTTTTACACAGATTTGGGGCCCTTATTTACAGACATTGAGTCCAAAGGGGCGAAGCTTGCTTCTGAATAAGGGGTAAGATGATACTATCAGGAGCCCCAGAGAGCGTCCATACGATATATATGGCTCCACTAGGGGGAGGGGGGGTGCCCTAGGACTATCAGAGTCCAAGCCCTGGGGCACGAGAGGGAGGGGAGAGGGTGAAAAGGAGAAAGCAAAAAATGGATGACAGACTTTTTCACTAGCTTTTTGTTATGTATTCTATGATGTGGCTGTGTTATTTAGGCCAGATATGGAATATGTCTAATTTTGATTGTCATCAATAAAAATGTTGAAAATTAAAATCACTGGATAATATAAAAAAACCAAGGAACCAATTTGGACACCAACTGCATCAATATCAGTAGGATTAAAAACAGTGCAGCTCACAACCAAAAATAATATTTCTCCCACACTAGCGGTTTTAATAGCTAAGCAAAAGGCTCTGACCCAATTACACTCTGCAAAGCATCAAGCTGCTAAAGATAAGTTTTCAATTTTGAAAGCTCCCCTCAAGCAGACTGGGGGAAAATATCCTGATCTCCTCTACTCGGATACAGTTTCTCAGCTGGATGGCACAACAGAGGAGGAGGATAGATCCCAAGTAACATAGTAAATGACGGCAGATAAAGACCCGAACGGTCCATCCAGTCTGCTCAACAAGATAAACTCATTTTACATGATATGTGATACTTTATATGAATACCCGAGTTTGGTTTGTCCTTGCCATTCTCAGGGCACAAACCATAAAAACTGCCCCAGAACAGGTTCAGACCCTGAAGAGAGAGAGGGAGGAGATGGTAACACTCCAGGTTCCCAGCTTAAACTGGTGGATGTAATGCTTTAAGCACCAATGATTTGAGACTTGTACTGTGATACTCTCAAGACTAGAAGCGGCGAACATACAATCACTTATGGTAGGATTGCCCAAAAATCCACAAGTATAGGCGAATGGTATGGAACAAAATCAGAACTTGGACTGGCGATAACTGGAGTTTGAACAAGCAAACATACCTGTTAGGGCCGTTACCAAATTGGTCCATCAACGCTGGGCCACCTAAAAGGGTGTCTCATCTGCTCAAACTGGCTGCAAAAATGGGAATTGCCAGATCATAGAAAGATGAATCAGGCCCCTTGTTGACACTGTGGCAAGGGGTTATAAGAGAACTCCAATTATATGACAAGATCTGACCATGTTTCTGAGTTATAGAACAGACTATTGTTGATCATGAACAATAACTGCCAGTACAATAGAACTAACTGGGTTAAACCCCCCCCCCCAATACGATCAGGTTGTGTATTATTTCCTATGAAATTATTATTTATGACAGCACAGTTTGTTATCATACTGGATGCTGCCACTGTTGCAGGATTGCTTTCTGTTTACTTTGTTTGTATTTGGGTGGGATAATGTGGACTTGGGGTGAGCATTTTGTATTATCGTCATCTTAACTGTTCACCCATTGTATTCCAGTGAAACTGAATAAAGAATTAAAGTTTAAAAAAAGAAAGTATTCATGTGAGTTAAAGGTGTAATAGGACTTTTATTTGATAGTTATTTAAACCTGGGAATTTTATCTTTTTGTATAAAGTGGAGTTTTCTGACCTATGAATAAATGCTTCCACTCATACAGCCAGATGGCCACAAGTGTGAAGTTTTTTTTCTGAGGATCTTTTTCTCCACTTTTAAGCAAATAATAGGAGTGATTGATCATATACTGTTTCTTAATGAGATATGGTTAAGATGAGTAGTTTCTTGGTGGGATCTTCAATTTTTTTCTACTCAATTCTCCTATTGCGAAGAATAATGAAAAGGGACCTCCCATAAATACTTCCAACCAGCCTCTGAATTTTGGTTCCTAAAGTTACAGGGCTTCTCCAACACCATTACCTCTTGAAAAGAATGAAATTGCCTATCAAGTCTAAGATGATCCTGTCTGCCACCCTATGCAGGAGACCCAGAGATACGTAGCTGAAACACTGTGGCCCTATCTTGAACTAGTCCCAATCAGGCCAAAGGCGCTCTTGGTATCACTTTACCAGGCCACACATCTTACCATCTGCTGGAGCCAGAGAAATACTGAAGAGCTGAAAGCACCACCAGCTCCCTCTAAGGGAAGTGAAATCAGCTCCAAGCTGTTTTTCTCTAGCTCCATCTGCTGGCAGAGGGATTTAACCTTCTTGTCTGGACAGGCATGGCATGAATGATAAAGTATTTCTCCCATTCTTTTGGTCTCCTTCCATTCCAATTGATATGACAACTCCTTGGCCTTGAGCTTTTTATTCTTCTCAGATTCAATGCAATGTTGCCACTATACCAATACAACCAAGTAACAATTATCAAGGTGGAACCTTAGCTTGCTTCAAAATATGGGCCATGGAATATTTTATACTGTGAGAACAAACTTGTCAATACAACTCATTACTGTATGTATTTAAAAATAATCACTAGTATATGTACCTTTATCTATTGTTTGCTTGGAGTACCTTGTGAACTCAATCCCAGAAAGTTTTGTTAAAAATGAAAGTTCAGACTCCAATTGCTCAAGCTCAATTTTCATGTCTGCTATAGATTCAGGTGTTCTTGATTGGAAGTCTGTCTTTACACCGAGCCATTTTCTGGAATGAAAAAATTTTTTTTGCTAAGATGCATAAAAACTTTGACAGAGCTAGTAAATGAAAGGAAAACATAATTGACTCTTCAGGTCAGCCAACACCTAAATTTGAAACAAGTTATTTAGGCAGAACAAAGGGGGGAGGGAGGGAGGGGGTTTAGGGTTTGAGCATATTTGCAGTGCCTGGGTTACCTGTTATATTATACCAAAGAGTTATGGTATGACTTTTGTTTTGAATGCACTTTATATGTTGCTCTGTTGACTTTTTAATGAAAAGAAAAAAATATAGTTATTTAGGTAGAACAAGTTTCCTAAACATACATAGCTTTGAACATAGTGTTTTGATATGTACCCGAGACTTACAAGTTCCCACCTCAAAAGTACTCAGATTCCCTTCAGCAATGAGAAGGAAGACAAAGGCATAGCTCCAAGAAAAAGTAATTTTACCCTTAAGGATAAACACTACTCTTTCACTATACTGTACAGAGTGTATTCTGAATTCTGTACCAGCTGCTTGGCCCACCTGAAACAACCACAGCCTACATAACCTCCATACACTGCTGCCTGTAACCCGTGCTGTGGAGTCAGTATACCAAACCTTCAACTCAGACTCCTCCATTTTTCTACAATCTGACTCCTACTAATATTTTTATTTATTGCATTTGTATCCCACATTTTCCCACCTATTTGCAGGCTCAATGTGGCTTACAGAGTTTTGTTATGACATACAGTGGTGGAAATAAGTATTTGATCCCTTGCTGATTTTGTAAGTTTGCCCACTGACAAAGACATGAGCAGCCCATAATTGAAGGGTAGGTTATTGGTAACAGTGAGAGATAGCACATCACAAATTAAATCCGGAAAATCACATTGTGGAAAGTATATGAATTTATTTGCATTCTGCAGAGGGAAATAAGTATTTGATCCCCCACCAACCAGTAAGAGATCTGGCCCCTACAGACCAGGTAGATGCTCCAAATCAACTCGTTACCTGCATGACAGACAGCTGTCGGCAATGGTCACCTGTATGAAAGACACCTGTCCACAGACTCAGTGAATCAGTCAGACTCTAACCTCTACAAAATGGCCAAGAGCAAGGAGCTGTCTAAGGATGTCAGGGACAAGATCATACACCTGCACAAGGCTGGAATGGGCTACAAAACCATCAGTAAGACGCTGGGCGAGAAGGAGACAACTGTTGGTGCCATAGTAAGAAAATGGAAGAAGTACAAAATGACTGTCAATCGACAAAGATCTGGGGCTCCACGCAAAATCTCACCTCGTGGGGTATCCTTGATCATGAGGAAGGTTAGAAATCAGCCTACAACTACAAGGGGGGAACTTGTCAATGATCTCAAGGCAGCTGGGACCACTGTCACCACGAAAACCATTGGTAACACATTACGACATAACGGATTGCAATCCTGCAGTGCCCGCAAGGTCCCCCTGCTCCGGAAGGCACATGTGACGGCCCGTCTGAAGTTTGCCAGTGAACACCTGGATGATGCCGAGAGTGATTGGGAGAAGGTGCTGTGGTCAGATGAGACAAAAATTGAGCTCTTTGGCATGAACTCAACTCGCCGTGTTTGGAGGAAGAGAAATGCTGCCTATGACCCAAAGAACACCGTCCCCACTGTCAAGCATGGAGGTGGAAATGTTATGTTTTGGGGGTGTTTCTCTGCTAAGGGCACAGGACTACTTCACCGCATCAATGGGAGAATGGATGGGGCCATGTACCGTACAATTCTGAGTGACAACCTCCTTCCCTCCGCCAGGGCCTTAAAAATGGGTCGTGGCTGGGTCTTCCAGCACGACAATGACCCAAAACATACAGCCAAGGCAACAAAGGAGTGCTCAGGAAGAAGCACATTAGGGTCATGGAGTGGCCTAGCCAGTCACCAGACCTTAATCCCATTGAAAACTTATGGAGGGAGCTGAAGCTGCGAGTTGCCAAGCGACAGCCCAGAACTCTTAATGATTTAGAGATGATCTGCAAAGAGGAGTGGACCAAAATTCCTCCTGACATGTGTGCAAACCTCATCATCAACTACAGAAGACGTCTGACCGCTGTGCTTGCCAACAAGGGTTTTGCCACCAAGTATTAGGTCTTGTTTGCCAGAGGGATTAAATACTTATTTCCCTCTGCAGAATGCAAATAAATTCATATACTTTCCACAATGTGATTTTCCGGATTTAATTTGTGATGTGCTATCTCTCACTGTTACCAATAACCTACCCTTCAATTATGGGCTGCTCATGTCTTTGTCAGTGGGCAAACTTACAAAATCAGCAAGGGATCAAATACTTATTTCCACCACTGTAGTCATACCAAAGCTTTAAAGTTTTTGTTCTGGATCTCAAGTACTAGTAAATATAAGTTATTTACCAGTACTTTAAATCCCATGACAAAGATATACCCCAAATTGCTTCTGACTCCACAGCCCTGCCAGTAATCCTTGATCAGCAACTTTGAAGGCTTGCTTTTCAACAAAGATTCTGTTCTGTGATCTTGAGAGTCAAGTATTAAGACCCAAGGTAGGGAACCATCATCTTCTTCTGCATATAGAAAGCTTTATGCAACAAAAGACATACTTGATACCCAAGTGCTGAAAAACCTGACAAGACAGGAAACAGCTGAGGCAAGGCATTCCTACTTGACCCTGGAACTGACACCAAAGAGCATGAAAAAAGCTCCAACGAAAAAAAGCACACCTGCCCCAGGCAAACCAGCTGCAACCAGCATACTGAGGGAGGGAGAACCTTCCCCGAAACTGAGTATTAGTGAAATAGAGGGTGCATTTTCCTGGTGAAAGGTTTCACATTACAAATCCCACACCAACAGCATTTCTTTCCTTTTTCATTAAGTCTTACAAACAACACAACTCCAGCAAAGCAACAAATTCAAACACATCTACAGTGACAACAGTATTTCCACACAAGGCTAACTCTTCCTTTTCTCCAACTGCGGCAAATAATAACAAACATTCCACTTAACAGAGAAAGAAACAAGGTGTCTGTTGCACTGTATAATTAGTTTGGGCTTTCAAGAAAGTCCTGTACAAAAGTACCTACCCCTCAAAAGAAAAATTTAACACTTTTTTGTTTTATGTTTCTCAGCTTAAGCCCCCCCCCCTTTTTTTTTTTTAACTCAGTGCTTAAGAGACCAAAAACTTGCTTCCAAGAAAAAAAAGATAATAAATATTCCTACCAGACCACTGCAGACTGCAAATGATTGCTAGATCTACCACCAGCTGGACTAAGAAATACTGGTTGGCCAAGCTGCTGAACAGGGTTCAATGCTATGACATCACAACTCAGTTTCTCAGTCTTCATCTGCGAGCAGGATGGCACAAAGTCAAGTGTCTGGACTGGTCTGGCGTGATAAGGAATCCATGTTTTTATATTTCTGTCCTAACAATGCTGTGTAGTACTGATCTCAACTTTTCTTCCTGAGTCTAGTACTTTGTTATCACAAGCTTTGTACACCACATTTTTATATAGGTGAGGTTGATCTGTTTATTTCTGCCCTTCATTCTTGCATCTTTTTACTTTATCTGTCCTTTTTATTTTCTTGCTTTTTTTTTTTTTTTGCAAGTATGCCTCAGTGATTTGTTTTTATTTTTTGCACATCCTGGTTTTGTGGATTATTATATACATTTTATTTTGGTTTTTTTTAATTTTTCAGTGCTTACGTGTATGTACATTGTCCAAGTTTAATTTCCCCCGATTCACATAATATTGTGATGAAACATGTCCGGCTAATGGACATTTAATAAAGTAACTGGATGTTTGTATTTCTCACCACCTTTTTATACTGACATTTCAATAAATTGGTTTGAACGAACAGCCTCATCTACTGCTCCCCTGTTTTACTTCAGCAAAGTATACATCACATGCTACCCTTCTACGTTACAACCTCTTAGGAGAGCCCCTGATATGACTGCACAGCCCTCATTAACAGCAAGGTGGCAAGTAAATACAGAAGGTAACTGCTCAGCTACTGGAAAACAATTTCAAGTTGGCTAGATCACCTATAGAGAAATCCATTAAAACAGGGGTGTACAACCTGCGGCCTATGAAACCATGAGAAGTATACAAAGAAAGCAAACTGTACAAACGTCAGTGGAACTATGGAAGGATACAATAACGGGACAAGACTTGAATTCAAGCATGCTTCAGACAAGTACACTGGATCTCTAAAGAAGAGAAAAGGATAATAGATAGCATGGATGGCCAGACTGGATAGGCCACATGGTCTTTATCTGCCTTCATTTTTCTGTTTCTATGTTTTAAAGTTTATTAAAATGTTTGATATACAACAGACCATTCAGGTAATAATTTATGTTCACTCAGTCATCACGTTGTGTTTTTTTGGCAGTAGATTATATGCAATATTTTGTTTGTGTGTATGGTCTGCTAGTGATGTAATGACATTCAAGCAGCCCTCTGTGCATAAAGGTTGCTCACCCCTGCATTACAAGTTTTTATGGCTATATATATTCATAGAGAATGGACATACAAGTGAAATTAGTAACAGCTGACTGCAGTATGGGAAAATTAGGTTCTTACCTTGGTAATTTTCTTTCCTTTAGTCACAGCAGATGAATCCATTAACTGATGGGTTGTATCCTCCTACCAGCAGGTGGAGAAAGAGAACACTGAAAAACCACAGTGACCCTTGGATGGCTAGCCCCAACTGCCTTCAGTATTTGAGATTTCCAAAGCAGAGTGAACCATAAAGGTATAATAACATAAACTTTCCTCACAGCAAACAATCGCCCCATAACAGGAGCCTCAAAGGAGGGATGATCTCAACCTCCTGTAGTAGAACATCATGTAGAAATTCTGATAACTGTTTTCCAACTTCTCCCAATGAGATTTATATCTGCATGAAAGATCTGAACAAAAAACAAAGTCAGACAGGAGGGATCATGGATTCATCTGCTGTGACTAAAGGAAAGAAACTTACCAAGGTAAGAACCTAATTTTCACTTCCTTGTCATCAGCAGCAGATGAATCCATTAACTGATGGGATGTACAAAAGCTCTCCCTAAACAGGGCGGGAACAGGCCACACCGCAAGCAAGCACTTGTGCTCCAAAAACAGCGTCCTGCTTCGCTGCAACATTCAGCCTGTAATGCCGGACTAATGCGGCTACTTGGGCTTCTCACTCTCACTACAGATCTCTTGAAGAGAGAGTGCACTCATTTCAGCCCACGAGGAGGAAATTGCTCTCGTGGAATGCGCCTTAAATGCTTCAGGCGGAGACCGACCTGAAAGTAGATACGCAGAAAAAATGACTTCCTTGAGCCAGGACCTGACAACAAGACAAAAAGGCGTTCAGAAGTCCTAAAGTCATTTGACATCTGTAGATACTGCAACAGCGCCCTGCAAACATCCAAAAGATGTAACTGCCCAAAGGAGTCCGGGAACTCTTCCCTAGAAAAGGAAGGAAGAAAAATGGGCTGGTTCAGGTGAAACGCTGAAACCACTTTAGGCAGGAAGGAAGGTACAGTCTGTACCGTTACTCCAGACTCCAAGAATTGCAGAAAAGAGTCCTGACAGGACAGCGCCTGCAGCTCAGACACGCGTCTAGCCGATGTAATGGCCACCAAAAAGACTGTCTTGAGAGTCACATCCTTCTCCGAAGCTTGCTTAAGCGGCTCGAAGGGCGAACACCGGAGAGCCTTCAAAACCATCCCCAGGTTTCAGGCCGGACAGGGCAACCGGACGGGAGGACGGAGCCTAAGCACTCCTCTGAGAAATCGGGCAATGTCCGGATGAGCAGCAAGGGACAAGCCAGCGACTTTCCCTTGATAACATGATAATGCTGCCACTTGCACCCGCAGGGAATTGTAAGCCAGGCCTTTTTGTAAGCCCTCCTGCAAAAGGTCCAGCACTGTTGAGACTGTAGCCCGCGTGGGTGTGATCGCCTTTGAAACACCCCACGCCTCAAACTTGCGCCAGATCCAAGCATAAGCTGCAGAGGTGGACCACTTGTGGGCCTGCAAGAGAGTGGATATGACCTTGTTAGAGTAGCCCTTGTCTCTCAATTGCACCCTCTTAATAGCCAGGCCGTAAGACCAAATCGGCAGGGATCCTCCATAGGACACCAGACCCTGAACCAACAGGTTCGGCACCAGGGGCAAAGGAACTGATGCCTCCACCAGCATCCGGCGGAGATCCGCATATCACAGGCGCCTTGGCCAAGCTGGAGCGATGAGAATCACCAGACCTCAGTCGTGTCGAATCCGCAGTAGGACTCACCCTATCAAGGGCCAAGGAGGGAACACATACAGGAGGCCCGAGGGCCAGGGTTGAGCCAGAGCATCCAACCCCACCGAGTGAGGATCTCTCATTCTGCTGAAAAAGCTAGGTACTTTGGCGTTTCCACTTGACGCCATTAGATCCATTCCAGGAGTCCCCCATTTGGCACAAATCTGAAGAAAATCTTCTTCTGCCAGTTCCCATTCCACTGGGTCGATTTGATGCCTGCTGAGAAAATCGGCTTGCACGTTGCTCTGACCTGCTATGTGAGCTGCAGGTGTAGTTCGGCCCAGTGGCAAATCTGAGCGGCCTCCGCAGCCAGGGCCCTGTACCGAGTGCCTCCCTGACGATTTATGTATGCCACCGCTGTCATGTTGTCTGACAGGACCCGGACAGCAAGCCCTTCAGAGTCTTTTGAAAGGCCATAAGCGCCTGGAATATAGCTCTCAGTTCCAAGCGATTGCCGGACCACCTCGCTTCCATGGGTGTCCACAGACTCTGAGCATAGCTTCCTTGGCAATGCGCTCCCCAGCCCAGAAGGCTGGCATCTGTTATCACCAGGCACCAAGAAGGAAGTGCAAGAGGCATTCCTTGGCGCTGCATCCTGTCAGAGAGCCACCACTCCCTACTGAGCCGGGCCACAGGGAGCAACGTTAGTCTGCGTTGATATTCCTGGGACATCGGAGACCATTGTTGAAGCAGGGCAATCTGCAGAGGCCTCAAATGCGCTCTCGCCCAAGGAACCACCTCCAAGGTGGCCGTCATCGACCCCAGCAGCTGGACAAAGTCCCAAAGTCGCAGGCGAGGCATCCGCAAGAGCAGACGGACCTGATTCTGAAGCTTGC
Organism: Microcaecilia unicolor; assembly: GCF_901765095.1. Taxonomy (NCBI): domain Eukaryota; kingdom Metazoa; phylum Chordata; class Amphibia; order Gymnophiona; family Siphonopidae; genus Microcaecilia; species Microcaecilia unicolor. Next base: position 172,478,914 of record NC_044036.1, on the reverse strand, counting down.
ACCGCCTTTGGTCGGGGAGAAGGACAAACCCCGAGGCCGTGTCGAACCGGACCCCGACATACTAGAGAGACTGAGAGGGGGTCAGGTGACTTTTGGGTATATTGACCACCCAGCCTAGCGCCTGTAGGACTGTAACCACTCTGGCTGTGGCAAGACGACTCTCGGTTGCCAAATCCACTCTGATGAGCCAGTCATCGAGATAAGGGTGAACTCTGATACTCTCTCGCCTGAGACAGGCAGCTACGACCACCATAACCTTGGAAAAGGTACGGGGAGCTGTGGCTAGGCCGAAAGGCAAGGCCCGAAACTGGAAATATTTTCCCAACACCACAAAGCGGAGGAACCGCTGGTGTGGAGGCCAAATAGGAATGTGCAAATATGCTTCTTTTAGGTCCAGAGACGTGAGAAACTCTCCTGGCTGTACTGCCGCAATGACGGAGCGCAGGGTTTCCATGCAAAAATGTCATACTCTGAGGGCCTCGTTGACTCTTTGTAAGTCGAGGATCAGTCTGAAAGACCCGCCTTTTCGAGGCATGACAAAATAAATGGAATAGCGGCCGCAGCCGCGTTCGGCGGGAGGCACCAGGATCACCGCTCCGAGGTGCAGCAAGACTTGTAAGGTATCCTCTACCGCCGCCTGTTTTACGGCAGTGCCACATCGGGACTCCACAAACACGTCTCTCACTGGGACACCAAATTCCAGTCAGTAACCTTCTCTGATCAGGTCCAGGACCCACTGATCCGAGGTAATCTTGGTCCACTCCTCTAGAAAGAGGGAAAGAAGTCCTCCTATTGCAGGCATGGAGGAATGGACCGGCGTCCCATCATTGTGGAGGACGCCCCTGAACTTCTGGCCTTGAACCGGCCCCTGCGGAACGTTTGTCTGAGCGAAAGGAGTTCCTCTGCTGAAAATGGGCACATTAAGAAAACCCAGCACAGCGCCCCGGGCGATACCTGCGAGCTTCACGGAAGCGAGGTCTGAAAGAGGAGGGAAACACAGACCCCTTGGAAGAAGGCCTCAGCCTATCCTCAGGTAACCGCTGGGGTTTAGAGTCCCCCAGGTCTTTCACAATCTTCTCCAATTCCTCTCCAAATAACAGGAGGCCCCGGAAGGGTAGCCTCACCAGTCTTAGCTTAGAAGCCATGTCAGCTGCCCAATGCCACATCCAAAAAAGGCGGCGGGCAGACACCGCCACAGACATCTGTTTAGGCGAAGCTCTGACCAGATCATAAAGGGCGTCAGCCAAAAATGACAAGGCCAACTCCGTCCGCGGGGCAACCTCAGAAAGGGGGCCCGCACCATCGGCGGGCTGTTCCACCATCTGCTGTAGCCAGGAAAGACATGCCCGGGCTGCATAGGAAGTGCAAATAGACACCCCTCAAGGCAAGGCCCACAATTTCAAAGGACCGCTTCAGCGCAGACTTCAGCCACCGGTCCTGCATGTCTTTCAAAGCGACCCCTCCCTCTACTGGGAGAGTGGTCTTTTTTGTCACCGCTGTGACCAATGCATCCACTTTAGGCATCCCCAAAGGGGCCAAGTGCTCCTCATTCAGAGGGTAAAGCTGACCCATAGCCCTGGCCACTTTCAAAGGCCCCTCGGGGTCAGACCATTGAGCAGAAATAAGCTCTTGGATGGAGTCATGCACCGGAAAGGCCCGAGTAGGCTTCTTAGTACTCACCATCCTAAGATTAACAGAGGAGGCCTCACCTTCAGCAGGATCATCAATCGAGAGGCCTGCAAGGCGTCAGAAATGAGAGCTGGCAGCTCGTCGCAGTGGAAAATCCGGATCGCACTGGGATCATCCAAATCCAGTGGCAAACAAGCACCCTCCTCTGAATCATCCGTCCCTGAGGGCCTTCCAGACCCCTCAGACTCCCCACAGCCCGACCATGGGGGGGGAAGGATATGCGCCACTTTCAGACGGGGAATTTACCCATGTTTAGCATGTTTCCAACGCTCGGGGGAGGACATACCATCTGAAGCCATCCCCGGGGTCTCAACCCCCGGAGGGAACCCAGGATGCAATGCAGTGTCAGACACCTGCAACAGAGCTCTTTTCAGCATGAAAGCCATATGCATTAAAAGCACAAACTCAGGGGAGAAAAACTCACCCTGACCCTCCGCCTCTGAATTAGGAGAAATGGATGTAGGAGCTCCTCTGGCAGCCTCTAAATGAGGCATCCCCCTACACTCAGACTCCTCCACAACCGCGAGGGTCCAAAATGGCGCCCGCTGCCAGCTCCATCGAGCAGGAAGAAACATTGCTCGCCATGCTCATACTAGCATGAGCATCTAAGGAGCACGTTTTACACAGCCCCGCTGCTGATCTGCGTTTACCACAACGGAAGCAACGCTTAACTCCCTCAGCAGCCATCGCCCGACTGGACAGAAATATGGCAATAAAATGGCGGCTTCGCACCAAAACTTACCCCGATCGCAACGGCGTCTGCGGGACCTCCCCGGAGGAGCTGGGCACCACTCTCACCTCAGAAGACCGAGTCAACGAGCTCCGGTCAAGCTGCACAGAACCAGAATCTCTGGAAAAACCTCAGAACAGCCACGCAGTAAAAGCGAGATCTTTTTTTTTTTTAACGCTGTAAGGAATTTGGAAGCAGGCATCAACAGAGGGACTCCAGGAGGCAGGGGAATGGGTAAGGCAGGGAAACAGCGACCCTATATGCCTTTAAAGTGGGCACCACCAGCCGCAACACCCCTGCTCAACTGGCAAAGCACAGGAGCCACCCCAGGCAGTCTGAAATCCAGGAGCTGATCAAGCTACGTCCACACCTGCTGGGAGAAATACAGATACTGAAGGCAGTTGGAGCTAGCCATCCAAGGGTCACTGTGGTTTTTCAGTGTTCTCTATCTCCACCTGCTGGTAGGCGGATATAACCCATCAGTTAATGGATTCATCTGCTGCTGATGACAAGGAAAATGTAAATAGTGACTCACTGGCACATTGTTTTTGGGGATGTCTTGACATTCATAACATGGGGGTTAAATATGCAGATGCTCTATTGCAAGCTCAGCAGTATAGTCTCTTCAATGACTTGCAAGGCCTGTTCAGGAAAGCCTCTTTTATAATGAAGAAAGTCATCCTGGACCAACCATAACACAACAGAGGGATAGCTTTCATGAACTTATGGAGATCAAAATGAGAATAGGGAAAGTGTTGAGTCTTGCTCATGTTGAGAATTTGAGGACCTGAGGCAAACATACATCATCCAATCACTTCTGACTAGGGCATACAGCAGAATATTTAATATCTAACTTTGCTCACAACTATGAGAATTACTGAGTAAAAGGTGTATATTTCATTTGCGTCATATTGATGATTAATGCAGCCATGGGTTAGGGAGGAGGATGAGTTAGGAGCTGGATGAAAGGACATATACAGCTATCATCTGGAAAAGACAGTTGAACTACAAACAAAGCAGTATTTGCAGCCTTCAATGAGGTTGTTTTCTTTTGAACATGAAAGTTCTACATTTGGCTTCAAAAAAGAAAGGTTCTAGAAAGAGAAATCATCTCTGGATTTAGGTTCATTTCATTTGTTTGCAGATCATCTGTCCTTCAGACAGCTAACATTTTAAATGACTTTGGAGAAAACTACTACAAAATGCATACATGGTCTTTTCAATTTCTTCCTCAGCTAGTTGCCCCATCTGCTGGTTGTCTTCATACTGTTCTGTTAACTCTTGGATCTCTTGTTCCAAAGTCCTAATTTCATTTTCATACACTTGATAAAGGTCTTCCTCCATTTTTCAGATGCTACAGGAAAACAAATAAATTAAGTGGATTATTTATAGCTAGTAAATCACCATGAAACCAGTGCTTTGAATGCTGACAGCAAATATGCCATACATATAAGGACTCTATAGTGTTTTCTTGTCCTTAAAAGTACATCTGCAGTTGCTCTTTTGCAAAATTATAATGAAGTTTTATTATCTCATAAAAAGACCATTTGCATGGCAGTCTCCACTACTGATGGCTTAAATAAATGTCCCCCCAAATAAACAATCTGCAACGAGTGTGTAGTTATAACAAAGAAACTATCAAACACATCACTCCAATATAGTGTCACACAGGGGATTCAGATCTGAAGGATAAAATATATTAAATTTTAAAAAATAGCCTCAGTGTAACAGGGAGCCTGACTTTCATGCTCCACTGTAAATATTACCATCACAGGCTTCCACCACCTTCCGAAAAAAAACACAGAAAAACTCCCAGAATATTTCAAAAATTCTAAAGAAGTGGGAGAAAAGTCTGTGTTTATAAAAACAGAAGGGAGGGTAACACAATTTAACACAATACAGATCCAAATACCCACAATACTAAATCTCACTATGAATATAAATCACCCAAATAGACACTAATTAGCAATCCCTCACTAGACTAAAATCCTCATTCAAACAGAGAAGCCTTCCTGCAAGTAAAGAAAACTCAAAATAGAGCAAAAACTCTTATAACATTGCTAGAATTGCTTAAACTTCCATCCTTACTAATAAATGGATTCTAATTCTGACAAAAAGTAAACTTTACTTAGCTCAGAACACCCAAATTGTACTGACAGAAGTGCAGCCTCATAGGATTTTCACAGTCTGTGGGGTTTCTCCAAAATTAGTGTCCAAATTATATTATCCTTCTGGCAAAAAATGTCCAATTTCCTTGTTTCTCGACAGTAGGAAATCCTTATGTTTCGCTATCTTCATCAGGAGAAATACATAGCAGCGCATAAAAACTGCTTTACAAATTGCTTGCAGGAAGGCTTCTCTGTTTGAATGAGGATTTTAGTCTAGTGAGGGATTGCTAATTAGTGTCTATTTGGGTGAATTATATTCATAGTGAGATTTAGTATTGTGGGTATTTGGATCTGTATTTTGTTAAATTGTGTTACCCTCCCTTCTGTTTTTTAAACACAGACTTTTTCTCCCACTTCTTTAGAATTTTTGAAATATTCTGGGAGTTTTTCTGTGTTTTTTTTCGGAAGGTGGTGGAAGCCTGTGATGGTAATATTAACAGTGGAGCATAAAAAAGTCAGGCTCCCTGTTACACTGAGGCTATTTTTTAAAATTTAATATATTTTATCCTTCAGATCTGAATCCCCTGTGTGACGTGTTTAAATAAATGTCCTCCATCAAATAAACGGGTGACATCATTCATTAGTGCCAGGAAGTAGCAGTTCTCAGAGCTCTGTACGTATGGGAAATGAACGTGAAAAAGATTTACATGCTAAGAAGCATGCCCCTCTCTACATGTACCTCAGGTTTTTCTTATCTGCTCTACCAAACCGATGTAATCTATAGCTGTACCAACCCCTGCATTCTAGGTTCCTTTTTCCTCACAGATTTTTCTTTTTTGCCCTCTACCTCCCAAAAGCCCCCCTTTTTTTCCCCCTTTTGGGTCTCTTTTTTTTTCTTTTTGATAAGTCTAAGGCAAGGGGTTCTCAACCCAGTTCTCAGGACACCCTTAAACTAGGAGGTGCAACTCGATGCCAAAAAAAGGAATTGGGTGCATCAGGTGACATGCCGGTGGGGGGAGGCAGGGCAAGACTTCTACGGTCTGTGCCCTGAAAATGGCAGATACAAATCAAGGTAAGGTATACACAAAAAGTAGCACATATGAGTTTATCTTGTTGGGCAGACTGGATGGACCATGCAGGTCTTTTTCTGCCGTCATCTACTATGTTACATACATTGGTGAGAATTACATCAAATTAATGCACGTTAAATTATCACTTTAAGTTTTCAACATTTTTATTGATGACAATCAGAATTAGACATATTCCATATCTGGCCTGAATAACATGGCCACAACATAATATATATAACAAAAACTAGTGTATAAGTCTGTCATCAACTTTGCTTTTTCCCCCCCTTTTCATCCCCCCCTCCCACACCCTCCCCCCTCCCCTATCCCTCCCTCTCGTGCCCCAGGGCTTGTAAATTATCACTTTAAAAGGTACTGACGGTTATCAAAAAAAATGATTAAAGCAAATGCATTTTAACTTAATTATCACTTTAAAATGTACTAATGCACACCAAAAATGATTACAACAAATGCATGAAGAGAACTGAAAAAGTCTGGAGAAAAAAAACCCAAAGAAACTAAACAGAAGCCAAAAATGTTTGACCTGGGGATTTGGATTTAGTTCATTAGCTCAAAGCAAGTTACATTCATGTACATTGGGTATTATCATGCCTCAGGAAGGTTTGTACCTAAGACAATGGAGGGTTAAGTTACTTGCCCAAGATTACATGGATTCTGCTGCTATGACCATTAGGGTACTCCTCCATTCCTTACTATAGTGAATTTTGTTTATATGTGAAAAGTGGTGTGGTAGCCGTGTTAGTCCACTTTTAAAGGTAATAAACAGAAATAAAACAAAACATAGAAAAGAAAATAAGATGATACTTTTTTTTTTATTGGACAAACTTAATACATTTTTTTAATTAGCTTTCAAAGGAAACCTTTCTTCAGATCAGAAATGAGCAAATGTTGACAAATATGAGAATATATAAATGAAACATATGGCACAACCCTAATAAATTGTATTTTGCTTGTGGGGTTTGTTTGTTTTTTAGGTAGGGGATTAAATCTAAATGTATCCAACTTAAAAAGACAGAGGCCATCATTAAACCTGTAACAATAACAATAGGCAGTACCTGAAACTGAAAAGTCAATGAATAAAGGTTCGGTTCTCCCTCTCCCAGACTTCCACTTTGGCCTATAGCCAAATGTGAATGCAAGACCAGTAAACCATCCTACCTGCCAACCCGCTCTACTCTCCCCCCACCCCCCCCAATATGTTTTCTATTAGGCCAAAATAGTCTGAAAACTACACACCAACATATAGGTCTTGCAGCCACCAATGTTTTCCTGCTTTGGGTAACTGGAGATGTGATATTATGTTTTAGTTGTTGTCTCAAGATACATGAAAATATTAAAATAGGGTGGAATGGTGGATTAAAGTTTCCTAAAGCCTCTCAGTGAAAGGAAAAATGTTTGCCTCTCTGGACTGAAGCAATGAATAGCAAAAGATCCCCTATGGCAAGTCCAAGATGCAAAGGGAAAAGTAAGGGACGACACAATGAATTCCCAATGGGCAGATTAGTGTAGACACAAGCTTTACTGAATAAGCACAAAGATAGGACCAGACACAGGACGGTGTTTCGGTGGCAAAAACCACCTGCCTCAGGGGTCACAAACACTGTGCATGAAAAATGAAAAAGTCAATAAATAAATCAATAAAACTTAAAAATTTGCAAAGAGAGTTTTTGCAAATGAGGGAAAAGTCTCAACTGCTACGGCTATCTTTACACATTAGTGTTCATTGTATAGCACGTAGAAAAAGTCATCACTGACTCAAAAACCCTCGATTATTTGTTTTTTCTTTTTTTGTTTCAATTTTTAATTACAATGTCCTTTATATTAGATCATGTGAGTGTATTTTTAAGACTTAAAAAAACAGTTCGACATATCAAAAAGCATTGAACCCCTTCACTTATTCTTGCCAAATTTTCTTCTCAATACTGTGCCAATTCCTTCTTAGTGATGCGCTGGATCCAATTCCTACTTGGTAATACGCTGGTTCCAGACATATATGTAAACATAAAAACTGCAAATATAAATATATAAACAGCTAATGTTGAATAACAAACCTATGTTTTCATTTTTTTTTCGTTACATTTGTACCCCGCGCTTTCCCACTCATGGCAGGCTCAATGCGGCTTACATTCATCAGTGATCCCCATTTTTCACAGTTATTTCAGCTTTTTCTGTGTGTGCTGCTTTGGAGTTCATTCATTATCTTATTATTTTACACATTGTAATATTACATTGCACATCAATCACATAATTTGTTTTTATATGCAACAAGTTTATCTATTATCACCACACTGCATATTTAATACTGTATTAATATGTAAGAAAATCATCATTCTTTTTCATTTCTCATTTTGTACATTGCTCATTTTATTGTAACATTATGCATGAAATAATTCATTTATTCATTTATCTGTTACCATGGATTCTTAAGTTTTTTTGAATCACAGTCATACATCCAATGTTTCTCTTTTTTTCTTATACTGTCTGCATTATTTTACATATATTGTTTTCATATATATTTATGGTTGTTTATTCAACATCACTTGTCTTGTTTATACATAAATTATAAGCAGTATATTTATATCCATACTAGTATCTAAGTTTTTATTAATTTTACATATTTAGGGCCGTTATTCAACATTAGCTGTTATTTAAATATTTATATTTACATTAGTTTTTGGAAACGTTTATATGTTTTATTGGTTTATTGATATTTTCATTTTTCAAGTATAGTGTTTGTGACTCCTGAGGCAGGCAGTTTTTGCCGCTGAAACACAGTTCCATGTCAGGTCCCATCTTGGTGCTTACTCAATAAAGGTTGTCTATACACTACTCTGCCCATTGGGAATCATAGAGGGGCATAATTGAACGAAAACATCTATCTCCATGGGCGTTTATCTCCGAGAACGGGTCCGTGAAGGGGCGGACCGAACCATATTTTCGAAAAAAATAGATGTCCATGTTTTATTCGACAATTTGTGAGCTGGGCGTTTTTGTTTTTCAGTGATAATGGAAAATGAAAGCGCCCAGCTCAAAAACGAATAAATCCGAGGCATTTGTTCATGGGAGGGGCCAGGAGTCATAGTGCACTGGTCCCCCTCACATGCCAGGACACCAACCAGGCACCCTAGGGGGCACTTTTACAAAAACAAAAAAAAAAAGGTAAAAGAGCTCCCAGGTGCATAGCACCCTTCCCTTGTGTGTTGAGCCCCCCAAATCCCCCTCAAAACCCACTGCCCACAAGTCTACACCATTACTATAGCCCTAAGGGGTGAAGGGGGGCACCTACATGTGGGTACAGTGGGTTTGGGGGGCGGTTTGGAGGGCTCCCATTTACCAGCACAAGCGTAACAGGTGGGGGGGGGATGGGCCTGGGTCCACCTGCCTGAAGTCTACTGCACCCCCTAATAACTGCTCCAGTGACCTGCATACTGCTGCCAGGGAGGTGGGTATGACATTTGAGGGTGAAAATAAAAAGTTGTGAAACGGCATATTTTGTGGTGGGAGGGGGTTTGTGACCACTGGGGGAGTCAGGGGAGGTCATCCCCGATTCCCTCCAGTGGTCATCTGGTCATTTAGGGCACTTTTTGGGGCCTTATTTGTGGAAAAACAGGGTCCAGGAAAAGTGCCCTAAATTCTCGCTAAAAACGCATATTTTTTTCCATTATCGGCGAAAGGCGCCTATCTCTGATCGGCCGATAACCACGCCTCAGTTCCGCCTTCACCACGCCTTCGACACGCCCCCATCAACTTTGTCCGCATCCGCGACGGAGTGCAGCTAAAAACGTCCAAATTCGGCTTTCGATTATACCGCTTTATTCGTTTTTGTGAGATAAACGTCTATCTCCCGATTTGGGTCACAATATAGGCGTTTTTCTATTTCGATTATAAGCTGGATAGTGTCATCCCCTGCTTTCCCGTCATGCCTCTCTGGACCATCAAGTCTAGCTTTCAACTATTCAAACTGAACCCTAATAACGTTTGGAAAACTGAACGGGGCTCATAGAAAGTCTTGTGAAAGATCCAACACACAGCATCCCTGGCTTTGATTCTCTGTGTTCACACAGATTGTGGAAAATGCTGATATTTGATATGCATTAGGAAATGAAGAGTCACCAACATGTGACCTTAGCCTCCAGAACAGATTCTAAGCATTTCCCCCACAGAAACAAACCTCAATTCTATAAATCTTGCACATCTATTTCTGTACTTAGGGAGTCTTTTACTAAAGCTTAGCTCGAGCTATCTGCTGCAGGGCCCATAGGAATAAAATGGGTCCTGCTGCAGATAACTCAAGATAAGCTTTAGTAAAAGATCCCCTTAGTGTGCAAAATTGAACACATAGCATATAGAATCTTGCCACTTATGTATGTAAAAATAATGAAATAGTACATAACGACAGATAAAGACCTGTACGGTCCAATCAGTCTGCCCAACAAGCTAAACTCATATGATGTGATACTACATACGTATAATTGATCTTGATTTGTCCTTACCATTTTCGGGGCATATACTGTAGAAGTTTGCCCAGCACAGGCCTTGTTCTCCAGTTACTGAAGCTGAATCTGTCCAGTCATGATCAGGGCACAGAACATAGAAGTCTGCCCAGCACTGGCTTTGCTTTCCAATTATTGGTGTTGCCATCTAATTACAGGCCATGTTTCGCCCAACTGGGCTACATCAGGGCTAATATATATCTCTCTGTATGATATGATTTCCACTTAAATATCTATTTGTTGAGTTCACAATTGTGCAATGGAAAAGCACATTTTAACAGATGTCACTTTGGAAAGAAAAATCATTCAAAAATGTATTTATTTTTATTTATTGCATTTGTATCCCACATTTTCCCACCTTTTTGCGGGTATATGTCCAGTCGACATATACCACAATAAAACAGAAGTGTTATGGCCTTAATGCACATTAAGGGAATTAGCATGTGACTTATGGGTTTTTAACATGTGCTAACTCCCTTAGCACAAGGCCATAACACTGCAGTTAGCATAGGAGCCCTTGTTGTGGGTGCTTGAGCACTCCCAATACTGATAAAATTCCTTGTATATGTCCAGGGAGGGATTATTTCCACTGGGCTTAGCACCCCCAATAATTTTGAAAAGTTTGCTTCCATGGCAGCTAGCACATGCTGCTGCTGCTGCCACCAGGATAGAACTATAATCTGAGAAGAAACAATAACTACCTCCAACCATAGGCGCCCTGTATAAGAGGCTTGGGGAGAGCCCAACCCTGACCATCTTGTGTTTCTTCTGCTGCCCGCCGTCTCCGTCGTCATTTTTACTGAAGAGTTCTGCCTCGGCACCGGCGATTCAGAGTCAGCCTTCTGCCAGCGTCGGGGCTTTCTCTTCAGACTTGTCTCACTCCCTCCCAGCTCTGCAGAAAAGAGGACGTTACGTTAGAGTCCAGGACGCCCCTGAGGAGAAGCCCCGACGCTGGCAGAAGGCTGACTCTGAATCGCCGGTGCCAAGGGAGAACGCTTCAGGGCAGTAAAAATGACGACGGGAGACAGCAGGCAGCAGAAGAAACAGGGAGAAAGATGCAAGACTCCCAAGACGAGTGGAAGTTAGCCTTTCTAGCCCAGTAAGTAAACAAGGAAGCCAATTTGGTTAATGTGTTTCCCCAGCGTGACATCCTCACTGCCTTCAGCCCAAACAAAACAAACAAACTTTTGAGCTGCTGCATCCAGGTTGTTCTTGATTGTTGATCGTAACAAGGCTAAAGCTGTTTCTGTTAATAGGCACGTTATTGCAGCTGGTAGAAAAAGTGATTATAAACTCTGTAGTTTGTGCTTAGATATCCTGTTTCTGTTTCTTGAGAGTTTATCTTAACTGTTGTTGTACTCTGCCTTGGGAAGCTGGTGTTATTGAGGCAGTGGGCAAAGAATAATTCTAAGAAATCATATTTGTTAATTCTAACTTTCACTCTGCAAGTGAAGGAATGCCAGATGGTTCAGATTATTTTGAAAGTCTAGCTTGCCGAGCTAAAGGTTAGAAAGGTCAGTGAGAAATGAAACTCTGTCCCTTGTGATTGATGGATTGCTAATGCAAACACATATGTATCCTATTATGAACAAGGTATATTGCAGGCAATTTAAAAGGATTAGGCTGAAATGCTGTTTAGTTAGATTCTAAATAATTCTAGATATAAATGAGTTAGATTTTAGAAGTTCTTAATATGTAGATATGGCTTATAAGGAATACTGATTCTGCTTACTTTAGAATATGCTGTATTCTGTGTAAATTAATAAGTTTTGTTTCTGTGTAGAATGTCTGTTAAATTCTGTATTACTCTTTGTCTGCTGTTTAAGAGGTCAAGCATGTGGTTTGAATTATCTGCAGTCCTGGCTGGTTTGATGTATGGAGCTGATAGGTGAAAAGAGGTCAGGACTAGTCAGCTCTCTTCTCCTTGATTAATTATAGGTAAAATGTAGGAATGGATCTTGAAAGAAATAACAAACTATAGCTGTATGCTATTAAGTAAGACTGGCCCTTGACCCCTTTAATGAATGCCAGAGTTTAGTTAGTAGTTAGTATGAACCAGACTAGGAATATGAGAATAATAAATGTCAGATTGGCCCCTTCGCCCCTCAATGAACCTAAGTTAATCATAATAAAATGTAAGAGACTGGAGCCCAAATGTCTGGTGTGAGGGGCCCAGGTCACAGGTCAGTTTAGGATGTCTGGAACCTATGTAACTGATATTTGTATAGAGCTGATTGGTTGAGGCAAGGTAATCAATCTATTCCTTAACCAATTGGAGAGTAAGGGGGGCTAGGCTAGGCTAGATAGAACTGTATTTAAGTAAGAGCAGAAGCAGTTTACGTCAGAAAGAAGGACAGAAGGAACAGACAGAAGAAGGAGAAGACAGCATAAGGAGAGAAGCAGCTGAGACAGAAGCCACAAAGACACAGAGAGCTGAAAAAAGAGAAGAAGAGACTTAATGCTGATGTTCTACTTTGTTTGCTGGCAAATAAAGAAGATTTCTCTCTCATTCTGGTGTGCTGTTTGACTCCTGAAGTACCACAAATTCATGCATCCATTCCTGCAACATTATAAAGATGATAGAATACTGTATATTGAAATTAAATGGAAGTAGAATTAAACTCACTTTTCATTGGGGCACATGGAATCACATTCTAATGTCATCTCATTTGTAGGAATTTGCATTTTAGATACACAACTGGATTATTCTGTTTTAGGCATGTTTCAGGGACAAGTGGTTTTATAGGCCAAAATAAAAATAAATATTTTTTTAATACAGATCTCTGTTTAAACATAACTAAATGGGCTATAAGCCCCTAATGGTGTATTAGGTTCTGCCCAGTGTAATATTTTTGGTACAGTAAAGTTCTGAGTGTGTTTTTGCACAAAGATGTGCATAGTGTTTTGCAGTTGAGCGATTATGGTTAGTATATGCTTTGAGCAACCACTTTATTCTTTCACATATGATACATATCTAATATCTAAATTTAATAAAAGGTATTAATTGTGAATTTTATTTTATTTTCTGTGTTATCAGACAATTATGGATTTAAGCTCCACCCCTGGCCCCACCAAACAGTTGGGCCACCGACCGCCTATGCCTCCAACAGAACCAGACACTATCTTTGCCTTTACAAATTCATTTTATTACTATTGTTTTATAAGTTATTTCTTTCTGCACCACTCTATGCTCATATTCAGTAGTTCCACTCATTTAAATTGCAACACTCATACATGGATAAAATGATGGGATTCCCTGCTGGTCTATTTTAAAGAATGGAAACAAACATTAAAAAATAAAAACAATAAAGTGATCGTTAACAATCCATAAGCAGTAACTTAGTAACATAGTAGATGACGGCAGAAAAAGACCTGCACGGTCCATCCAGTCTGCCCAACAAGATAACTCATATTTGCTGCTTTTTGTGTATACCCTACTTTGATTTGTACCTGTGCTCTTCAGGGCACAGACCGTATAAGTCTGCCCAGCACTATCCCCGCCTCCCAACCACCTGCCCCTTCTCCCAACCACCGGCTCTGGCACAGACCGTATAAGTCTGCCCAGCACTATCCTCACCTCCCAACCACCAGCCCTGCCTCCCAACCACCGGCTCTGGCACAGACCGTACAAGTCTGTCCAGCACTATCCCCGCCTCCCAACCACCAGTCCCGCTGCCCACCACCGGCTCTGGCACAGACCGTATAAGTCTGCCCAGCACTATCCCCGCCTCCTAACCACCAGCCCCGCCTCCCGATCCTGACTAATCTCCTGAGGATCCATTCCTTCGGCACAGGATTCCTTTATACTTATCCCACGCATGTTTGAATTCCGTTACCGTTTTCATTTCCACCACCTCCTGCGGGAGGGCATTCCAAGCATCCACTACTCTCTCCGTGAAAAAATACTTCCTGACATTTTTCTTGAGTCTGCCCCCCTTCAATCTCATTTCATGTCCTCTCGTTCTACCACCTTCCCATCTTCGGAGAAGGTTCGTTTGCTGATTAATACCTTTCAAATATTTGAACGTCTGTATCATATCACCCCTGTTTCTCCTTCCCTCCAGAGTATACATGTTTAGTTCAGCAAGTCTATCCTCATACGTCTTGTAACGCAAATCCCATACCATTCTCGTAGCTTTTCTTTGCACCGCTTCAATTCTTTTTACATCCTTAACAAGATACGGCCTCCAAAACTGAACACAATACTCCAGGTGGGGCCTCACCAACGACTTATACAGGGGCATCAACACCCCCTTTCTTCTGCTGGTCACCAGTGTTGCCAGGTGGGCGGTTTTCCCACCCAATTGGGTGGTTTTCCGCGACCTGCCGCAGGAAAATTTTGCCCGCGGCGGGTTGCGGTTTTTTGGGCTTGTTTTGGGGTCTTTCGGCAGGTTTTTTTTTGTGGTTTTTCGGGCCGTGGGGGCGGGGCTAGTGGCGTTTTGGGCGGGGTTAGTGACATTCTGGGCGGGGCCGATGACGGGGAGGCGGTGACAGAAGAGGCAGGGCCGATGACAGAGGGGGCGGGGTTGATGACGGCGGGGCGGGGTTTGACTTTGGGCGGGTTTTGGGCTGGTTTGGGTGGGAAAAAAATTTTCCACCTGGCAACCCTGGGTCACACCTCTCTCTATACAGCCTAACAACCTTCTAGCTACGGCCACCGCCTTGTCACACTGTTTCGTCGCCTTCAAATCCTCAGATACTATCACCCCAAGATCCCTCTCTCCGCCCGTACCTATCAGACTCTCCCCGCCTAACACATACGTCTCCCCTGGATTTCTATTCCCTAAGTGCATCACTTTGCATTTCTTCGCATTGAATTTTAATTGCCAAACCTTAGACCATTCTTCTAGCTTCCTCAGATCCTTTTTCATGTTTTCCTCTCCCTCTGGGGTGTCCACTCTGTTACAGATCTTAGTATCATCATCCGCAAATACTTTAGGCAAACTTTACCTTCTAACCCTTCGGCAATGTCACTATCCATGCATATAAGATAAGATAGACCTTTTATTTAGTTGGCTTGTTATACTCAAAAGCAGCATAATTTCAGGCTCGACGATAACCTATCACAGCCCCTAGTATGCCCTCAACTACCCAACCAGCACAAATTAAAAAAAAAAAGAATAAATTAACTCCTGGTGCATTATTTAACACTTACTGCTTCGGGCAGCAAACACAGCAACAAGTTCTCCCGCTCGTCGCTTCAATAATTCAAACCAACCGCACTTGCGCAGCGCTCCCTGCCCATTTGCCCAAGGCTGAAGCAAGGAAGGACCAATCAATGACCACATGGGTGTGGCAACCCAAGTGGGGATCGCCACACGCATGCGCCAGTACATCAGGTGACCTCTGATGCTGCTGGCATGTGGATGTGTTTGTCAGTGTGCCCACTGCCCTTTCCCCTTCCATTTCAGTCATCAATCTTCTTTGGCTAAGCCTCGCTGTATCAGCTTCCCCCGTAGAGATGTGTAAAGCAGCCACCTATCCTTGCATACCTTTACGGAACACTACATACATCAATGTTGTTTGGTCAAGCGACTCCAGTTTCAGATGTGCCGCTGCGCTCTCCTCTGACGCAACTTCCTGTTTCCGGCAAGGCGGCGGGATGTAGTGAGAGGAGAGATTGTTGTGTGTGTAGTGATGCTCCTCGTGTGTAGTAGTGTATCGTAGGGGACTGTCACGGGGCACCGGAGAATGAAAACGGGATTGTTAGTGGGCGACTTCAGGTATGACTTTGATCGGGGGGCAGGGGTGTTTGAGGTAGAGGTGCTGTATCGCGGACGAGGAGGAGAGGGGAAGATAGCGAGAGAGACGGTAGATCATGCGGAGTGGAGTTCAGCTGAATGTGTGTGTGACTTTTAGTCATATTAGTATCTTTGGACTTGGTATACTAGAAATTACATTACTATCTAATGCACGTTATTTTAGGTAGTGTTTTATTTAGAGAAAATTACATAATTTAGCTTTAAAAGAGCTGAAGGTTTTCCTGTGCAACCCTATTTACAAATATTGGGATCATGTTACTAAAGCTTAGTAGGCGCTAATAGGCATGTTTATTGATTTTTGTTGAAATCGCCTTTTTTACAGCGATGTACAATACAAACAATTTACAGAAAAAAAACCTCCCTTAAAAATTATAGAATAATGTACAAACACAGACACATTCCAAAAGTATGTAATGGTCCAGAATGCTTCACACAGATCTAATTATACAACTGAGAACCAAAGAAATTTGGGAAGCAAAATTCAATTTCAAATGTAGGTAAATAGAAATTTTAAAAAAATATAGAAAAGAAAATAAGATGATACCTTTTTTATTGGACTAACTGGATACATTTTTTTGATTAGCTTTTGAAGGTAAGGGAAATGGGATTTGATATTCCGCCTTTCTGAGGTTTTTGAAACTTCATTCAAAGCAGTTTACATATATTCAGGTACTTATTTTAGTACCAGGGGCATCTCTCTCTCTCAGAAAAAAATCTACAATGACACCTAAGTACCTGAAGTGATTAATAGGCTGAATTGGCATGCCATATGATATGGGTGTGATTGAAAATGGAGGTTTGATCTGTAATCCAGAGAATGTGGTAAAAGCAGTTAGCTTAGTGGGGTTTAAAAAAGGTTTGGATAACTGCTTTTACCACATTCTCTGGCAACGAATTCCAGAGTTTAATTACAAGTTAAGTGAAGAAATATCTTCTCCGATTTTAAGTTTACTCTTTCCAAAAATACTAGGAGTAGGGGGCACACAATGAAACGGCAAAGTAGTAAACGGGCGATTCACGTCTACCCATTCCATTCCACTCCACTCATTATTTTATAGACCTCTATCATATCTTTCCTAAGCCCTCTTTTTTTTCTCCAGGCTGAAGAGCCCTAGCCACTTTAACCTTTCCTCATAGGGAAGTCATCCCATCCCCTTTTATCGTTTTAGCCTCCCTTCTATGTACCTTTTCTAATTCCACTATATCTTTTTTTTGAGATGCAGTGACCAGAATTGCATTATAACAGCCTCATTTTTGTTTTCCATTCCTTTTATAATAATACCTAACATTCTATTTGCTTTCTTAGCTGCCGCTGCAAGCTGAGTAGAGGGTTTCGACGTATCATCAACAGTGATGCCTAGATCCCTTTTAACCAGTTTTTAATCCACAAGAGAACACTACCTCCTATCCCATGACTCTCCGGTTTCCTCTGGAGTCTTTCATATGGTACTTTGTCAAATGCCTTTTGAAAATCCAGATACACAATATCAACTGATTCACCTTTATCCACATTTTTGTTCACCTCTTCAAAGAAATGTAGTAGATTGATGAGGCAAGATTTCCCTTTAGTAAATCCGTGCTGGCCTTGTCTCATTAATCCATACTGATGAATATGCGCTGTAATTTTGTTCTTTATAATAATCTCTACCATTTTGGCCAGCAGCCTTTGGAGATGCAGCCTTCAGAAATGAATACTCTTAGTGAGGTTTCACCAATAACTTATATAGAAGAAACGTAAGGTTTGACAGAGAGAGGAGAAAAGCCAGAGGTGGAATTTTAAGACTGAAAGGAGAGAAGAAACAATGGGTGGAAGGGGACAATGTGAAAGCAGAAATGCTTAAATACTAGGAGTGGGCATTTAGTACACTATTTTTATTTTATTTTATTTTTTAAATTTTAACTAGGAGTACATTTTTTAAATTGTTAAAGGGTCATAAATTTGATATACCTGTTACTGACCTCACGTGCAACTTTCTTCAAATCAATTACCTTACTTTCTAATTCTTCCTACTTTCTTACTCATCTATATGTTACAACTTTGCCTTGCCCTTCACTACCAATTATAATGTTCTAGTACATATTGTGTTGTCATTGCAATTAGTATACCATGCCATTCTTTGTACTGCTGTTCGAATATTTTTACTGCTCTAATTGCCTCCTCATGTTTGATCTATTCTTACTGTACACCGCCTTGAGTGAATTCCTTCAAAAAGGCGGTAAATAAATCCTAATAAATACTGCCTTTCTGTAGATACAACCAAAGCGGTTCGCATATACATGGTTTACAGTCCACTGCACTAGCTTCTAGGCTAATACTCTGTTCTTTCATAAGAATGCTGCCAGACTGACATCCCTGTACCTTGTTTTCCCCCATTTATAATTTAAATATTTCAGTTTGTAAAATGGCTGTTCAGGATAGATATCTCCAGCATAAGGATGTCCTCACTTATTTTTGAACAGGAAATCTGGACATCTTTCATATTCAAAAATTGCTGTGAGATGGATTGGGTTTTTTTTGGATGTTATGAGCAGGACGTCCCAATTCTGACTTGGACATTCAAACATGCCCGCTTCATGTATGGTTAATTCTTAACAGATTATTGTAACTGTGTATGTTTGGAGTTATAGTTTGTGTACTTTTAAGCCTCCTATTGTAAACCATCTTGTCTATTTGGTATAACCCTAAATTCAAAGTAGAAAACTATATAATGGAAGTTGGTCGTTAAATCAATTCCTATTGGAACAGGCTTTTTTTTCATTTGAAGATTTAGTTAATGAATATGACTTGCCTCGCAACCAAATGTTTCAGTTAATACACACAATCAAAAAAGTAATATTGATCTGTCGGCATTTTATAAGGTTCTGAGCTTATTCCATTTTCCACATTCTATTGGTATTCAAGATGTTTGGCTTAAGGACCTGGATATACAAATTTATAATATTGATTGGTCTCATTTATGGGCCAACTCATTCCAACAGCATGGCTCAATCCCTTAATGCTTTACTACATAGAGCCATTTGGACCCCTATGAAAAAATGGAAAGCAGTTGTCTGCCTAACATCCGAAGGTACATTAACCCCTATCATATATTAATGTCCTATGATTAAGTTGTTCTGGATACAGATTTGGAAATAAATCCAAGCTATATGTCATGTCAAATGAAACTGTCAATTGATATAAAAATTTTACGTTCAGCACATCCTCAATTAGTTGTGCAAGAGTCAGATCTCAAGCTTTTTGGTATTGTGATCTCCATTGCCCTGCAGATGATTCTAGGCAACTGGAAAAATGCAAACATGTTAGATGCTACATTCTGGTGGAACACAGTATGTATGGTATCGAAATCTGAATTAAAATCTGCTGAAAAAAAAGACAACTGACAGGCCATTCTTTGGACATGGAAACCTTTGGATGCATATTTAAAACAAGATTTGTAAACACATTGACATTCTATGTATGGATCAAAGGCTCACGGCAACCATTGTCTTATATCTACTTGGTATTCACGGAAAGCTACCAGTTTATTATGTCTCTATATAGCATTTACCTTTTTTTTTATGTTTTAGAGGCGTATTTTCAGAACATTTAGACTTATAAAGTTCCATAGTAAGCAGTGCTTTGAAAATGAGCCCCTTAGTATTTTAGTATTGTTTTTTCTATCATTTTTTTATAGTTCTAGTTCTATTTCATTTGAACATGTAATCTATTTCTCCGACAAAACATCATTTTGTATACACTAGGGCTGTACATTTTAATGCGTTAGTAACACAATTAACATGCTTGGCTTACTCATTTTAGATGGTTTGGAGCTCATGCGCCGGTCTCCTGCTTCTCTCTTCACCGTGGCTGTAGCGGCAGGAAGCAAAAGACAGCCGCAGGGACATTCCACTGGCTCTGACAGACCCAGAAGCAGGACGTTACATACTTCCTGTTTCTTGGTCCAGCAGATCCAGTGGCAGCACGCTTGTCTTTTGCTTGCTGCTGCTACAGCCACGGTGAAGAGAGAAGCAAGGGATCGGCTTACAAGGTCCAGACCATCTAAAATGAGTAAGCCAGTGGGAGGGGGAGAGGACAGGGAGACAAGACGGGGCAAAGCTGGATACGGGAGCCGGGGGAAGAGACAGGGTAACTCAGGATATGGAGGATGAGGAAAGACAGGGCAAGGCAGGCTATGGGGATGAGGTGAGACGGAGTGAAGAGAGACAGAGCAGTGCACACTATGGGGAGGGGAAAAGATGGGCAATGTAGGATATAGGGGAGACAAGGTAATAATAGATGGTTGGGGTGGGGCAGAGAGGTATGATGGTTTTGTTTTTTGGTAGTGGGAAAAGGAGGAGAGACGGCGTGATGGTAGATGGTTGGAGGGACGGGACCGAGAGACAGAGTAATGTAGGATGGTGATGGTGTATGAGAGGGAAGAGATAGGTGATACTGAACAGTGGGGGTGGGGGAGAGACAGAGGTGTTGGATGGTGAGAGGAAAGAGAGATGGGTTGATGGAGAGAGAGGAGCACAATGCTGGATGGTATGGAAAAGAGGGAGAGAAAGGGGTGATGCTGGATGGCAGGGGAAAAGAGAGAGAGATGTGGAAATGGATGAAAGAAAGAATGGAAATGGTGGTCATGAACAGAAGAGAGGGGAAATGCATATGGCAGAGAAAGGAAGAGAAGGAAGGATTTGCAGCCCATGAATGGAGAGAAAGGGAAGAGTTGGAAACTAGATACATGTGAGAAGGATGCAGAAAATTGGAAGAAAGTTGAACATGAAAGATGGATATAGATCAGGGAGTGAAGAAGAAAGGAGGACAGAAAAGGTATAGTGAATGGACAGGAGGTCTTGGAAACAAAGTTCAGAGCACAGAGACAGGGAACAAGATGATTAGAAAAATAAAATCACCAGATCACAAAAGTAAGAAAAATTATTTTTATTTTCAGTTTAGTAATTGAAACATGTCAGTTCTGAGAATTTACTTCTTGCTGTCTGTATTTTGTACTGAACAGGAGGAAATGTGAGCGGGGATTGTATATTCCTTCCTATGCTAGGCCTGTTACTAAGGTCTTACATTGCTCTGTTTGGTTCTCACATGTTAGCCTAATAACTCAGCATCTTTGTAACAATCAGTGTTTTCTCAGGAGCTAACAGACACTTCAAAGATGCACATTTGGCTGGAGCTGAGTATGCCTTTCATATAATGTGGATATAACCTTGGGACGTGCTGAGAGACTGAGGATACAGTGTGCCTAATGTTTCAGTCTTTGGGTGAGAGGACACAAGGGTATTGTTATATGTATTTTTTTGCTCTGTGACTGCAGACATGCAGAACTGATAGCTAATTAGCCAATGGCCACTGAGTGTTCATGTGAACACACATCAGGAGAGACTAATAAAATACAGGAACAATCCATATATGGCACAGGCTACCTAATGGTTCTAGTTTAGAAGAAATCACATGATTTAGGAGAAACTAAACTTACAACAGTATATATATGATGTCTGGCACAGTGTTAGCTGAGCAGTTTTTGTTATTCAGGATTTGCGTCTTGCTTTGCTGTCTGACAACCTACTTTGTATATGACTTAGTGAGATACCAATAAAGATTTTACTGGTTGCGCCTATATCTGAGTCTGTTTTG
Organism: Microcaecilia unicolor; assembly: GCF_901765095.1. Lineage (NCBI taxonomy): Eukaryota > Metazoa > Chordata > Amphibia > Gymnophiona > Siphonopidae > Microcaecilia > Microcaecilia unicolor. Next base: position 172,457,412 of record NC_044036.1, on the reverse strand, counting down.
TCTCTTATTTTTTCAGCCCACAGGGCTGAAGTGTTGCCCCTCCCTGGGGGGGGGGGGGGGGCAAAGGGACTGGGAAAACACAGGATGTTTTACGTGATTAATCATGTGATTAAAAATTTTGATCAGTGGGCAGTCCTAGTATACATGTTTTTATTAGTTTACTTTAAAAAATTAATAAAAAGGATTTGAAATGAAAAAAAAAGTCTTGTTCAAGCAAAATGCCGTGTATAAAACACTGCATCAGAGATCAGTCCTGAGTCAGTTGTTTTCAATGTCTGTGTGAGCAACATTGCAGAGAGGTTAGAAAGAAAAAGTTTCTTTGTGCAGATAGCATAAGGAGTTTGGACAGAGTAGCACCCCGGAAGGAGTAAACAGAATGGAAAAAAAATGCTTGAGGAGTGGTGAGTTGCTTGGCAGTTAAAATTCAGTGCAGAATAAAGTCATTTATGTGGGTAGCAGTAATCCAAAGGAGCTTTATGAAATAGGAGAGAGGGGCGGATGTGTGCTGACCAGGATAGAAACCTGTGGCAGTGATGATTTCAAAGTAGCAAATCAGCATTCCTGTTACTAAATTAGCAGCACCAGATTAGAGTGTTCATGTTCCACCCCCAAGGAGGTGGTTTTGGTATGCCCCAAGTGGTAGCCCGCCTTCCCTGCCCTTACTGATCTCTCTTGGACTAGGGGAAAAGGGACTGCTGGCTATATGTTTCTTTCAGTAATGTGCATTAAGGGCCCGATCAACTAATCCTTTCCGCTGGACACACAATGTGAAAACAATCTTAATAAATCAGGACCGAAAGAAGCTGCAGCAGACCTCAAAGAGGACTTTTCACCCTCCCCTTCAATATTGTAGGAAAGTAGGATTAGAGAGAGGGGGTGAAGAAGGTCTCAACCATTAGTTCCTAAGTTTTTAGCTTAGTTCCTTAAAGAAAAACCGAACAAACTTTTTTATATTTTTCCATAGAACTTATGCATTCCACAGAAGATACCCACTTTTGCCAAAATGGAGAAAAATAAAATATTAAAGCGCCTATACGTTGGAGGACTTGGCCACACAATCTCTCAGACTGAGTTGAAAGAACGATTTAATAAGTTTGGTGATGTTACAGATGTGGAAATTATTTCCAGAAAAGATGAACAAGGTTGGTATGGAGTTTGTTAAATCACAGGAGTATAACAACCCTTCATTGCCTCAGGTACAAACTCCAGTCATAAGCTTTCCAGGGATATATTAAAGGACAAAGGATATATTTTTACAAGAAATAATTCATCTTGTTCATAGATGGTATTACAGAAGCTATTTATATACTGGTCAATATTCAGCCAGTTTTTTTTAAACATTGACTGCCACGGGCAGAGTTAGGCCCCAATATTCAGTGCCAGGCCATGTCCAGACACCAGCATTGAATATCGGGTTATGACCAGACTGAAAATAACCATCAGGACTTATGCAGGTCCTGGCCAATATTCAGCCGGGATCTGCATAAAATCCTTTTATGCGGGCCCAGCCAGACCCATAGGAGGAGACCGCACCAACACCCTCCCCTGGGCCTACATATCATCCCTGTTGGTCTAGTGGTCCATGGGCCAGGAATAAACCATGAATGTGAATTCTTTGACTTTCATTCTCCTATATCAGGGATGGGCAACCACGGTCCTTGAAGGCCACAACCCAGTCAGGATTTCCACAATGAGTATGCATGAGATTGATTTGCATGTTCTGCTTCCATTGTATGCAGATCGACCCCATGCATATTCATTATGGAAATCTTGGAAAACATGACTGAAGGACCGTGGTTGTGGTTAGTCGTCCCTATCTTTGGTTAAAGCTTTATACTTTGCATGCTGTAGGAGAGAGTATTGCATATTTAGAGGTCATATTTTCAAAGCCCACATGAGCTGATACGCAGTTGATATCTGGCTTTATTTTCTAATTTGGAGTTCAGTACCAGTGTGTGAGAAGAGAAGAAATGTACTTATTTAAAACAATTTGTAACCCACCTATATTTTCTGTTGTAACCATGGCTCCATTCCAACTACTTAAGAGAACAAGAGCTAAATCTCTTCTGGCTGACTAGTTTGAGTCTCATGCAGTGATTGAAGTTTGCATTGCACTTAAATATACTCTGGAGTATACCTAGAAATTAGAGACCAACAGATATAAACACAGAAGACAGATACAAACTAAAGTACCTAACTGTATCGGCATCATTTTGCAGGAAACAAGACAAAAACATTTGCATACCTCAACATCAACATTTCAGAAACAGATCTTAAAAAATGTAAGTATATGAGAGACTTTTTCTTACCATAGGACTGAATGTTGTTTCTGTGTCATGTTTTACTTGCAGTTAGTTAACTAACAACATCACTTGGTTATTCTAGTGAAAGCTTGTCATGAGTTTGGATAAGTAGGAAAGAAATATAGTAAATGTTAATAGTTATAAACGTAGACTCTTTTTGTTGTTTCTTTGTTTTGTTTTTCTTACGGTTTATTTCAAATTCTTGGGTGCAGTTTCCATTCACACCCCCACTAACTGCAAGAAGTGCCCTTCCTGAAATAGATATTGATTGGTGTTAAACTGCCTTTATTTTTATAAGAATTTGCTCTTCTTAGAGCGTAGTGTAAAACTGTTCACCAAGGCCCTGAATAAAGCTGGTGTGTTAGAGACAGAGTGCTAGAGTAAAGCTGGTGGTGCTGTAACGTGGTTTTCTTATCCTGTTTATAGACAGAACTAGCACAGTTCTAGCTGTGATGCTGGCATATGCTGACCAGAACACAGCAAGGAAAGCAGCTTTGTTTCCTTTCATCCACTCCCAAGAATTCCAGTCTTTCCTTCATTGACATGTAAATGGTAAATTACAAAGTCATTGCTCCAAAGCAGTGCTGTGATTTATTTTGCTCTGCAGTATGTATGTTTGTTTTCATGTAAATATTATTTGTTGACAGGTATGTCCATTCTAAATAAAACAAAATGGAGAGGTGGGACATTACAAATTGAACTTGCCAAAGAGAGCTTTTTACACAGGTAAAACCAGAGGAAAATTGCCATACAGTAATTATAAAAGAGAGAACAGATTACCAATGTCAATAAACTGTGTAAGTTTTACTTGGTCAGTGTAAATGGTTTAAAAGAAAACTCTAAATAGAAACCACATCAAAATAGGAAAACATCACTGAATATAACTCCCCCTGGCACTGAACCTGAGGTGGTCAGCATTTTATTTTTTAAACACCGGCCGCTGCGGGTAAAAATAATCCAGACATTCAGCAGCAATATCTGGTGGTTCTATCCAGTTAGCATTGATATTCAGCAAAAAGCCTGTCCTACATTTATCAATGTCTGAACATTGCTGCTAACTAATTAACCTCTGGCCCAATCTGGATAGTGCCAAGGCGGTTAAAGGAACTATTCACTCGGTATCCCTTTCACCAACATTTATCTGGGTAGGAACAACTCTTACTTAAATAACTGCCTTTTAACATTGACCCAACATTTATGCTAATTATTGAACATTTTCAAATTTTTAATAGGATTCAACCAAGTAAATAAGCACTATGTCCAGTTACCAGACTGATAGTACTGTGAATGCAGGATAGCGGTACAGAATGTATTTTAAATAATTTATATCCCATACCATCTACAATTCTAGTTAGCTTATATATTCATAATAAAATTAACAAACATGACATACAAATGTATCAGCAAAAGCTGGCTGAAAAAAAAGACTTTTAGTAATAATTTCCTGAGAGTACTGGTTGAGCTTGTTTTGGAGCTGCCACCATGAATATTGTTGCTCTGTATTTTTCCAATCTCACATTGTCAGAATGACAGAATTTCAAGTAAACTCTGGCTGTACGATCACTGGGAACAGGTAGGGGTGTAATTCCCCCTGATACTGAACCCTAGAAAGACAGAGGGGATTCGTCATGTAGTATTTAAAATTTTTTAAAAAATTTGACTGGTAGGAAATAGTGAGAAGCAGAACATAGAAAAGATGCCAGTCCCATATGTTTTCTAAAGTGTTGTTTCCTAGAGTTCTTGGCATTATTTGACCAATTACAACAAAGCTCAACAAATATGTTTGAATGACAGCCATCTCCTGCAGGCTACAGAAACTTAGAGTAAGCAAAAGGCTGAGGGATAGGAGAAAACCCACCTCCCCGCTCCCCCCGTTTTCTATTTCTGTTGATGGCTCTCTCTCATTCTCCCTGTCTCCTCAGCTCGAAACCTTGGGGTCATCTTTGACTCTTCTCTCTCCTTCTCTGCTCATATCCAGCAGACCGCCAAGACCTGTCGTTTCTTTCTTTACAACATCCGTAAAATCCGCCCCTTTCTTTCCGAGCACTCTACCAAAACCCTCATCCACACCCTTGTCACCTCTCGTTTAGACTACTGCAATCTGCTTCTTGCTGGCCTCCCACTTAGTCACCTCTCCCCTCTCCAGTCGGTTCAAAACTCTGCTGCCCGTCTCATCTTCCGCCAGGGTCGCTTTACTCATACTACCCCTCTCCTCAAGACCCTTCACTGGCTCCCTATCCGTTTTCGCATCCTGTTCAAACTTCTTCTACTAACCTATAAATGTATTCACTCTGCTGCTCCCCAGTATCTCTCCACCCTCGTCCTTCCCTACACCCCTTCCCGTGCACTCCGCTCCATGGATAAATCCTTCTTATCTGTTCCCTTCTCCACTACTGCCAACTGCAGACTTCGCGCCTTCTGTCTCGCTGCACCCTACGCCTGGAATAAACTTCCTGAGCCCCTACGTCTTGCCCCATCCTTGGCCACCTTTAAATCTAGACTGAAAGCCCACCTCTTTAACATTGCTTTTGACTCGTAACCACTTGTAACCATTCGCCTCCACCTACCCTCCTCTCTTCCTTCCCGTTCACATTAATTGATTTGATTTACTTACTTTATTTATTTTTTGTCTATTAGATTGTAAGCTCTTTGAGCAGGGACTGTCTTTCTTCTATGTTTGTGCAGCGCTGCATATGCCTTGTAGCGCTATAGAAATGCTAAATAGTAGTAGAAATGCTAAATAGTAGTAGTAGTAGAAAATTAAAAAAAAGAATATTCCAGCCTGACATTAAGAGCCCTATTTTTATCTTGAGAGAAATCCAAAAAAGGTTCCTGTTTTAAAGCCTGTCATATAAAGGCAATATAAATGCTTATGTGCTATTTTTATAAAAATAGTTTCAAGAACCAGTCCCAACAGTGTACAAATGCCAAAACACAAATTTCTCTCTGAGGACAAGCAATCCATTGTATTCTCACAGCTGAGACACGTCATCCGACAGAGCCTGGTGCGAATGCAGTCTAGTGAGATTAAGTTAGAAGCTTCTGGCATCATCCCACCATACATGTGCTGGTGCCTTCACACCTGATGCATGGGTTCCTCAGTCTTCGTTTTTCCAAGGAGCAGGGAGGACGCATCATTGTGTTCTCACAGTGCATATGTTCTCTATCATACGCAGTGCCTTCTTGTGCAGGTCTTTTTCCACTTTTATAGATTATTTTTCATTTCTATTTCATTTTGTTTCCCTTTAATTCTAAGTTTTTTTGGCTGTTCAGGTTTCCTTTATTTTTCATGAGTTGTTGGACCCATTTAGGCTGCAGAATCAACCTTAATTTGAACGCCGCTCTTTTTAGTGCTCAAAATTGAGGTTTATTTGGCCGCAATGCTTTTCTCAATGTCCCAGAAGACACCCCCTCCCCCCAATAGCTTCAAAAGGTTTGTCCAATGTAATTGGGTAATTTCCGTGACAAACCCGCATTTTTGGTGCATTGAGTGCTTTGGGTCATGAGCCTAACTCTTGTTCTCTCTATTTAAAAATGCAATTGAGGACACAGAGGGTGCGGCAGACTTCAGCTTCCACTGGGAATTCACCGACATCGAGAACGTTCCCACCTCGCTCGACATCAGGTGCTGAGAGTGGGTCCTGGGACCTGTCAGCATCGGACCCAATACTAGGGATAGGTACAGGTTCAACGTCATCTTAGTCAACACCAAAAGACTGTGTTTCTGAGTATCGGGAGAAGCATAAAAGCATAAGCATCAGTCCTCGATGCACAGTACCGGGAGCACTGGGAGGAGCACTCCTCCTCTTTGGAAGAGATGCCAGTGTGCAAGTCTCTGGGCAGAGAGGTCCCAGCTACTGCTTTGGCACATACACCTTCTCAGGCTGCCTCTCTCCCTACTCCTCTGCCTTTGTCGATGCCTATCATTGATGAGTGGTTCCAAGCCATACTCAGGGAGGAGCTGATGCAGATGCTGCAGGCATCGAGGGTGCTTGCTCCAGCTGCAGATCAGCCTCAGATCCTTCCTGAGGTTCTATCCGTGCTTGTGCAGAGATCCTCAACCCCAGCACCTCAAAGGGTGTCAACATCAACACATACAGTGCCGCTATCAACGTCTGGGGGAGGGAAGCTTCCCCGAAATCTGAGGGTAGGGCTGTAACTCGGCATTCTTCAGGGCATGGACATGGTTCCACTGAGACGAGGCAGACACAGACTCGCTCAACCTGGTCTTGAGTATGATGAGTCTGAATGGGACCATTCATGGTACTCAGAGGAGGAGTCATACTTTCAGATCCTTCCCCACCTCAAGTGAAACATAAATCACCTGAGGATCTCTTTCACGGGTTGTCATGAACTCAGGGGAGGTGAGCCCTTGGGTCGCTGCCAGTTTCTGGTAGTAGCTGACGAACCACCCGGGCAGGGAACAAGACTTGGCTGGAACAGGAACCAGGAATAGGGCTTCAGGAACAAAGCACACAGAAACAGGACTCACAGGAACAAGGCTTTCTGAACAAGGCTAGCTTGTTGCGAAGACAATGCATGAAAGTCCCAAGGTTCCCTATAACGGCCCTCACTGATGATGTCAGAACCTCTGGTGCCATAGAATGAGGCTTGGAACGCACAGCAGAGACACCAAGGAGAGGCTAAGATACTTGGATATCAGACTGAGGCTTGGATAGACTTTGTAGTGAGGCTTGGATGCCAAAGAGTAAGGCTTGAATAATCTCTGGAATGAGGCTTGAGGAACAGGCGACAGTGACATCAATGCAAGGAGCCTAACCACTAGAAGAAAAGGTGAGGCTGGACACGGCCGCAGCCGTGACAGTGCGTCCCCTTCAAGGCTCCCATGGACCCCATGAGAGTTCTTGACTTCCAAGGGTAACCGGTGGAATCTGCTGATGGGCCTAGAAACATGAACATGGATTACAGGACTGGAGTTTGAAGGCAAGACCAAGTGTACAGCGCTGCGTACGTCTAGTAGCGCTATAGAAATAAGTAGTAGTAGGTTGTAGCCAGAACTGGATCTTGTGAACAGGACTGGAGTAAAGCAGCAGCCAGTGGACTTCCACAGGCTGTCCTTGAGACCATAGGCTCCCCTAGAATCGGGTACATCCTGGACCCCATGTCTAGGGTACTGTTCTTCGGGCACGATGCATGACATCGGAGCTTGAAGTTCTTTCTTATGACAACCATTAGTCAAGGTCTGAATCTTGAATGCAGCAAGAAAAGAGGTCTTACTCTGAAGGATCCCTTCTGCCAGAAGGGGATCCACAGCCTCCTTTCTCTCTCGACGTGGTGACCTAGTAACCATTTGCTGCTTAGGACATGCCTTGGCCTGAAATCCACTGGCCGGGATGGAACATCAAGAACACCAGCAGTGGCTAAGGTTACAGCAGAAGACTCAGGTGACGTCCACAGGCATCAAAGGAAGTTGTACTAGAGACAGAGGCTGCGCTGGAACTGGAACCAGGCCTGGAAGCTGGAACTGTGCTGGAACCAGGACCATGGCTGGAAGCAGGACTGGAACTGTGCTGGAACTGGAACCAGGCCTGGAAGCAGGAACAGCTGAAGGCAAAGGCTGTTCTAGAAGCTGAAGCTTGGGCTGGGACTGGAACCAGGAATGGAAGCAGGAGTTGCACTGCAACTGGATCCAGGATACTATGCAAGAACTGAACTGGGACTGGAAGCAGGAGCTGTTCTGGAACTGGAAGCAAGAGCTGTGCTAGAAGCTGAAGCTTGTGTTGGAACTGGAACCAGGACAGGATGCAAGAACTGAGCTGGAGGCAAATGTTGTGCTAGAAGCTGGCGCTTTTGCTGGGACTGGAACCAGGAATGGAAGAAGGAGTTGCACTGCAACTGGAACCAGGACAGTATGCAGGAACTGAACTGGAACCAGGGCTGGAAGCAGTAGCTATGCTGGAACTGGAACCAGGACAGTATGCAGGAGCTGTGCGGGAACTGGAACCAGGTCTGGACAGCATCAGCTATGTAGCTGGAGAACCACTTGCTGAAGTATCTGCAGGGTGGGTGATTCTGCTGAGCTCATGGCCTTCGCAACTTGTCACAAACTCAGGGAAGGTGAGCCCTTGGGCCGCCACTGGTTTCCGGTAGCAGCTAACGAACCACCCGGGCAGGGCACAGGACTAGGTAAGAACCAGGAACAGCACGACTGGAGCAGGAACTAGGAACAAGACTTTGCTGGGGCAGGAATAAGAAACAGGACTACAGGAACATGGCTTCAGGAACAAGGCTCATAGAAACAGGACTCGCAGGAACCAGGCTTCTTGAATAAGGCTAGCTTGATGCAAAGGCAATTCATGAAAGTCCCTAGGTTCCTTATAAAGGCCCTCACTGATGTCAGAACCTCTGGTGCCCTGGAATGAGGCTTGGAACACACTGCAGAGCACAGCAGGGACACCAGGAGGAGGCTAAGATACTGGGACATCAGACTTAAGGCTTAGATAGACTCTGGAGTGAGCTTGAATACAGGAACATCATAGTGAGGTTTGGATAATCTCTGGAATGAAGCTTGAGAAACAGTGATACGGGCAACAATCGCATTAATGCAGAAGAAGGCAGTCCAGAGAAGCTGCAGAACCTGATCACCTGAAGGAAAGAAGAGTCTGGACATGGGGCATGACCACAGTCATGACACCAGTCTTGTTAAAGACTGAGAAAGGGCCCAGAGCAGAAATGTTGACTGTCCTGGACAGTGAGTCCCCTCCTAAGGAAGGGATCACAGTACCATTGCATCCTATCCTTAAAGACGCACGAACTAAAAAACTGGGGATCTCTCCTCTCGGTGCAGGTTGCACCTAAGAAGGTGGATAAGCAATATTGTATCCAGAAGGTTCCAGGATTCAAGAGGGCTCAACTGCCACACCACTCTCTGGTGGTTGAATCCACCTTCAAATGACCTAAGAGCTCCAGGACTCATGTCTCGGCGCCCTCAGGTAGCGAGGCTTGGACACTGGACTCATTAATTAATGTATTCAGTGGTGTGCTGGTAAATGTTTAACAGGCTCTTTCCCCACCCCCACCCAAAAAAAGATATGAATATGTGTAACTTTATTATATGTTTTATTGGTACAAAGGTACAGTGTAGCAACCAATTTACAAATATTAAAATATACAGTATTCTTTACTGTAAATTCCATATGGCCATGCAACCCCAAGAACCCTTCCCTTCCCTTTCTATAAGCCCTCCCAACTATTTCCACTCAACAAAATAACACAACAGATGGTACAGATCAGTAGGACCAAAAGCAGTACAAAACAAGTAAAGACAACACAGTTTATACCAAATTGTTTAACCACCCTTAGGTTTTGCCTTTGGGTTTAACAAACAATACCATGTGCATGTAAGGTCTAGATAAATGAATTTAATTTATGTTTTAAGGCATATGCCCTAAATATGTAATATTTGGTAGCAATAATGAAAGAGTGATGGAATATTCACATAGCAAGCAGCCAACAGATTTAATTTCTACTGAAAATAATTAACTTTGTATGAACATAAATGTCATTCAGCTCCATGTGTTCTACTGCTGCATTTCCTTATCCATCATCATTCCTGGGATTCATCTGTATACAAACACACATCCAGGAGACAAAGATTAACCCCCACCTCCCAAAAAACCATGCCTTTTACAACCAAACGGTCTTGAAGAAGAAATAAATATATACCACAGAACTGGAAAATGTTGGCACTTTTAGACTGGCTCTGGACTTCTGTATGAAGGTAGCTCTGCCCTCATTATTTAATCTCTCTCTTTTAAATAGTAGTAATAAACAATATTACGTGGTTTTTGTTATAATAATATACCACTGCATTCCAACAAAACAAAAGTATCAAGTTCCCACAACCATCTTCCTCTTTTGATCTAGGCACAGGGAAAAAAAAAAGATTGTAATGCTTCCAGGTTTCAATCTAATTCATGTTTAATGTGGGATATAAATGTCATAAGTAAATAAATAGAATCTTTGCATGTTGAGCACCTGATTCTTATAACATGATATCTGTTTTAGTGGCCCTTTACCAGAAGAAAAAAATTTTTGCGTGAATATAACAGTGCTAGGATGTCCCTATAACCAGCCCCTCCAAATGACATTTGTAAGAAATTACAACTCTACCTGTGAAAACTTATTCCATTTGTGTACATCCGTGTGCTGCACAAGCCGGCCTATTTGAAAATATAAGTGAGATTAAATTAAAATGCTACCAACAATAAAGAAAGACAACATGGATGCAGCAGCTCATAGGTTTACTTGTGTTTGTTTTGAGTTTTTGGCGAAGACTGCTTCACAGGGAAGGGGAAATAGAAACATAACTGCAGATAAAGGCCATATGACCCATCCAGTCTGTCCAACCTCTGTAACCCCTAATTCTTCCTGTTCCTAAGTGATCCCACATGCTTATCCCATGCCTATTTAAATTCTGGAACAGTCCTCGACTCCTCCACCGGGAGGCCATTCCACGCCTCCACCACCCTTTCTGTGAAATAATACTTCCTTAGGTTACTCCTAAGCCTATTCCCTCTTAACTTTGTCATATGCCCCCTCATTCCAGAACTCTCCTTCATTTGAAAAAGGCTCTCTTCCTGTACATAAATGCCTTTGAGATATTTAAACGTTTCTATCATGTCTCCTCTCTTCCAGCGTATACATGTTATAAGTAGTAGGTTCATAAGCCTGTCCCTATAATTTTTGCATTCAGGACCGCTTACTAATTTCATAGCCACCCTCTGGACCGACTCCATCCTGTTTATATCTGTCCGTAGGTGCGGTCTCCAGAACTGCATGCAGTACTCCAAATGAGGCCTCACCAGAGACTTATACAACAGCACTGTCCCCTCCTTTTTCCTGCTGGTCATGCCTCTCTTTATGCACCCAAGCATCCTTCTGGCTTTGGCCGTTGCTTTTTCTACCTGTTTGAAAGCTTTAAGGTCGTCAGACACAATCACCCCCAAGTCCCGCTCTTCCTTCACACACTGAAGCACTACACCCCCTATACTGTATTGTTCCCTCAGATTTTTGCGACCCAAGTGCATGACCCGGCATTTTTTGGGATTAAACCTTAGTTGCCAAATATCGGTCCATTCCTCTAGGTTTGCTAGGTCATTCCTCATGTCATTCACACCCTCCAGGGTGTCCACCCTCTTGCAGAGTTTAGTATCATCCACAAAGAGACAAACCTTACCAGACAGCCCTTCAGCAATATCGCTCACAAAGACGTTAAAAATAGCCGGCCCTAGGACTGATCCCTGCGGTACTCCACTGACGACCTCCTTTTCTTCAGAGCAAGCTCCATTTACCACCACCCTCTGTCTCCTACCATTCAACCAATTTTTTACCCAGTCAGTTACTCTAGGTCCCACACCGAGGGCACTCAATTTATTTACCAGTCGCCTGTTGGAACCGTGTCAAAGGCTTTGCTGAATCCAAGTATACCACATCAAGCGCCCCTCCCACATCCAACTGTTTGGTCACCCAGTCGAAGAAGACAGTCAGATTCGTCTGATACGACCTGCCACTAATGAAGCCATGCTGCCTCGGGTCCCGCATTTCGTGTAGTTCAAGAAATGTCACAATCCTCTTTAGAAGCGTTTCCATTAGCTTACTCACCACCGAGGTCAGACTGACAGGTCTGTAATTCCCTACCTCCTCCTTACTTCCACTCTTGTGCAAAGGAACCACATCCGCCCTTCTTTAGTCCACCAGGACCACTCCAGTTTCTAAGGAAGCATTGAAGAGGTCCGTCAGCGGAGCCGACAGAACTTCTCCAAGTTCCTTAAGCACCCTCGGGTGTATCCCATCAGGCCCCATCGCTCTGTCTACTTTTAGTTTGGCAAGCTCCTCACGAACACAGTCCTCCGTAAACGGGTCTTGGTCTACCATCCATCCATCCACTTTAGCCTTTGTTTTCTGCAGCCCTACCCCCGGTCTTTCATTCGTGAACACAGAGCTAAAATAATCATTAAGCAGTTCAGCTTTATCCTTATCATCTTCCACATATTTCTCTCCCTCAGCTTTGAGCCTCACAGTGCTATTATGACACTTCCTCTTGTCATTTACATATCTGAAAAAGGTCTTGTCCCCCAATTTTACCGTATTAGCTATCTTTTCCTCCATTTGCCGCTTCAATTTCCTGATAGCTTTTCCAGCTTCTCTTCAATTATTTAGGTGTTCTCTCCTGTCTTCATCTTTCTGAGTCGTCTTATAACGTGCAAAGGCTAGCCTCCTTTCCCTTATCTTTTCAGCTACTACATTCGAATACCAGAGAGACCTTCTTTTCTTCTTACATTTATGTAATTTTCTAACACAAAGGTTAGTTGCATTTAATATAGCTTCTTTCAGTCCATTGCTGTTCTACATCCTTCAGCTGTTCCCATCCCGCTAACTGTTCCTTGAGAATAGACTAACCTAATTAGCTTTAACTTTTTTTGAGTTCATGCTGTCTCCTGTTCTCAACCAATCACAGCATCATCTCCCTCCCCCCACAAGTCCATATCTCTCTCAGCTTTCAAGCTGATCTTTTCCCTCACCGTCCATTCTTCAAAGCTTACTCTTCCAGCAGCTCTAGCGGTAACGCGCTGCCTGCTCGACCCGGAACTTTTTCTGTGCCATGTCCTGCCCTGCTTATGCAACTTCCTGCTTACGCATGGGCAGGATCTGGCAGAGAAAAGGCTCCAGATTGGCCAGACAGCATGTTACCACTAGCACTGCTGGAAGAGTAAAGTTTGACAGCGGTGAGAGGGGATGGACCTGAGGGAGGATATGAGGTAGGAAACTGAGGTATGCTGGACTCATGGGTGGGTGAGGGTTTAGGGAGAGAGGAGCAGAAAAAAAAAACCCCAAATGTTTGTGTGCTGAGTGCCTGGCTCCATCAACAGCTGGCTCGCATAATTCAGTAAAATGCCAGTGCAAGCCACCTCCAGCACACCACTGAATGAATTAGTTGTTGTTTTGCCACTTATCCCCAATTAGCGATAATAGCTTAGGGGCTAGCCTTTGACTGAAGGCATCAGCTGATATTTTTAAATAAATAATTTATTATCTCTGGGCTCATAACCCTCTGCCGTATTTTATTCAGGCTGGTACAAGAGAGGCAAGAAGTGAAGGAAAAGAAAGAAAAGCCTCTCACAGACAGCAGATCAAGTCTAATGGAGTCCCTGAGAAAAGCCGGAGTAGTGGATTTTCAGCTGAAAGCAGTACCAGGAACTGAAGTACCTGACCACAAGGTGTGAAAATATACAATAATTCTATAGTAAAAGATGGAGGCAATGAAGTGGAACACAAGAATTTTGTAACATAACATAATCCAATATTTCCATACCACAAATACCTCCAAAAGTAATTTACTGCAGTTTACAAAATATAAAAATGGAAACTTACCTTCTATGAATACACAATATAAAAGATATTAAGATAATGATCTAAAAAACTAAATGGTCATCTGATAAAAAGAATTTTAAATCATTTCTAAAAGAATAATATTCACTAATCTGACGAAGACTACCAGGAAGTGATGTCCAATGTTTTGCAGCCTGAAACACCCAAATAAAGTTGTGTAGTACTTTGATTTGAGGAAATTATCACTGAAATCCTATCTTAGGTGCAAGTGAGATGAGGTTAAGTCTCTTTTCAGAGCTGGACTGTGGAGTCGGTACACCAAACCTTGGACTTTGTGTCCTCTTTTTTTCTACTTTTTGACTCTGGAGTGTGTTTATTCTCAAGCTTACTCTTATTTCATGATCTGTTTGTGGAATAAGGGTCCTCCCTCTGTGAGATCCATTAATGAGCTTTTAGGATGTCATAAGTTTGAGTTGTAATGGAAATTGTCACGCTGGAACTGTTATTTAATTTTATATTGTTTTGTTTTATTGCATTATGAATGTAATTCTGTAACCTGTTGTGGGTACTGTCAGGAAGACTAAATAATAGAATAAATAAATGGACATGGGGGGGGGGGGGGTAATTCTCTGCAGATGGCCAAAATTTAGGCGCTGGAATGATGTGCGCTAAGTATAAATTCTACATCAACAGTTGTGCATGCAACTGCCATTATAGAATACTAGTGTACGTCCACATTTAGGTACGAATGCTTATTCTGACCCAATGGCTAGTGTACGTGCTCGCATCTAACTGTAGGCTAAGTGCTATTCTATAATCTGTGCAATTCAGTGCTTGACACACCTCTGACCTGCACATTCCCCCCCCCTGCACATCCCCCCCCCAGGTCCACGCCCCCACCTCCCTTGAAGTTGTGCACTCTGGAATTTGAGTGCACAATTTATAGAATACTGACTAATGGCAGGTGTGTGTGTGTGTGTGTAACTGCTAATTGGAGCTAATTAGCACAAGTTAAGGCCAATCCTAGCCTATTGCTTGTTAGCACCCGTTATCGGCTCAAGTTACACGCACAACTAACGTTATTCCCTTATTCTGTAAGTTGCACATGCAAATTTGTGCATTAGTTTCAAATTTGAGCATGCAACTTTCTAGGATTAGGGGAAACAGGCTAATTTTAAAAAGGGTTTTTTTGTGCGTATGCATGTGTAAAATGCCACTAACTACTGGGCTAATCCTCGAGTGGAGGATTAGCCTAGTGGTTAGTGCAGTGGACTTTGATCCTGGGGAACTCAGTTCGATTCCCACTGCAGCTCCTTGTGACTCTGGGCAAATCACTTAGCCCTCCATTGCCCCTGGTACAAAATAAGTACCTGAATATATGTAAACCGCTTTGAATATAGTTGGAAAAATATAGTTGGAAAAATATAGTTGGAAAAACCTCAGAAAGGTGGTATATCAAGTCCCATTTCCCTTTCCCTCTTATAAAAATACCCCATATAAAAGTACATACAGTGAAAGAACATGTGTATTTTTATACAGCCTTTGTAGGCATGTTTGGGCAGAGCATGGACAAAGTCATGATGTACATGCCTAGGTTAGTGTTTCCCAAGTCCAGTCCTGGAGTACCCATTGCCAGTTAGGTTTTCAGGATATCCACAGTGAATATTCGTGAAAGATAATGGAGGCATGCATATTCATTGAGGATATCCTGAAAACTTGACTGGCAATGGGTACTCCAGGACTGGATTTGGAAAACATTGCCTAGGTTATAAAATATTTATTCATACACCATGTACTTCGGACACAAGCGTTTCCACCTGCAGCTGAGCAGATGGAAATGTATATGGCTGTATTTCAACTGCAATCTCAGCAGCTTTGGTGAGGCTGTTTTCTGAGCTTTGAGAGTTTTTCGACCTAGTCAGTCAGTTTAGGACAAGGGCACTCAGTTTGAGTTGTCTGTACAGAACCATGTCTAAGGCCTTGTTGAAATGTAAGTACACACATTAAGCATTTTTTTCCGATCCAACTTTCTGGTCACCATGTTAAGAAAAACTGGATCAGATTTCATCTGAGTAAACCTACCTCTATTTCTATGGAAATAAGTTATAGAATACTGTATTTCACAGAAGCTACAAAAGAGGGATAGCTTTATATATTGGTATCACTGCTAAAAATTAAAAGTGGCAAAAACCTTCTCGAGAATAATTTGATGTATTGAGTGTAATGTTGACTTGGCACTCATTTTCAAAGTATCTGAACGTCTCAATTTTTGCAAAGACACAATAGGGACATCCAGTCCTGCAGTACATCCAAATAGCAAGAGTGTTTGTTTTGGGTGGCACTAGGGAGGGCCTAAAATCTGGATGTCCAACAGCAATTACTAAAGAGGAAGAAATATTCATGTCTAAAAAAAAGGATGTCCTTATTTAGACCTGTTTCAAGAACATCCAGGTTACAGAAAGGTGCTCTGAGCAGCAGTCCACTGGAGAGATTAAGGTATGACGCCTCCTTAATTTCCCAAGTGGTCGCTGTCCCCTTCTCGCTCCTCTGAAAGTGAAACAGTAAGGAGATACCAGGCTATATGATAGTTTCAGGCATTATAGCATTCTTAACAGAGCATGAAGCAGGTCTAGTTAGTGCAGTGAACAGTAAAACAAGAGAGACAGGTTCAAAACTAACTTCAACTCTTTTAATTGTAGCCTTCCAGAAAAATACCTACTGTACCTAAGCCACCTGCAAGCCTGAAGTCTGTTGGTGTACATTCAGGTACAGTAGGCATTTTTCTGTTCCTGGAGAAGTCACAAATACAGAAAACAGAGTTAAAGTGGGATTTGAACCTGGGTCCATTGGTTTACAGTCTAGTGCACTAACCACTAGGCTGACCATTTGCTCTGCATGGATGTTTGTGTGGCTGTTTTCTAAGAATGCTACCATATCCCTTGTTTTCCCCCATTCAAAATTTGGATGTTTCAGTTTGTGAAATGTATGTTCATGCTAGACATTTCCAGTGTATGGACATGCATCTCAGTTTTGAACAGGCTGTATCCTGTTTGAAAATGTATGCGAGATGGACGTCCGTTTGGGGCATGCTGACGTGGACGTCTCTATTCTGAAGATCTTCTCAGAAATGCACCTCTTTTATATCTGAAAGTCCAAATGGTGAGAATACTTGAATTGGCTTTTCTGAAATTACTGACTCAAAGTGCCCATTGAGGCTCATTTTCAAAGCACTTAGCCTCCCAAAGTTCCATAGAAACCTATGGAACTTAGCCTCCCAAAGTGCTTTGAAAATATGCCTCATAGTCTCTGTTTCAAAAACAGAAGTTTCTTGAGCACTTGCAGTCTTCTCCATCACATCTCTGTCTGCTGTGGAATGATTTTGTTTTTTTAGTATACCTTTATAGTTAGCAGCATATCACTTTGAACTTTTATTGTTACATAATTTTTAATCCCTACAGGACTGGGTTGTCAGTAAATTTGGAAGAGTGTTACCTGTCCTTAATCTTAAAGGCCAACACAGAAGAAAAATATCCTTTCAGTAAAGAGGACAACCTTAAAATTGAATACTGCCTTGATGTTTCTCTTCACAGGTTTCATTAAGATTCACTTTTCTATTTGCATTCAAGTTTCACATTTAACATGTTTTCTCTGTATAAAAGACTTCAGCAAAGATTCTTTAGCAAATCTTCATCATTCGCCCAGAGTTTAGAATAGGATACATACCAATCATGACAAAGCATCTCTTTCAAGTGTTCAAATTGTACCCTCTGCTGGTTAGTTTTGGTAAATTACATTAATGGTGTTTGAGGACAATCTGTTCTCTAAAACTGTTTTAAATTTTAACCAAATAAAAGTTGATTAGCTTGAAAGATTAACCCCAAACTTAAGGTGCAATCATAAGAGGGGTTTTTTGTGCAGTAAAGAATCTGAGCAGGCGAGCTACAGTGGGCCAAATGTCTATGTGTACACACTTGCCTTTAGTTATAAAAGAAATAATTGTTTTGTTCTTAATCCTTAACTTGATCTAACTTTATAAAATATGATCCATCAAAATATTGCCACAACATTAACAAGCTGTTCTGTGAATCTAGTGACACAATTCCCATATCACAGCTCACATGGCAACTGGAAGCAGGAAATGATGACATAAGCAAAAAACGCCGTGGTGAGTTCACATCTCCAAAAATGCAACCTAAAAAGCTCAGGATCCAGAGCCATCAAGAAAATGAACATTCTTCTGGGTCATTAAGTTCTGTCAGTCATTTCAAATCCAAAAGACAAAATGAACAGAGAGGCAAAATGATCCAAAGACCAAAGATAAAGTTAGATATTCCATCTGAATCACTTCATATTCATACTCAGCAGTCAAACAAGCTAAAAAAGAAACCATTTCCAAACAATTATCCAAGCTTTAGGAACAGCATGTCTGACAGTGAAATTGATTCTGAAGAAGAAGTTAAGGCTATGGTAGAAATGGAAAAAAGAATGCAAAAGGGAATTCTAAACAGTGCAGATGAAGATTCTAATTTGGAGGTTGTTGGAGATACCTTTGAGTTGAAGTATAAAACTCACTGGGCTTTAACAGATCCAGCCAAAACAAAATCTGTTTCTCAAAGACAGAAAGCCACTGTTAAAGAGGGTATTGATGATGACAACGAGTATGATTCTGCAGATACAGATGAAATTATTGCAATGAAAAAAACTCCCAACCAGAACAGTCAGAAGAATGAATGCCCACAGAAACCAAAGTTAGGAAAAAAGGAGAAACATCAGACTGAAGCATCCAAGAGCATGAATAATAATGATTCAGTGATTACTCCTCTAGGTGCAACTCCAAATGAAATACAAAATATAGATCTTAGAAGTTCAGGACCCAACAAGAGAGATGAAAACAAGATGCGTTCACTGCCTGACACTGCAATTGATGATGAATCAGAGTCAAGTAGTTCTGGAACCGATTTGGAGGATAAAGGTAGTAATTCTGAAAGCGATGATGATGACTATGAAACCATGATGCAAAACTGCTATCACCTAGATCTGTCTTTAAATGATTTAGAGAGACTAGCCACAGAATCTACCAATGAAGAAAGCAGAGAAGGCATCACTAGCAGTGAGAAACTGTGTGACTCTAGCAGGAAAGTTAAGAAGATGAAAAATGGTGGGACAGTAGCTGAAAAATCAGCAATGAATAAAATGCCAACAAAACCAGAAGATATATTGTCCTCTATTTTAGAAGAGGAGAGTACAGATGATGAGCATAAGCCAAAGAAAAGAGAGCCATGTATGAAATTTCCAGCCTTCAAAGGATTAGGGTCACTGTTGGAAAAGAAGTCATCTGAAGCATCAATGAATGCAGACCCTGTGTGCTTATCTTCTAGTGACTCTTGGAGAAGGGAAGTGGTTTCTGATTCTTGTTTGGAGTCCACCACTCACAAGTTATGTTTCCATGAAGATAATGGTTTGAACAACATCCAGTCTGTATCTAGAAAGGTTCTAAAGATTCCAAGCACCATCAGCAGTGGGCTTGAGAAATTAAAACCTGGCACCAGTAGTTCAGAAGATGACAATGCTGTTTTAAGACTAGCTGCAGGAAAAGAGATTAAATCCTTTAGACTAATCACAAAGGGTGCTAAAAGTAACATAAGAAATGATGAAAGCAGCACCAAATCTGGCATGGAGGAGGAAACCAGCAGCACCACAAGCAGTGACTCTAGTACTGAAGACCAAAGTGATGGTACTAGTAGAAGTAAATCAAGTGCGAAGGAAAGCAGCAATACTCATAGCCTTGTGCCTGTCATATCATACCAGATCACCAAACCTGAAAGCAGAAGTTTTCCACTTTCTGCTGCACCATCCAGCGTGGATTCCCTACAAAAGAAAATGGAATCTCCGATCCCTGATCATTCTAAACAGGTGCTGGACAATCAAAAGAGGCTGGCGGCCGTACAAGAAAGACAGAGAGAGAGGGACAAGCAAAAGCAGCTCATCCAAGGGGCTCTCTCTAACCTGGTAAGTGAGCCTTCCGTTTGCTCTGATGAGGAGTACAAAGTATGCACAGAAATAGTAGCATATGAAACTGGTGTAAAGTCTATGCAGAAGACATTTAAGGTTGTGGTGTGTAGATCAAGAGCTTCAGCAATGCTTTCTATATGATGGCTGTTTCCCCACCTGCTCCTTCAAACTGATGTCTAACTTGGAATACCTGCCACCTTAAGCCACAAGGTTTATGTCAAAATAATCAGAAGCTTTGTGGTTTATATGGCCACTTATTCTTGAAACTTGTAGCTGTGTCAGGTTTGCGGCCATCATTGGCAACCTGCTCACTCGATTTCTGTCATACTGCCACTCTTAGCTCTATCAAACACTTTGATTTTTTTTTAGATACTTACATTCGTATTCTTTGCCGAGTGTTGTGGAGGGACATTTTCAGTATATCTAAGTTGGACTTTAGATATTTTGCATTAAGGGCCTTACTCTATAAAGGTTATGCTCCTAAAATTTATACATACTCTGTGCTCCAAAATAGATTATGCTCGTAATTTAGGAACATAAATTTAGGAATGTAAATTATTCATATAAATTTAGGAGCATAACCTTTATAGAATAAGGCCCTAAGGGCCCTGTCTGCTAAACCACGCTAGAGGCGCATTAACGTTTTTAGCATGTGCTAATCAGCGTGCTTTGACCTTGTAGATGCCTATAATGTTCCTATGGCATCTACACGGTTAGCATGCGCTAATTTTTAGTACACTAAAAACACTAGGGCACCATAGTAAACTGCCCTAAACGTCCAAAATCCAAATCGAAAACTTTTTTTTTTTTCTCAAAAAAAAAAAATACCATTTTTAACAAGGTTTTGTGGTCTGTATGTTTCCAGGCCATTTAAAAAAAAAAAAAAAAGGTACAAGTGAAAAATATAGAAAATCAAGCCATTGTGATGTAGGAGGGACTGACATTTTTAGCAGATTGTTCCCCAGACATCCCAGGAGAGCAAGGGGGCAATGCTGTGGACTTCATATAAATGCTCCCAGATACATATATCACCGCTACTCCCTTATCTTGTCTGCTGAGCCCTCCAAAACCCATTACCCCCAACAGTACACCACTAAAATAGCCCTTATGGTTAAAGAGGCACCTATATGTGGATACAGTGGGTTTCTGGTAAATTTTTGGAGAGCTCACAGTTTCCACCACAAGTGTAACAGGTAGGGGGAGGTATGGACCTGGGTCCACCTGTCTACAGTGCACTGCACCCACCACTACACCACTCCAGGGACCCACATGCTGATCTGATGGACCTAGCTATAACATCTGAGGCTGTCATAAAGGCTTGTGAGTACTATTTTTATTCACATTTTTGGGGGCTGGAAGGGAGTCAATGACCACTGGAGGAGTAAGGAGGGATTCCAGTGGTCGTCTGGTCATTTAGGGCACCTTTTATGTCATCTTCGTTATAAAAACAGATGTAGACCAATGGTTGAAGTTTTCACCCTAGATGTTTTTGTATTGTTTCATTATTGCCGTAAAACGTCCGCCCACCTTCAAAACGCCCCTCACATACCCCCTTGTGATTTGGACGCACTGCAGATGAATTCCATAGCTAAACATCTACAAAACAGGTTTTGACAATACCAATTTGGACATTTTGAGAAAAAATCTTCCAAATAGTGTTTTTTGACACTTTTTGACGTTTTTCTCTTTTGAAAATGAGCCCCAAAGTGTTCTATATATAACAGACCATATTCCATACTGTTGGGAACTCTTTCCTGCTTAATTCTGCAAACTTCTATCAAGCTGACCCCTTTTAAATGTTTGTAGTCTCTGTGTCTACAATTCAGTTTAAAAGTAAATTCAAACATAGCGGGCTTCATTATTTCTTTTATATGAAATATATTTGCCTGTTGCCTGAGGATAAAAATGTGTGACATTACAGCTAGCATATAGCAGAAGAGCCCAAGGCTATGTGTGAAAATTAAAACTCTGACAGTAGAACTTCATCATGCAGGAATGCCTCAAGGCCCAAGCAAAGCAAGGACATCCCTGGCATCGTGTTGATAAGCAGAGATTAGGAGTGCATAGTCATTAGCATATTTGGCTTGTTAATACATATTTTACTGTGCAGTCAATCAATTTCATGCACATAGAGTTCCATTGCAACTTATATAATTTGAAAAGTGCAGTTTTGGGTGGAAATCAAAATATTTGAGGAGGGGACAACCCTGTAATCTTGTTAAAAAAAAAAAAATTTTTTTTGAAAAACTCAGATTAAAGGAGTGGCCTAGTGGTTAGGGTGGTGGACTTTGGTCCTGGGGAACTGAGGAACTGAGTTCGATTCCCGGCACAGGCAGCTCCTTGTGACTATGGGCAAGTCACTTAACCCTCCATTGCCCGCCGCATTGAGCCTGCCATGAGTGGGAAAGCGCGGGGTACAAATGTAACAAAAAAAAAGTGTATCTTAGTTTTGAAAAATAAAGATAACTTTTCATAAATTCATAAGAAATTTCTTTGGAGACTGAGCAGTTTGGATAATACATTAAAATTAGATGTCTGCATAATTTCTATGAGTACCACTAATATCCGGTATTTTTGTTTAGGACTGTGAGTCAACCAGCAAAAGCAGCCACATAGTATTTGAATCGGATAGTGAAATGGAAGATAAGATGGAGGAAAAATCTAGTGGAGGACTTGTTTCAAGGGAAACGTCTGAAACAAAAGTAAGTACAGGGCCGGCTTCAGCGAAGAGAGAAACTTTCTGATATCCCAGAAAAGGGGGCCCCCCTACCATGTGTGATAAGGGTGATTGCTTGAGACCCCCCCCCCCCCCCCCCCCCCCCACCTGGTTAGGTTTCATAATCGACTTTTTACTCCCATCTCTAGGAGAGCCAAGGGAAAGAAATCTACACACACACCACTAATAGGTATATATGTGTATAGCAAAGGCCTTTGTGGAGAGAGCCCCATGTCTCAATCGGTGAATTCACATGGGAATGTCTCAAATCCTTCCGGTCCTCTGCTCTATTTTATTGACAAAGAGTCATGGGTTACTTCACACAGGAAAAACAAGACATTTGACAATGCTACTAAAAAAAAAAATGTTTTTTCTGTCCCATGGGGAAATTGACTAAGGGATATGTCCCTTTTCCACACCATCCCATAGGCAGTACTTTCCTTCTCAAGCCATACCCTGTTGATGTCTTGTTCCCCCGGTAGTCCATACACCAAAGTTCCCACTGAAAGACATGTCCTCCTTCCGTTGTGCACAACCTGATAGCTCCATCAGAAGTGCTTGCTCTAACTGCTGTCTTGTGTGGCCTAATATCTGGAATAGACATCTGCAGCTACTGGGACTGCCAGGATCTTGCAGCAGATTGCGCATGAACCCTGACAGGCCAAACCAACCAATTATAAGTCTAGACTTGTTTCACTGTGAATATGGAGGAAAAGGTTTCAATATTGCTTATGCCTTCAAAGATAAGATAAGTCATCCCTTTGTAATATCTATGAAGATATAATTATTATAATTAAATGAATATAAAGAAAGAGTTTGATTTATAAAATGCAATAAAAGAAGAAATATATGAAAGAAAGAAGGGAGAAGTTTTTTTTTTTTTTTTTACTAATAATGGTAATTGGCTGTATGCCTAATAAAATATCTTTGTAGGCATAAGCAATACTGAAGTCTTTTCCTCCATATTCACAGTAAAACAAGTTTAGACTTATAATTGATTGGTTTGGTGTGAGTCTTAAGCCTTTCAGCCTGTTTAGGTTTGAACCCTGACAGGCACCATTTACCCAATCCGAGCATATTGTATAGATTATTATTATTATAGCAGATGATGATGACAACATATATCACATAAGATAGCAAATATAGAGAATTGGAGCCCTTACTGAGATGTGGAAATATGTTTTTCGTTGTAGTCTACTGGGCATTTTGTAGTAACTAGCATGCACTGAATAAGCTGATTGAAGCAATATTTACAGGAATTTATATTCCGTATATTGTCTGCTCCAGACCATTCCCGACGAGTGTGTAATATGCACTCCTACCAGCAGAGGGAGACTGAGAATTGAGTAGTGACACCTGTATAAAAGGCTGTGCAACCCTGACCTCAGTATTTCTCAGTCTCCCAGCAGAGGTAGGTGAGTCTGTGGAGCCCTGCTCTTTGGTTGGCTGTGCCTATTTTAGTCTTTTTTTTATAACATGTAGACATCAATGTGTTTTTGTAATATGTTAGGGGCAAAACAGCAGAAATCACATCTAGATTGAAGTTACAGACATGATATTCACACACAAACATAGGCGCCCGGTATAAGAGGCCCCTAATGCAGTCCATTTGTTTTCTTATATTTTGTTCTTATGATGACTTATACTGTGCCAAAACTGAAAACTCTTCTCTATCTGGTCGATAATAAAAGGAACACTATCCACCCTAAAAAAGTTGTTTTGTGGCAGTACATGAGGAATTGTGATATTGGATAAATAAGTATATGTTTGTGTCCCTAGTCCTGCATCCTACGTTTATATAATCCTTTCAAGAAATCCAGTTAATTGTTTAACATTAGTGGAACATAGCCACAGAGTCTGACTTCTTGAGGTAACTTTCCAGTTCAGTATTTTGCCTTCATATCTGTTGTCATGTGTTTTTCATGTGTGATCAAGATGCAGTATTCTGCTAGCCTGTAGTATTTGCAGCCCTTTTTGTTTTTGTTTCACTAGGTTGTGTACTGGTGTTTTAGAGCCCGGTGTAATTATAGTGCTGCCTTTCCACGCATAAGGTTGTAGCTCGTCCTGTCCTTGGAATTAGTGCTGTTATGGTTTGGTAAGGTTATGAGCGTGTTTTTGCACAAGTTTGTGTATAGTGTTTTGCAGTGGAGAGATTGTGTGTTGGCTTTACTGAGGTGGCACCAAAACATCAGAAAAGGTGTAGAGCCTAAATCATGACACACTACTCTTGAAGGATCTACATATGGTCGTTAATAAAAGGAGCTCATTGTGAACACTATCCACCCTAAAAGGGTGTTTTGTGGCTCTACATGAGAATTGTGATATTATGATCCCTTGTTTCATATTGTTGACAGTCTGCATTTTACGTATGGGTGGTATATTGGTGTATTAGGGTCTGCCTAATGTAATATTTATGGTACAGTAAGGTTTTGAGTGTGTTTTTGCACAAAGTTGTGCATAGTATTTTGCAGTTGAGCGATTGTAGTTAGTATATGCTTTGAGCAACCACTTTATTCTTTGACATATGATACATATCTAATATCTAAATTTAATAAAAGGTATTAATTGTGATTATTTTATTTTTACTTATTTTTTTTCTGTGTGTTGTCAGACAATTGTGGATGTAAGCCCCACCCCCTTTAGCCTCCCCAAACAGTTGGGCCATCGACCGCCTATGCACACAAAGTACACATGTACAAGTATATTTTTATAAACAACTTGCATTAATCACAGCTCTGGCTGTGCTCTGCCCAAATTGCACTCCTGAACACACCTACATGTAGATCACATAAGAGTGTGCTGCTCCTTTACTCCACAGATACTTGATGTGCGTAACACAGCTGCAGAGTCATGCGACACTAGGGGTTCAAGTGATACCATTAATTTAACAAAACATATGCTTTATTTTTCTGTTAACTCTAATTGTTTTTATGTACTTCTAAGGAGTTTGCCACTAAAAGATCTGGAAAGCTTTTTGACGACAGCGAAGATGAGGATGATGCTTCAGATGCTGATGATGTCAAGAGGTTCAGAATTAAAACCCAGTTCGAAGGCAAAGCTGGAGAGAAGGTCAGTAAGCTGAAATAGAAGATTCATGACCTTTTATTGACCTAACATTTTGTATGTTTTGTCAAAGTAGTACATAGGTGCATAAAATGTGTTTCTTACTCAGTGCTCTGAGGATTTTTCCTCTTTCATCTTTTAAGTTGAATACAAACTAAGCTCCAGCACTAGTTAAAAGAGTGTAACGTAGGTAAATGACGTGCCATGAGATTTGTGGCATCTTTTGATCTGAGAACCAGAAAAGTGAGTATTCTGGTACTGCTTAGACTGACAACAGAAAAGAGCCACAAATAGTAAAAATATCTCCATTCCCTCAATATTTCTTGTTTATGTGCATAATTGAGTATTTTACAAATTACCACTCTTGGTCTGTCCGTGTTCTGTCCTGCTCTCCCCAATCTGTGTGGCCGCTCTATCTTCAACGCCTTCTCCAGCTTCGGTATATTCAACACTTTGGGCAGCCATGACTCCAGAAACCCAGCCAACTCCACCTCTCGTATCGACTCTGGCAAACCGATCAGCCTGAGATTATTCCGTCGCGATCTGTTTTTCAGATCCTCGACTTTTGCTTCCAACTTTTCCAGCCGGTCTTTCATGTCTTTTTGCTGGGTTTCGTATTGCTGACAGTGGTCCTCTACATCTGACATCCGCTGTTGAAATCCCGTCAAATCGGTGTGCAGACTTTCCAGCTTTTCGTCCATCTGCCCAATCTGATCAGATATTTTCTGAAGCTTTCGGTCTACAGATACTTCTAGCAGGGCTGAGACCTCTGCTGTTATCTCTGCCGCCCAGGCTGAACTCACGGACTCGCCAGTCACGCTAGCCTCCGCCATCTTGCTCTCTCCCACGCGGCTCCGGGCTCCCTCTTTCCGAGTTGTTTTTGCGGCCATTCCGACCGTATTTCGGATTGGCGTTGCAGCTGCTTACTGCGTGAGTGTTCCGGCCTCTTCCCTTACTTTTTGTGGGGTTTGTAGTGATTTTAGACTGCGCTAGGGGAAGTTGTTATCCGAGGGTACCCAGAGCTCTAACGAGCGGCGTCCTCCCCGTCGCCTAGCATCACGTGACCTCCACAAATAGTAAAAATATAAAACAGAGCGGATTATTGTGGTAAAAGAAAACGTTCCTTTTTTTTTTTTTTTTTTAAACATATGTGAAGGTAAAATTAAATTGTGAATGATTAGGTGAAAGGGAGCATCATATTCTTTAGTGAAGAAGCTAAATACAGTGCAGCACATGACAAATTATACTGGAGTAGAGGAGGATAATAAGGAAAACAATGCTAACCCCTTAAAAAATGCATGGAAACATACTTTATGCATGAATAACAGGCATCGGGTATATGTATTTAAAATATTGTTTATTAACACTAAACAAAGAAAAAAATTGTATAAAGCATGTTTGTGCTTCTTGTACAGCAAGCAATTTGAGCACAATTATTCAGTATATTTCACAATACAGTACAGTATTGCTCAAAACAGCAGTTGTACAGAGACAGTGTGAACAAAAATACAGAACCGAACAAGGGAACCATATTTATCTACTTCATGTTCAGCCTCACTAAAGTTGTCTTCTATAGCAGGCAATGTGAGCAGAAATACGGAACCAAACAGACTTCACTTCTTTGTCTTCTCCAGTCAATGACAGTATAAAGCAGACATCAAGACAGCAGAACTGAAACTGGAAACTTTCCACACTCCAGTTCAAAGGCAAAACAATCTAAGAGTGAGAATAAGAATAAAGAAAGTGCTGTAAATGTAAATGAACAAATGGGAATAGGTGTACATTACATTACTGCATAAAACTCATTGTACATAAGAATCTTACCATGATTCCGTTTCTACATGGTCTCAGATCAAAAATGATTCCCTGGCAGGAAAAGCAAGGTCTCAGTTCAAAACGTCTTTAATGTTCACTTTCTTTAGCATTTCCTTTACCATCATCCAGTGCCCAAACAAGCATTGTTAGAAGCAGCGTCTCGGATCAGAAACAGTTCCCTCGCTAAAAAAGTGGGGTGCTAGATCCAAAAATTACTGCATTGAATCATGGTCTCGAATCAAAAACAGTTCCCTCACTGCAAAAGCGAGTCCCAGGTCCAGAAATTATGGTTCCCTTTCATAGAAGTAATCAAAACAGTTCCCACACTGCAAAAGCGGGGTCCCAGGTCCAAAAATTATGGTTCTCTTGAAGAGAAGCATGATTTCAAATCAAAAACAGTTCCCTCGCTGAAAAAGCAAGGTCCCAGGTCCAAAAATTACTGCACATAGACTGCAGTATTGAAAAACTGGAAGAGAAGCTGCGCACTTCTTAACAACGATGAGGAGTGCATGAAGGAGTACCTGCTGCAAAGTATGGTTCCCTTGCTGAGAAGCACGGTCTCAGATCAAACATGGCTTCCTTGCAGCTTGTGAAGCAGGAAAACAGGAAGAGAAGCCGCACGCTTAACAGTGACGCGATGACTTCATCGGGGGTCTGTCGGATCAGTTGTTGGATAATCAAGACTGTACTTTATATATTTTGTCCAAGAAAACAAGTAGGCAGTCAATTTACAAAATCCAGAACAGGATAAAAAAGAAGCGAATCGCCAAAAAATCTTACATAAAAAGATGAATTTATTCACCACAAATTTTTTAAAACTGTTTTAAGCTTTTGTGGTGAATAAATTCATCTGTATATATTTTGTACACCACTTTGGTTGTACCACAGAAAGATAGTATATCAAATAACTTTTATTTCTTATCCACAAGCTTTTTATTATCCCTTCAAATGGTAACAAAACTTTTGACCTGAAAAATGATGTAACCCCTGCTACTGTCCTCAGAATATATAAAAGGTGCTGACCTGTAACAGTTTTTTTTCTGTAGGCAGCAGGATAGATACAGACACACAAGTGGGTGACGTCATCCAACGGCAATGGGGCAGAAATTCTCTCCCAAAGCTCAGAACTTAGTGTAGAATTCTGAGCATGAACAGCCCTTCCCCATCCAACTGTGCTAAAGCTATAGAAAGAAAAGAAAAACTATTGGAGAAGTGGGTGAGATTGTGTCCTTTTGTCAGCCCTGCAGTCTATGGAAAACATCTGTTACAAGGGGCACAATTGTTTTTTCCATCAAGAAGCAGGTTTGAGTCAGGCACACAAATGGGTGGCACCCAAGCTTAGGGCTGCCCAAGTTTTATATTGTCCTCATCATTTGAGTAGTCCACATAGTTGATTGCAAGAGTTGTCAGTTCATAGAGACAGATTGACCAGCACTGCATGACCAAAAGTACTGTCCTGTGCTGAAGCTTGGTCCACTAGTTCAAACACAATATGCAGTAAAAGTATGAAGATAAACCATGTAGCTGCTTTGCAAGTGGTATTCAGGAAGGCAGACTAAGAAGGTACTGTTACTGTGGTTGCTGTAATTAAGTAAGATTTGACTTTGGAGCTGAGAGGCACATTTGCTTATGCATAGCATAATTGTACACGTGAAGCAAGCCAACTTGGGGTTTTTTGTGTTTTTGAGATGAAAAGTTTAGTAGATTTTCTAAATGATTCAGCTCTCTTCAGGTAACAGGCAAGAATCCATTGACAGTTTAGAGTTTGGTGGAATTCTCATGAGGATTTGAACAGTTTTGAAGAGAAGGTGGAAAGCGCTGTTTCTTCGCTGAAGTGAAAAGGCATTGCCACTTTAGACAATAACTTGGCATGTGTCCAAAGAACAAACTTGTAATGATGGAATTTCATGTAGGATGTGTATGTTACTAATGCTTGAGATTCACTACTCTTCTAGCTGAAGTAATTGCTTCAAGGAAAAGTATGTTCAAGGTTAGGAACTTAAGGGGACCTTTTTACAAAGCTGTGGTAAAAAGTGGCCTCTGATAATGTGGGCATATGTTTTGGGCGCACACCCCGCCTTTTTTTTTTTTTTTTTTAAGTGTAGCTGGGAATAAGGGCTTTTTTTATGGGCCGGGAAATGGGCGTACGCTAAAATTAAAACTAGCAAGCACCTATTTATGGCTTGAGCCCTTACCACCACTCATAGACCTAGCGGTAAGGGTCACGCGCTATCAGCATGGTAACCATACAGCGCGCGCCAACTGCTGATTACCACTGGGAACACCCCATAATGGAAAATTATTTTCTGCCACGGGATTCGGCACACACCAGACTCAGAATTACCGCCAGGCGTATGCACTAGCTTGGCTGTAATTCCAATTTGGCACACGCTACCCACGTGTTAGCCAGCCCTCTAATGCCTTTGTAAAAGGGCCCCTAAAAGATGCAACATAAGTGAAGTAAGCAAAGCACTAAATTTAGGTCCCATGGAACAAGGGGTTTTTACAGTGGTGGCTTTACATGAATCAGACATTTCATGAAACATGCGACCATATGCAATTGTGATGCTGAATGGTTGGTTATGCACAGGGGCATAAGTGGACAGCACACTGAGGTATACACTAATAGAAGTGGTTTGAAGGCCAGGATGATATAAATGGTATAGATACGTTAATGTAATAGGAAGAGGATATAAGATGAGGTTGTGACCATTGGTAAAACACTGGATTGAAAATCTCCTCCACTTGAAAGCATGTGTTTTATCTAGTGGAAAGTTTCTGAGCAGCTATAAGAATGTCCTGGATGGACTCTGTGAAACACAGAACAGAAACTAGAGCTTGCTCAATTTCCAGGCTGAAGACTAGAGATTTCAAATCTGGATGAAGAAGATGGCCCTCCTATTAAGTTACTGGCTGTGAGAATTGGAACAGTTTGCAAGGAAGTAGAACTGCTAAGTTTATGAGAAGAGGGAACCAGTTTTGTCAAGGCCAGTAGGGTACTGTGGGATTGTTCGGATTTGCTGGAACTTGTGCAGAACTCTTAATATGAAAGGAATCGGAGTGGAAGCTGACCGAATTTCGGTTTCGGCACTAAACTGGCCTGAAGTCCATATTCAGCCAGTGCATTTTCAGCTGCAAATTAAACTTTGGGCTGTGTCCTCTCCCCTCTCCTCGGAGGAGCGCTTTCTGTGCCTCTGTCTCCCCCTCCCTCCATCTCAAATTTGAAGAGGCCCCCCACTCACTCCATCCTTGAGCCTACCTTAAACTCTGGTCTGGTAGACTAACCAGGGCAGGAGCGTACTTGCAGTGAATTTTGGCCACAGATTCTGTTTCATTTGAAACCGAAAAACTTGGTTTGATCGGCCTCTAAATTGGGAGGGTAAGTGTAGAACAATAATCGGGTCCATGGAATCACCAGAGTATCCAGAGCTACTTGTAGGGGAAAAGGAAGAATCTAACAATTAGTCAGAAAGCTTTGCATTTTCTTTGCTGGCAAAAAGGTTAAGTTCATGTTTCTCCTTAAAAGAGAGAACTCAGAAGAGTTGCATGCAATTCATGAGGACAAAACACCCTGCTATCTGATTCTTTGTATTGGGGATGTAGGTTGCCTGCATCTGAATGTGATTAGCTGTAGCAAAAGTACAGAGAGCCTATGCTCCATTGTTTTGTTCACATAAAACATTCCATTTGGTTGTCTGTCTGAATAAGTACAGAATGAAGGTGGTAAAGAAAACAAATCTTAGGGCATAGAAGATTGCTCTGAGCTCTAGGTGGTTCATGTGTTGAGTTGTCTCTATCTTGATTACATTCCCTGTGAATGCCAGCTGTTGAAATTAGTTCCCCATCCTCTGTTCGCACTTGTTGGGACTAACTGATGCTGCCACAGTGCAAAGAGAGCACCAACTGCTAGGGTTGGGTTTGTGAGTCCACTAGTATAACATAAGGTGCGGCTGAGAGAGTGCATAGTCGTGGGGGGGGGCAGAAGCTAACCTGATAGCACCAGAGTTCAGCACCTGCAGTCAAATTGGACCACATATAAGGCTGTCCTGACTTAACTAGATAACTTATCCAGTTAAGTTTAGGACTTCATATTCAGTGGTCCAATTTGATTGCATAATGTAGATGAAACCCCACTTAAAGATGACCAGATAACTCATCCAGTTTTCTTTTAAGTGTGGCGCAGGCTGCTAAATATTGACCCCACAGTTTCTTCCATTTAGAAGAGCAATAAAATAAAAATTGTCTTCAATGTCTCTTGTTTCTTTGTGGTGCTTCTGTGGATATAGCTTCTGCACTTACAGTCTCGGTTTGGCACAGATGATCGTTTCCGAATGGATTCCCGATTCCTTGAAAGTGGCAGCGAAGATAACGACGCAGGTAAAGGTGCTTTTCTTGCTAATGTTTGAAACCTTGTGATCAAATATGTTTTTGAATGTTTACGATTGTAACGGTGGTGTTAGTACAGTATTGTGTGTTACATTCCTTTATTGAAGATGCAAAACTCAGTGTCAAAAACAGTTTTTTACTGAGCTTAATTAGGTTGTTTCTGTAGGGGAAATTTTGTTAGCTAGTGTACCACCAAATTTGTTTTAGAGTTTAACCATTGTATGGAATTTGCATTCCTGCTATTGTGAAAAGTTCCATGGAATCTTGTCCACAGAGTGACATGATCTCAGTCCTAAAAAGAGAGCACCAGTGTAGTGCTTCCTTACCCCATACCAGGAAATTAGTTCTGTACTGGCTCAAATAGAAATGCGCTTCAATTTTGGTGGTCTTGGATTTGCAATCCTATTTACTTCTTGAAATCTAATGGGCTCAGAGTCTAAAGTGGTATGGATGCAGGCTTCCCTGTCCCTGCTTTTAATCTGCCATGTGTCTCAGTGGTGATGTAGCATAGATTCAAAAGGTTATAGTGCTGACATTGAGGCTGTTTTTCAGCAACTGCAAGAGCATTCTTAGGAGCATGGAGGGGATTGCATCCATGATCACTGTCCCGTCTAAGCTGGGTGGGAGTGTTCCAAGTGCATTGCAGTGTTGAGATAAGCAGAGACTGAACTACCATTTCTAGATATCTGGGGGAGAAGTGGTCACACAGTCTTATTTTTATTTTTTATTTTTATGTAATGACATTTGTACCCCACATTATCCCAAACAGAGTTCAGGCTCAGTGTGGCTTACAATCCAGATATAAGCAGGTATTATCTCACAGTCTTGGTTTTTGTACCTTGTAACTAGGTACCTCTAAGTGCAGCCAAGGATAGAACAATCTCCTTCAGCCACAGGCTCCTGGTACAGTCCAGAAATAAATGTCCACCAGCAACTTCAATCTTAAGGACTTTATTCCATGCAGGTTTCTAGTAGACCTGATACACACAATTCCAGCAGCAACATTCACCTTCAATCTTAAGCACATGTAAGCCACCTGAAAGTGTGTGGCAAATAGTCCCCTTTAAGCAGTAGGCTATCAGCACATACCAGGATTCAATACAGGCTCACAGTCAGCTCCAGTCTGGGCTCTTTATCCAGTGCACAATAAACAGTAGTTCAGTTCCAAATAGAAGCAGTCCTGACGTTACGTCAGGCGAGGGCGGGACACGGAAGGAAGGAGTGGCCTGCCCTGCTGCTGCTTGCTGCGAAGGTGAAAGGAGGTGTTTAAGGTTAGTTCCGGGAGCGACGGAGGGCGGGGGGGGCAGGCCAACCCCCCAATGTTTCCCCGAAAAATAAGACAGCCCCTGAAAATAAGACCTAGCGCATTTTGGGGGGCAAAAATTAATATAAGACAGTGTCTTATTTTCGGGGAAACACGGTACTATAACGTTAATTCTCCGAGGACAAGCAGGCTGCTTGTTCTCACTGATGGGTGACGTCCTCGGCAGCCCCCTCCATCGGAAAGTTTACTAGCAAAGGCCTTTGCTAGTCCTCACGCGCCCATGCGCGGCCGTCTTCCCGCCCGAAACCGGCTCGAGCCGGCCAGTCTTCTTTCGTCCGCGCTCGGTATGGTCGTGTTACGCCGTTCGTGCCCCAGAGAGTCGACCTCGCGCGTCCTTTTCGACGTGTTTTTTCCTTGTTTTTCGTTGAAAAAGTTCGGGAAGCGCTCCGGAAGTGTTCCGGAAGACCCTTTCGGGTTTTCTGCCCTTCCCGTAATTTTCTAAACTTTTGCCCCGTAAGTTTTCTTTCGTTGTCGGGGTAGGCCTAGTTTGGCCTCGGTCGAGATTTTTCTCCCTTTAAATTTTGGTGCTTCAATTTTCGCCATTTCGGCCTTTGATTTCGCCGGCGTGATTTTTCCGCCCATGACATCGAAGCCTTCCAGCGGCTTCAAGAAGTGCACCCAGTGCGCCCGGGTAATCTCGCTCACTGATAGGCACTCTGCGTGTCTTCAGTGTCTAGGGGCCCAGCACCGCCCTCAGAACTGCAGTCTGTGTTCCCTGTTACAAAGGCGGACTCAGGTAGCGAGATTAGCCCAGTGGAACGTTTTGTTCTCGGGCTCTTCGTCGGCATCGGCACCGGAGGCATCGAGTGCATCGACGTCGTCAGCGTCCGGACCATCTTCCTTGGCTGCTGCTCCATCGACTGCATCGAGGCATAGGACCTCTGCATCGGCGCCAAGGCATCGGGCGACTGCATCGACGTCGGTGGTACCGAGACTTCGTCTGCTGATGTCGTCGGACGGAGGTGCATCGTCAGGAGTGCAGGTGAGGGCTGTCCATTCCCCTGCTGGTGGCGGTGAGCCTTCGGGTGGGTCTCCTCCTACCCTGAGGGCTCCTGCGGTACAGCCCCCCCGGGATCGACCCTCTTCGGTCTCGGCCCCGAGGAAGCGACGGATGGATTCTACGTCCTCCTCGTCGGTGCCGGGGAGCTCCGGTGACATGCTTCGGAAGAAGTCGAAGAAGCATCGACACCGGTCTCCTCCCCGTGTCGGCACCGAGAGCTCTGGGTCGCCGAGGGAGTCGGCACCCAGCAGGCATCGGCACCGAGAGGACCGCTCACCCTCTGTTCAGGAGGTGTCGATGCGCTCCACTCTGGACAGCCCGGAACAGCCTCCTCGCCCGGAACAGGTTCTGACGTCGACGCCTGCATCGACCTCTCAGCCTTTTTCTGCAGCCACTCTGAACGAGAGCCTCCGGGCCGTTCTCCCAGAGATTCTGGGAGAGCTGTTGCGCCCTACCCCTCCGGTACCGGCGGTGCTTGCGCCTCCGGTACCGTCGAGCGTGGCGCCGGCTGGTCCATCGCCCAGGTTGAGGTCCCCGACGTCGGTACCGCGTGCGGTGCCGACCGCGGCCACCTCCCAGGAAGGCTCCCCGACTACGTCGGCGGAGGGAGCTTCACCGATGCGGGCGAGGGAGTCTACCTCTCGACGCCCCCATCGTGGACGTGGCTCCACGGAGTCGAACCGGGCGAGGTTGCAGACACAGGTCCGTGAACTTGTGTCTGACACCGAGGGTGAGGCCTCATGGGAGGACGAAGAAGACCCCAGATATTTCTCTGACGAGGAGTCTGGGGGTCTTCCTTCTGATCCCACTCCCTCTCCTGAAAGGCAGCTTTCTCCTCCTGAGAGTCTGTCTTTCGCTTCCTTTGTCCGGGAGATGTCTACGGCCATCCCCTTCCCGGTGGTTGTGGAGGACGATCCCAGGGCTGAAATGTTTGAGCTCCTGGACTATCCTTCTCCACCTAAGGAAGCGTCCACTGTTCCCTTGCACCATGTCCTGAAAAAGACATTGCTTGCGAACTGGACCAAGCCATTAAGTAATCCCCACATTCCCAAGAAGATCGAGTCCCAGTACCGGATCCATGGGGACCCAGAGCTGATGCGCACTCAGTTGCCTCATGACTCTGGAGTTGTGGATTTGGCCCTAAAGAAGGCTAAGAGTTCTAGGGAGCATGCTTCGGCGCCCCCGGGCAAAGACCCTAGAACCTTAGACTCCTTTGGGAGGAAGGCCTACCATTCTTCTATGCTCGTGGCCAAGATCCAGTCCTACCAGCTCTACACGAGCATACACATGCGGAACAATGTGCGGCAGTTGGCGGGCTTGGTTGATGCTCTTCCCCCTGAGCAAGCCAAGCCTTTTCAGGAGGTGGTCAGGCAGCTGAAGGCGTGCAGAAAATTCCTGGCCAGAGGAGTTTATGACACTTTTGATGTTGCGTCCAGGGCCGCTGCTCAAGGTGTGGTGATGCGCAGGCTCTCATGGCTGTGTGCCGCCGACCTGGAGAATAGAATCCAGCAGCGGATTGCGGACTCGCCTTGCCGTGCGGACAACATTTTTGGGGAAAAAGTCGAGCAGGTGGTAGAGTCTCTCCACCAGCGGGACACCGCATTCGACAAGTTCTCCCGCCGGCAGCCTTCAGCATCTACCTCTACAGGTAGAAGATTTTTCGGGGGAAGGAAGACTGGTCCCTATGCTTCTGGTAAGCGTAGGTACAATCCTCCTTCCCGACAGCCTGCGGCCCAGGCTAAGCCCCAGCGCGCTCGCTCTCGTCAGCAGCGTGCGCCTCAGCAAGGCCCCGCGGCTCCCCAGCAAAAGCAAGGGGCGAGCTTTTGACTGGCTCCAGCAGGGCATAGCCGACATCCAAGTGTCAGTGCCGGGCGACCTGCCGGTCGGGGGGAGGTTGATAGCTTTTCACCAAAGGTGGCCTCTCATAACCTCCGATCAGTGGGTTCTGCAAATAGTCCGGCAAGGATACACCCTCAATTTGGCCTCAAAACCTCCAAATTGTCCACCGGGAGCTCAGTCTTACAGCTTCCAGCACAAGCAGGTACTTGCAGAGGAACTCTCCGCCCTTCTCAGCGCCAATGCGGTCGAGCCTGTGCCATCCGGGCAGGAAGGGCTGGGATTCTATTCCAGGTACTTCCTCGTGGAAAAGAAAACAGGGGGGATGCGTCCCATCCTAGACCTAAGGGCCCTGAACAAATATCTCGTAAAAGAAAAGTTCAGGATGCTTTCCCTGGGCACCCTCCTCCCCATGATTCAGCAAAACGATTGGCTATGCTCTCTGGACTTGAAGGATGCCTACACTCACATCCCGATACTGCCAGCTCACAGACAGTATCTGCGATTTCAGCTGGGCACACGCCACTTCCAGTACTGTGTGCTACCCTTTGGGCTCGCCTCTGCGCCCAGGGTGTTCACAAAGTGCTTGGCTGTAGTAGCAGCGGCACTTCGCAGGCTGGGGGTGCACGTGTTCCCATATCTCGACGATTGGCTGGTGAAGAGCACATCCGCGGCAGGAGCCCTGCAGTCCATGCAGATGACTATTCGCCTCCTGGAGCTACTGGGGTTTGTGATAAATTATAAGTCCCATCTTCTCCCAGTGCAGAGACTCGAATTCATAGGAGCTCTGCTGGATTCTCGGACGGCTCGCGCCTATCTCCCAGAGACGAGAGCCACCAACTTGTTGTCCCTCGTCTCGCGGGTGCGAGCGTCCCAGCAGATCACAGCTCGGCAGATGTTGAGATTGCTGGGCCACATGGCCTCCACAGTTCATGTGACGCCCATGGCCCGTCTTCACATGAGATCTGCTCAATGGACCCTAGCCTCCCAGTGGTATCAGGCCGCTGGGGGTCTAGAGGACGTGATCCACCTGTCCACGAGTTTTCTCAAATCCCTATATTGGTGGACGATTTGCTCCAATTTGACTCTGGGACGTCCCTTCCAAATTCCTCAGCCACAAAGGGTGCTGACCACGGATGCGTCCCTCCTGGGATGGGGAGCTCATGTCGATGGGCTTCACACCCAAGGAAGCTGGTCCCTCCAGGAACGCGATCTGCAGATCAATCTCCTGGAGTTACGAGCGATCTGGAACGCTCTGAAGGCTTTCAGAGATCGGCTGTCCCACCAAATTATCCAAATTCAGACAGACAACCAGGTTGCCATGTACTATGTCAACAAGCAGGGGGGCACCGGATCTCGCCCCCTGTGTCAGGAAGCCGTCAGCATGTGGCTCTGGGCTCGCCGTCACGGCATGGGGCTCCAAGCCACATATCTGGCAGGCGTAAACAACAGTCTGGCCGACAGGTTGAGCAGGATTATGCAACCTCACGAGTGGTCGCTCAATTCCCATGTGGTACGACAGATCTTCCAGGTGTGGGGCACCCCCTTGGTAGATCTCTTCGCATCTCGAGTGAACCACAAAGTCCCTCAGTTCTGTTCCAGGCTTCAGGCCCACGGCAGACTGGCATCGGATGCCTTCCTCCTGGACTGGGGGGAGGGCCTGCTGTATGCTTATCCTCCCATACCTCTGGTGGGGAAGACTTTGTTGAAACTCAAGCAAGACCGAGGCACCATGATTCTGATTGCTCCTTTTTGGCCGCGTCAGATCTGGTTCCCTCTTCTTCTGGAGTTGTCCTCCGAAGAACCGTGGAGATTGGAGTGTTTTCCGACCCTCATCACACAGGACGAAGGGGCACTTCTGCATCCCAGCCTCCAGTCGCTGGCTCTTACAGCCTGGATGTTGAGGGCGTAGACTTTGCCTCTTTGGGTCTGTCCGAGGGTGTCTCCCGCATCTTGCTTGCTTCCAGGAAAGATTCCACTAAGAGAAGTTACTTCTTCCATTGGAGGAGGTTTGCCGTCTGGTGTGACAGCAAGGCCCTAGATCCTCGCTCTTGTCCTACACAGACCCTGCTTGAATACCTTCTGCACTTGTCTGAGTCTGGTCTCAAGACCAACTCTGTAAGGGTTCACTTTAGTGCAATCAGTGCTTACCATTACCATGTGGAAGGTAAGCCGATCTCAGGACAGCCTTTAGTTGTTCGCTTCATGAGAGGCTTGCTTTTGTCAAAGCCCCCTGTCAAGCCTCCTACAGTGTCATGGGATCTCAATGTCGTTCTCACCCAGCTGATGAAACCTCCTTTTGAGCCACTGAACTCCTGCCATCTGAAGTACTTGACCTGGAAGGTCATTTTTTTGGTGGCAGTTACTTCAGCTCGTAGAGTCAGTGAGCTTCAGGCCCTGGTAGCCCAGGCCCCTTACACCAAATTTCATCATAACAGAGTAGTCCTCCGCACTCACCCTAAGTTCTTGCCAAAGGTTGTGTCGGAGTTCCATCTGAACCAGTCAATTGTCTTGCCAACATTCTTTCCCCGTCCTCATTCCTGCCCTGCTGAACGTCAGCTGCACACATTGGACTGCAAGAGAGCATTGGCCTTCTACCTGGAGCGGACACAGCCCCACAGACAGTCCGCCCAATTGTTTGTTTCTTTTGATCCCAATAGGAGGGGAGTGGCTGTAGGGAAACGCACCATATCCAATTGGCTAGCAGATTGCATTTCCTTCACTTACGCCCAGGCGGGGCTGGCTCTTGAGGGTCATGTCACGGCTCATAATGTTAGAGCCATGGCTGCGTCTGTAGCCCACTTGAAGTCAGCCTCCATTGAAGAAATTTGCAAAGCTGCGACGTGGTCATCTGTCCACACATTCACATCTCATTACTGCCTGCAGCAGGATACCCGACGCGACAGTCGGTTCGGGCAGTCAGTTCTTCAGAACCTGTTTGGGCTTTAGGATCCAACTCCACCCCCCGAGGGCCCTGTTTGTTCTGTTCCAGGCTACACTCTCAGTTAGTTGGTAAATTTTTTAGGTCAATCTCAGTTATGTCCTCGCCGTTGCGAGGCCCAATTGACCATGGTTGTTGTTTTGAGTGAGCCTGGGGGCTAGGGATACCCCATCAGTGAGAACAAGCAGCCTGCTTGTCCTCGGAGAAAGCGAATGCTACATACCTGTAGAAGGTATTCTCCGAGGACAGCAGGCTGATTGTTCTCACAAACCCGCCCGCCTCCCCTTTGGAGTTGAGTCTTCCCTTGAAGTGTATTGTCTTGCTACATACTGGACTGGCCGGCTCGAGCCGGTTTCGGGCGGGAAGACGGCCGCGCATGCGCGGTGCGCATGGGCGCGCGAGGACTAGCAAAGGCCTTTGCTAGTAAACTTTCCGATGGAGGGGGCTGCCGAGGACGTCACCCATCAGTGAGAACAATCAGCCTGCTGTCCTCGGAGAATACCTTCTACAGGTATGTAGCATTCGCTGGCCCATCACAGAAACAACAACCTTGCTTGCAGTAGTCATCTCACACATGAGATGTTATTCCACTATGGCGCTGATGGCCTTTCTGTCTCTATTGGAACATGTTCAGGAATTTATGTAGAGGAACCCCATTTTCTTAGAATTAATTTCTAGTTACCTGTTCTCCTTTCTGGGGAGGAAGGAGTTACTATTCCCATTTTAATGCTAATAAAACTGCTTTCACAAATGGAAGAAATATTGCACATTGCTTGCTGGGTTTTTATTATTTTATTTTTTATCTGGAGGGGGGGGGTCTGTTTTTATCAGCCTTCTATCTCAGTCAGTATAAGAGAGAGGATCTAGTGTCATGAGCCTTCATTTGCAAATAACCAAGGCATTTTCGTTTTATAACCTCACCCCTTGATTGTGCTGATGCTTATCAGCAGAAATGCAGTGTAGTGGGCCCAGATGGAAACAAGAGGCAGAGCCTTGGATTGGAGGAAACAAATTTTGTTATTAGACATGACATGGCCTGCATTTCAGCTAAATGCCTGCATCAGGGGTCTATACATAAAAATACAAAAAAAAGAAAATTTTTAAAAAGAAAACAGGTATCTCACTTACCTCCAAATTCCTGCTGCCATACGGAGCATTCCTTTAGCTTCAGACTGAGCAAGAGGAAGGAGAAAACCAGGGCATGTCCCTCTGCTGCTGGCATTACCCCCCCCCCCCCCCCCCCACCCCCAAGCAGTTCAGAGCCCCATCAGCAGCCAAACCTGCATTGCCCTTGGTTCTATTGACAAAAACACCCACCAGCAACAGTATAGACGGGGGTTCCCTTCAGCCCTGTCAAGAGAGCAACTCCTTAGCAACCAGGAAGATTGGTTACAGGAGAGGAACAGAATGCGGGAGGTTTTGCAGTGCCTGATCTGTCCGAGGATCCTCTGATGCAGCATCCTTCCCTCTGCCTAAGAATTCTTTGGATTTGGAGGACATCTCTTTCAATTACAACAAACTGTGAGTGAAAGAACTTTTGCTTGGTGGGGGGGGGGGGGGGGAACCTTCCTGAACTTGATGTGAAGGAAATTTCAAGACTGGCTGTGACATACGAGTCACTCTGGGATGCAATACAAACTCTCAACTCATCATTCAGTAACTTTTCTAATAAGTCTGAAGACTTAAGTCTTGTTTCTGGAGCAGTTGTGAAACAATCCCAGATGATAGATGAACATACCACCAGGATTGATACCTTGGAGGGGAAATTTTGGAACCTTGCAAAAACTAGGACATAATTTTGGTTAGAGATAAGTTACCCTTACACTGGAAAATTGAATATTTGGAGAATCAGCAGAGAAAAAATAATTTAAGAATTTTGAAGTTCCCCAAGTCACCTCTGAATCCCCCCCCCCCCCCCCCCCCCCAATGGAAATGTTGAGAAAGTACTTTAAGGAAGTGCTTAAAATGCCACCAGAAGCCTTAGTTATTTATGCACCATGTATCTCCTCCATTGGGAATCTTCCCTAGAGGTGGTGACTCAGAGGTCCACACTGGTGGTACTTCACTCTGTAGTCAGACCGCAGTGCTGTTCTGCACTTATTCTTCAGATTCATGAATGAGCTGGGGGGGGGGGGGGGGTTCAAAATTACATATTTTTCCTGATGTATCTAAGATAACACAAAAATGTTGCCAAGAATTCTTGGCTCTGTAGCCAAGAGTTCAAGCTTTAGGCACAAATTTTGTTTTAAAATTTCCTTGTGTATGTAGTATATTTGAGGTTAGTAGTTATTTGTTTTTTTATATCAAACAGCTATTGGACTTTCTGTGTGCTAAGGAGAAATTGAAGGTTAAAGTATAATGGTCTGGCTAGGTTTGCTAGTAGGCTGATGTGCTTCGGAGGTTTTTTTGTTTTGTTTTGGTCTGGGGGTTTTTTTGTAAGATGTTTCTGTTCTTGCCTGGATGTGTTACCTTATTACTGTAAATGATGTATGATTTTTTTTTTTTTCCTGATATTGCAGTCTGGTATAATTCTTTTTTTTTTTTTTTTCTATTTGCTAACATTTTCTTTTTCACAATTTGATAATCTTTTTGTGATATACGTAATGTAAGTTAGAAAATTAAAATAAAAACAGTAATGTAAAATTACTAAAAAATACATGTAAACAGAGATACTGTTTTGTAAGGGCTTCCTTGAGCAATTCAAATCAGAAGAACATCCAAAGTAAAATACTGCTGCAAAGAGAAGTGAAAAGTTACCCCCCAGCAAAACATGAGCTCAAAGGCATTTCGTAGATATGCAGAATTTGCCGTTGAGCTCATGTTTTGTGTTGGCAGTAGTTTATGATTTATGTATGCTGCCTTTGAAATTGTTAGTTTGAATATTTTTTTCCCTTTCAAGGGACTATTCTCAGACACTTTGAGTTAGTCAATGACTTTTATTGTAATATGAAATAGCCACATATAGAAAAATGATTGCATCTTTGTTAAATTAAAATACTAATGGTTATCCTCATGACTTATGTTATAAAACAGTGAATTTATCTTGAGATAACAAATGTGAACAGAATTTTTATTCAGTACATCTTGATATATGTAGTTGTTCACTTCTTTTTGCAGCAGTATTTTTCCTTGGGTGTTCTGATTTGAGTTGCTCAAAGAAGCCCTTACAATACAGTATCTGCCTACATGTATTTTTATTAATTTTACATTGCATATTTTCTTTTTTGCATTTTCATGTATAGACCTGTGACGCAGGCATTCAGCCGAAACACAGGCCATGTTGGGTCCAA
Organism: Microcaecilia unicolor; assembly: GCF_901765095.1. Taxonomy (NCBI): domain Eukaryota; kingdom Metazoa; phylum Chordata; class Amphibia; order Gymnophiona; family Siphonopidae; genus Microcaecilia; species Microcaecilia unicolor. The sequence goes on along the minus strand of NC_044036.1, from coordinate 172,415,374 downwards.
TAATAAAATTTGCTTCTTCAATCCATGGCTCCATCTCTTCTTTCCATTTGGGCCCACTACACTGCATTTCTGCTGTTTAGTTTGTGTTGCTGGTTCGATTTGGTTTTTCACTCACCAATGGATCTTAGGCAAGAGCCACAGAGCACAGCGCCCTTCAGAATCTAGTAGAAGTACACTATTTCCTAATAGTTTGCACTCTTTCAGAAAAATGCTCACTCTTTCCAAAAGGGTGCACAGGATTGCTAATGATTACATTACATTATAGCATTATGTTATGGCATTTTTATCTCTCACATAACTTGATAAATAAGCAAGGAATGACAAGGAATTGGACATTACACATTTCTGTAACAACTCAAGACTTGCGTAGTACTAATTTCTGAAACGCGAATGTCTCTAACAACTTGTGAAACTCATTGTGATAACACCTTCCTCTTAAGTCCCTAGGTAGTAAATTCTACCATATTGCTCCTGAAAGAAGAAAAGTTTTTAAACCCCAACAAAATGAAATCTCCCTTAAATGAGACAAAAAGAAAATTTTTGCGCTACACACCCTTAATAAATATTGCCTTTTCAGTATTCTCATCCCCATCTGGTCTGGGGAGCAGAAGCCAGGCCCAGGAATCTAGCTTGAGTTTTTCTCAGCACAGCTGCTGAGTTACTAGACTGGACCCTGCATTGTGGACAACCTAGTGTTGAAATGCAAACTGCTGTGAGCCCCGTGCTGTGTGTACCTTCAGACTTGCAACTCTTTCATAAATGCCAACTGCTTGTTCTTTTCAGAAGAAAGAAAGGATGACATCACAACTGAAGAAGAACAGCTTGCTGCAGAAAAAAAGAAAAATCTGGAAATTTTGCAAAGTCTTATGCATGTCAAACAAACAACAAAAGCTAAGAAATTCAAGTATGTTTCCTGCTTTGGAATAATATTTAGTGATCTTTTTTTTTTTTTGTCTTTAAAAAGAATGGAAAAAGTTTTTGGATAACACCAAAAGACCAATGTTGTTCCTTTTTTCAGAAAAATGGTGGTTAAGTCAGTTAAAATAAATAGTGTTGACTTGTATGCAGATGATATAACAATTCTATTTCCATTAACAAAAGCAATTGAAGATAGCATTAATGTTATCTACCTATCTGGAGATTAAGGAACAATGGGCCTTATAAGTTCAAACTAAATACAGCTAAGACTTAAATTTTGTGTTTATCTCCTCCTACTTGGGTCCTTTCTAGTTCAATTTTGAATATTCAAGGCTCAAATTTTTTTCTGGAAACTTCACTAAAGGTATTGCAGAATTTTTTGGACCCCCATTTGACTATGAAGATTCAAATTTTGCAATTAAGAAAATGTTTTTCAGGTTGAGACAGCTCCAACGTATTAAAATGCCTGATGAGTAAAACTAATTTACAGGTTCAGGCATTGGTGCTGTTCTCAATCATCTATAAGACGTTTAGGGGTCCTTTTACAAAGGCGCGCTAAAAAATGACTTGCGGTAATGTAGGCGCGGGTTGGGACGCACGCGAATCCATTTTTTAGCACAACTGTAAAACAATTCCTTTTTTTTTTCCTGAAAATGGACGTGCGGCAAAATGAAAATTGCCAATCGTCCTTTTTGGGTCTGAGACCTTACCACCAGCCATTGACCTAGCGGTGAAGACTCGTACGGTAACCGGACTGTAATGACCTACGCTTGCCAAAAATGAAATTACCACAAGAGCCACGTGGTAGTTGGGCGGTAACTCCATTTTGGCACCGTAGACTCTTACGTGGCTTAGTAAAAAGGGCCCCTTGCAGAACACAGCTGCAAAATTGATCTGTGGAGGACATAAATTTGATCATGTTACTCCTTTGTTACAATCTCTTCATTGGCTTCCTGTTGAAGCGTAGTTGTAAATTTAAGCTTTGTGTTCTTATTCATAAATTATTTTATGGTTTTGTTCCAGGTTATTTATTGTGGGAACATCAGTTCGCTGTCTTAGATATAATGACCGTTTTGTTGCAATTTCCATCTGTAAAAAATTTGAGATACAAGTCTTACATAGCTCCAGTTTTGTATATTGCTTAGTGCAATGTTGGAATTCTCTTCCTTTGGAGCTGAGAGTGGTAACATCTTATTTAAGATTTTGTAGATTGTTAACGGCTCATCTATTCTCCACTTACTTACTACTACTGCTACTCCTATTTAACATTTCTAAAGCGCTACTAGGCTTACGCAGCGCTGTACAATTAACAAAGAATGTAGTTTTTAACTAAAGTACTGATATAAATAATATAGTTTGGGTTAATATATAATTTTTTTTTGTTACATTTGTAACCCGCGCTTTCCCACTCATGGCAGGCTCAATGCGGTTTACATATTATATACAGGTACTTATTTGTACCTGGGGCAATGGAGGGTTAAGTGACTTGCCCAGAGTCACAAGGAGCTGCCTGTGCCTGAAGTGGAAATCAAACTCAGTTCCTCAGTTCCCCAGGACCAGAATCCACCACCCTAACCACTAGGCCACTCCTCTTGTACTTTTTCCTGGTGATGGCCTAGTTTTATTCAGACTAATCCGCACTGATCCTTGGTGGGTAAATAGCAGAATATAAATTGTATTGTATTTCCAGTGCAAGAATGACAGCTATCTGTTCAGGCTTAATTTTGGAGTGAAATGGCCCGGAAAATACTTAACACCAGTTCTTTTCAGACTCCAGATGCAGAGCATCAGGAGTGTTCTCATCCAGCCCTTTCAGGCACCCTCCCAGGAAGAGGGTGAACTTGGAGAAGGACAGAACAGAGAAAAGCTCCTCTGTTCCCTAATCTACCCTCTCTTCTGCTGTTGTTTTCTCCTTCAACGATAAGGAAGGAAGGGGGTATTCCCTAAGGGTGTCTTTTACTAAGCCGCTGTAGCATTTTTAGCTCATGGTAGAAATCAACTGGCCCACAGCTTACTAAAACACCCCCTAAGCAAACACAACAGATGAGATTACAGAGCTCTCCCTTGTGAATCTACCACTCCCCCCCCCCCCCCCCCCCCCCCCCCCCCATCTGATTCTTCCATACGATAACTGAATCCCTATTTGGCTTTATAAAATACTAGCACAAATCCTACAGAAATCATGACTAGATTGAAAGTGAAATCCAAAGAGAATCCACGTATGTGGAGAACTCAAAAAGTCCCAAGGAGTAGCTCACAACGAGAAGAAAAGTGGGAACAGCGTCCACGGGTCCCAGAGACTGGATCACACAATATTTTGTGTTAAAAATCAAAAACGACTCGACACAACATTGTATTTCGGCCTGAGGGCCTGCATCAGGAGTCTGAAACTATATATATAATAAAAATAAAATATACATTAAGACTTTTATGACTTATAACCATAATATGGGAAAATGATACAATGTACAGTACCACAATCTATGTAAAAGATAACAAAATATACGTTGATATAGAAACACATAAATGAAAAAATACGTAAATACAACTGGTTCATTATGAACAAATACCATAAGCTGATGTATATACTAAAATGTCATTAATGTACTAGGATAATTAGAGTGTATCTTGAAAAATCAAATAATAAAAAAATATGAATAAAAGAAAAATATGTAAAAAAAACAGATCAACCTTTTTGTACTAACCTTTGTACAAACTCAGAATAAAAACATCAAATGGTGAAATCCTAAAATTCGCAATGAAAATGGAGATGGTCTATGAGAGGGAAGAGAACAAAAAAGTTAGGATTTTAGCACATCAGAGAAAGAAATGCTGAACGGAAAAAAAATGATAAACCAGAAAACATAGAACCAATGTGCAGCCAATGTGACAGTTATAAAGCAAGTGTGTCAGGGGAGAGTAAAAAGATATAGGGAAAGAAATAAAAACTGAAAATTAAATAAAAGGATACCCAATTAGGGTAAAAGCTAGATACAATGTTCTTGAGACCTGCAGTCTAGTGGGATGTGAAAAGACTTGAAAAATGTGCCGTTAATCATACGAGAAAGACGTACCGAGTGAAAAGGGCTAAGAAAAAAAAACAAAAAACCTATGGACGCTTTTAAATGCACAAATCGCCATGTAGGAGCAAGGAAAAAATTAAAGATATACTTTCGATACCAGATGTGTGAAATCTCATAATTGTGAAAACAGACTAAAATAATCCAACAGCTGATAGGTCAAAAGGCTAAAAGACTGAGATGCTTATGATTACAGGAGACCGAATGAAAATAAGGAATGTGGAACGCCATATGACATGAAGTGCATTGCTATACCCACATGACGGTGCTGGAGGGAGAGAGAGAGAAGGTGCTGAATGGAAGGGGGTAGAAAGAGAGAGAGAATAAGATGTTATATGGAGAGGGAAGAGAAAGATGGGGGAGAATTACTTCATGAGAGGGGTCAGAAAGAGGGAAGACATGCTGGATGGAAGGGGAGCAGAGAGAAAAATAAGATGTTAAATGGAAAGGGCAGAAAAAGAGAGGTGAGGTATACTGCATGGGAGGGGCCAGAAAGAGAGCAAGGAGATGCTACATGGAAGGAGGCAAAGTAAGAGTTAGTAAAAGACTGGAGAATAAGAGGGGAGGGTCAGGGTGAGGGAAAGAGAGAAAACTTGTAGATAGATTGAAAGCTGGATAGTAAGAATGAATGAAATCTGATACATAGGCAGAAAACTAAATTGAAGAAAGCTAAAATGTTAGAAATGGGTATAAAGGAAGACAGAAGGAGAGAGAAAAATGAGAAATGGAGAGGAGGGTCCGGAAAGAGAGTTAAGAGAAGACAAGAAAGCAAAAACTAGATCCTGGGACTAACACAATTAGAATAATTAAATGACCAGAAAAGGATTTTAGTTTTTACATTTATATCTGTTCTCTTTATATTTTGCCCAGTACTGGGGAAAACTAAGCTCTGCATCTGTCTAAAACGAGTCTCAGCAGAAGCAGAGATGTTTGAGTTTAGTAATGTGAGCCTGTGTTGAACACTGCTGAACCATATTTCTTGACCTCTGTGTCTACTTGGTGCAGATGGATCACAGGGATTAGCCAGAAATTGGATTAAGATATTTGGGAAGCTGAAAAAAAAAGGGGGGAAAGAACTTTGCAGGATAGATATTTTAAAAAGATGATCAGAAATATTTACGTTTGCGTGCTATATTGCCCTTCAATGAATATGTCGGTGGTTTAGAGTCAAATGAAAGGGGAAGGAACTTCCCCAATCAATTTATTCTTTAAGTCTAACAAATGAGTAAGCCATAAAATAAATGCTTACTACTATACAAATCATATTTCAGTTAATATTAAGCTAAGATAAAAATGGAGTGAAATGGGTAAATATGAATTGCTTGTTTACTCTTTCCAAAAATACAAGGCTTAGGGGACACACAATGAAGCTTCTAAGTAGCAGATTTGAAACAGGTTGAAGAAAATATTTATTCACTTAGGGGGCCCTTTTACAGAGTGGCAATAAGCCCAATACAGGCTTTCTGTTCGTTCTTTTGAAACTACCGCCGGCGGTAGTCCCGCCCTGAGCGCGTGTCATTTCCATGGGAAAAAGACCCCCCCCCCCCCCCCCAGAAATGGCTTGCGCGGTGGTAACCCAGCGGTAATCAGGCATCGCCATGTGCTGCCCGGTTAGTGCAGGAACCCTTATTGCCACATAAATGGGTGGCGATAGGGCTCCCTGTCGCATGACCATGCTGTAAGAGTTCTCTGGCTGTGTGTGCTGGGGTTTTTTTGTTTTTTTTTTTTTTACCTGCTGCAGTAAATGGGGCCCTGGCGCGAGAAAAATAGCCCCCAGCGCAGGGCCCTTTTTCCTGCAGCTTGGTAAAAGGGCCCCTCAATGTGTAATTAAGCTCTGGAATTTGTTCCACAGAATATGGTAAAAACGTTTAGCTTAGCAGGGTTTAAAAAGATTTGGACTAGTTTCTTAGAAGTCCATAAACCATTATTAAGATGAATTTGGGAAAAACTGCTAATTCCTAGGATAAGCAGCATAAAATTTGTTTTACTCTCTTTTGGATTTTGCTAGATACTTATGACCTAGATTAAGTAATTAGGTTGGAAACAAGATACTGGACGATGGACCTTCAGTCTGTCCTATATGGCGATGCTTATGTACTTATGTTTCTCTCTTCTCAAAATATAATGTGTGTTAAATGTATCTTCACTGCTGACACTGTTTCCTCTCACAGGGATATTAATGCTTTGCGCTACGACCCCACAAATGAGGATCATGCAGCATTTGAAACTAAAGTGGAGACTACTCTAAAAGAAAGGTATTTATACATAACAGTTTTTACTGGTTCAATCTTTCCAGCACTAGGAAAGAGACCACAGGAAGGTGTCTGGTTCCTGCCGGGTGAGGTCATTAGTAGTAATTTTATTAACACGGTTCTAGGAAATAAAAAGCTAATTTAAAAAATCCATAATTTTGTTATCCACTCTATAGTATCATTGATTGAAAGGATGGGTTATAAATACTCTAGTTTCAATGAAAACTACTCACAAAGCCATAAGTGGTATCTTTTAGACATAACCAACTCACTTCAGTTGCTATTTCTCTTTCAAGGGCTTCAGAGAATATGGTTTTGGGATCTTACCAAGTACTTGTGATCTGGATTGGCCACTATTAGAAACAGGATACTGGGCTTGAATGACCTTCGGTCTGTCCCAGTATGGCAATGCTTATGTTCTTATTTCTGTAGTAAAGTATATTAGTCCAAGCAAAATTATGTATTCACAACAGGATTAATGTGTATTAGCTTAAAGGAGAGCTCACATAACTAAAAATTCAATACAACTTAATGGTCCAATTAGGTGACTGTGCGTTTGACTAGACAACAATTTCTAGACCCATGTAGATTGGGTACAAGGCTCAGTACCACTTCTAGGAGCTGCTTCTTTCATCTGCAGCTGTAAAGCAATGATGTGAGTCTGTCCTTCTCCGCTGTACCAATAATTACTGCCTGCACAGCATTAAGAAAAGTAAGCTGAAGTGTAACCCACCTGCGTCTTTGTCCAGCTTGACAAGAGCTTCCACCATAAACTTTGCCTAGGAGAAGATATGAGCTGTCATTTTGAGCTTTGTATACTATGCAAGGCTGAGGCTTGGGACTTTTCCTACCAGGTCAACAATAACTGCAAAATTGAAACTCTTCGGACCTCTTCTGTTTAAAATTGAAAGAAAGAAAGAGTTGTTTTAAGGACTTTTGCAGTCTTGTGTCCAGCTTACCTGCTTGGGCAAATCTGTAAAATGGCAGAGCCTTGAGGCTGAGTTTTCAGTCCATTGAAGTTAGAGGGCTTGGTCATGTTTGAGAGGTAATGAAATTGAGTTGTAGGTTAATGTAAGGTAGGCAAGGGCAACCCCTGCTGAAGAGGGGCAGTGATAAGGTCAGCCTAGGAAGAGGGGCATTTCTGGCCTTCGTTTAGTCAGTCACTGTACACCTAATGTGTGTGGGTATGGGTTATGCATTTGATATACCACCTTTCTGTGGTACAACCAAAGCGGTTTACATATAATATACAGGTGCTTCGTCTGTCCCTAGTGTGGCAAGGAATTCAAAGTAAAATACAGGTATTCTTGGGAAGAATTAAATTTTCTTATGTAAATAGGCTGCTGATATATTGTTTCCATAAACTGACTTTTCATTGCAGCAAAGCGAAAAGAAAGAAGAAAAGGGAAGAAGCTGAGAAACTGCCTGAAGTCTCAAAAGAAATCTATCACAGCATTGCCATCAATTTCAAAGAAGTGTTTGGATCTGCAAAACGAATGTCTGAAGAAAGCGACATGATAATGCCGTGGGACAAAGCAGACAATCATCCAGATGGCACAGATGTGAGTTTGACTGCTGAACACAGTCTTCAATTGCTCACAGAAAGTGATAAAACAGAGGGAACGTCTGCGTTTACATTTTCCTTCTTTGGAGATGATACAGGCGAGCCTGCCCCAAAGGAAGGTAAAGAAACTGGCACTGTCTGACATCTTAAAATCACAAAACTAGAACTGCCCAGGGAAAATTTTGTGGGCATTATGAATCTTCACTTAATAAGGAATATGGCTAGAAAATTAAGTTATGCGTGCCATTGAGAGATTTTGATGATCCAATGTTATGAGATGGACATTGCAGAAGATCTTTTGATTCCTGGGGTCGGGGAGATTTAGTCTTTATTGTAGTTGTTAAAACCTTCTCTAGTGATATTTTACTGTCAAAATGGAGACTTTTGGGTTGCATGTAAGTTGATTCTTTGTGGCTTCCAGCTCTCCTGTTTACTGGATGAAATCACTTTTTGGTACATTCAGTCACTACAGAAAAATATAATGCAAAGCTCAGCTTGTGTACATTCTGGAGCTAACGAGATGAAATAACTGGCTCATATCATTAGACCATGGACATCAAACTATTCAAAACAATCTATTCCAAAAAGAATGCAACCTGAACCTCAATGTTCATTCCTAGTATGCCAAAAAATAACAAAAAACATTATTCTGAAACGGTATGCTCAGCAGCTAGAAACTAGAAGTCACAGAACAGCTACACAAAGATCACCTTACCACATGTTGTTAGACAAAACCTTTGTTTCTCCTCCTCTCCATCTTTGTTCAGGCAGCTTCAACAAAGTCTTTATGAGCATAGCAGCTGACCTAGGCCAACGTAGCTAAGGCACTTGGAATTATACAGTTTTTGTTAGAACTTGAGCTCATAATGGCCACTATATACCACAGTCCTGGTCAGGCAATCAGAGCAAGGGTCTCTCATCAGTTCAAAGAGCTACACGTCTTTTATATAAGAACATAAGCTATACCAAGCTTTGTAAGACCAAACATCCATCAGGCCCTACATACTGTCTCCAGCAGTGGCCAGTCTGGATTACTAGGGAATATCTGGGAGATCCCAAAGAGTAGATCCATTCCTTGCAGCTCACTCCTAGGGATGAACAGTAGCTTTCCCATGTCTGTTTGGCTAATAATTGTTCATGGGTTTTTCCTCTAGAAAATTATCCAAACCTTTTTAAAACCCAGCTATGCTAACTGCCTTGACTATATTAGGAAAATTTTCAGTGCTTAATTGTTCATTGAATGAAAAAAATACTTCCATTTGGTTTGAATCTGCTATGTGTTAGTGTCGTGGAGTTTCCCCAACATACTATTTGAAGGAGTAAATAAACATATCCTATTAACCTATCGCACCCCGTTCTTGATTTTATATATTTCTATCATATTTCCTCTGTGGTCAGTTCTTCAGGCTGTAGAAGCTGCTATGAACCATTGATAATGGTTTTATTTTATGTTGAGGGCTTATCACCTGTAAATAGTTTCAGTTCTTTATATATAAAGATTTGTTTACCTATTTTTAATGTACAGCTAGTTTCAAAACTCTTACCAACCTCCTATCTACTTTTCTGTCTTTACAAAAAGTGCAAGATTTAGAGAGGAGTTTATGGCAGAGAAAAGTGAACTAGTGAGAATTAGTGATTGGGTTAGGATCAGGTAGTCGGCATCGTAGGTATGCTTTTTATCCCCTCTTTCGTTAATTTATCTACCAGTAACCTGTCATGGTTGAGAACAAGATGAAAATATGACATTTGTACAAAAGTAAATTTTGAGTATGAATGGAAATTTAACAGAAAACACCTATGGCTCTAGTGATAGTGCTGCAGTTGTGCAAAAGGATCAGGATTTGGTTTTCTTGTTAGTAGGGGACATGGGATTGGGGCACACCAAGGAAGGGAAGACAGATACTGTCACTGTGGTGGCCCCCGCCAGCCATTGAATGGTACTGAAGGTCCACTTTGCAGAAGGTGGGCTTCCTGCTCTTTTGTTTCTGGAGCCACCCAGGCGTTCTGTTTTAAAAGGAGGATTCAAAATTAAAGGATGCAAAACAAACAGATTTTATCAATAGTGTGTAATTAAAAGAAAAAATATAAATCATTTTGTTATTCAAACAGTTCCAGTCTTGGTATGTTTTTCTTTATAGAACTGTATAAGATTGAAACCATGAAACCTGCAAAGGTGGCTTGGCAAGAAGACCACTTCAAAGACAGCAGCTCAGAAGATGATGATGAGATGGAAACAGCTGATAATGAAGAAGCCAGCACAGGGTAAAATGAAATTACTCAATGGCCACCTAAGGCTAGATATTAAAAAGCTGCAATTATCTGGATATTTGCGCTTACTGGAGAGATCCGTGGATATTCAGCAACGCTACATGGATAGTGCTGCTTTATATTGTTCCAGACCACCTCAGTAGTACAGAGATCAGCGATTTTCAGCCTGCTGTTTGGATAACTGGATAAAATTAAGTCAGAAAGATTGCTGTCTTAACTTTATCCAGATAGCAGTTTGAATATTGTTGCTGTCCAGATAGTGGTGGCAGTTGCCACTCTACCTGAATATTTGGTACTGCTCTCTATCCAGATGGCAGTGAATATCCATGTTTAGCCACCGTGGCTGGCTTTTATTATTCTGATCATAGCAGCTGAATATTGACCTAGTAGTTTGCTGTCAATAAGATTTGATTCCTGTGGTATAGTTTTATGATTTTGTGGGCTCTGTTGGAAAATAATTTGCACATGGCACTGTATTACTTATAGAAAAACAGTAATGCAGTGCAGTTTGCAATACAGAAACTCAAATGGTTGAAATTAGATTTCTCCATCTTTCGACTCATCAGGGTCAGATTGTTATGGGAAACAAACACAGAGGGAGAAGTCTGAACTATAACGAATGCAGTTCTATCAGTCCATGAAACTACTTTACATTTCTCAGGACTACAATAGCATAATTTTCTTTTACTTTCGTATGTCTCACCTTTCCTTTCTGTATCATTGCAGCACTCTTCCTTTGCCTGAGAAAAATACTACTAGATTCTTCTTCTTCTTCAGAGATGATGAAAGACTGAAAGGTAAGCATCAGAACATTTTCCCTCTCTCCCTGGGCAGCAATATAGACAATAAGCAAAAAGTATCAAGACTTCCAACTTCAGACAAAAAATGTTTCTGGCTAAAGATTGGGAACTGTATAACTCTTTGCACAAACAGCAAAAAAACAAAAAAAAACGTATAACTTATTCTCATGTATCTTGCTGTGTTTAGTGGGTCCCAAACTCTTCTATCGTTCGTCAAACCTTGATGATGAGAGAGAAGCATGGGAAGAGAGATCTGCTCTGTTGCTGGAGGTGAGTAATGTTAAAATTCTTTTGCTGGTCAGCAACTGAAAACAGACTAGTTTGTTGTCAATTAATATGAGAGTGAGCCCTGCCTTTTGTATTACTTTAATTATGATAGTGCCTTTACTGATGGACTTCATTTTCAGACTAGCTTAAATGCCTGTCAAACATGATAGGTTGCAACTTATTCATTAATATAAGTGTTTTTTTAATTCCAGTTTTTTGCTATAGTTAGCTAAATAAAATGTCTGTCTATTGACAGTTTCATAGTAGAAATATTTCCTGGTATAGTACATGAGTAGACTTAAAAATAAGTATTTATTATGGAAACCAGCATTTGCTATTTTTGCAGTTAACATTAAGCAATATACTTCTCTGGTTCTGGCCAAGAGGGACAAAAACAGCAGCAAAACACTCTGCAAACACACCACAGGTAGCAAAACAAAGCAGAGGTAGTCCAGAGAAGGAGAAGAATCAAGTTTTGCCACAAATCAATTCTCAGTAAATCGACTTGTAGCAAAACTTAAATCTTCTCCTTCTCTGGGCTACCTCTGCTGTGTTTTGCTACCTCTGGCCAAGAGAGGGGCCATTGCACAAAATGAGTTGGTGCCTAATATAGTCTGTGCTGGTTTATATGAAACAGGGAGTTGGAACATTGAGGTCCTTTATACACTTCAATTATTTCCCTACATGCAGGAGAACTTAAAAAATTTGGATAGGGGTGATAAAATGGGGTGTGAGTGTAAGCATGAGTGTAGGAATGTCAGATGTGGAAGGGGAATAAAATCTCCAAAGGTTCTGTACTCATTCTCTGGACAAGAGAACTAGGAGGGATTCCAGGTATTGTATTGTGTTATCCCTCGTGACTTGTTCTGTTCTGACTGTTGAATAAAAAGAACTTTTAGAAAAAGTGCTTGTTGCTATTATTAATGCAGCATGTTTAAATTAGTTCAGTGTGATTTACCTGGAGCCATAGAAGAAAAATATGCAAATGCTCCAGGTAACCCCAGACTCCGTTCCTTTTATCTTGCTGCACCATATGCCTGGAATAGACTTCTGAGCCAGTACGTCAAGCTCCATCTCTGGCCGTCTTCAAATCTAAGCTAAAAACCCACCTTTTTGATACTGCTTTTAACTCCTAACCCTTATTCACTTGTTCAGAACCCTTATTTTATCATCCTCACTTTAATATTCCCTTATCTCTTGTTTGTCTGTCCTAATTAGATTGTAAGCTCTGTCAAGCAGGGACTGTCTCTTCATGTTCAAGTGTACAGCGCTGCGTACGTCTAGTAGCGCTATAGAAATAAGTAGTAGTAATTCAGAATTGACCCACATGCTCATTAACAAGTCATAGGCTTAGAGATCCTTTTTTTTTTTTTTTTTTGCTTTGTGAATTGTACTAGCTGCTAGTTGAGGCTCAGATAAAATTTAAAGCATCTCTTTTTTTTTTTTTTTTAACTGCTCCAAGGCTGGTCCCCAGCATCAGATTAAAATATATAACCCTACCCACCACACCATTAAGTAGCACAAAACTGTACAATACTAATACCAAAAACCTAAACAACTCATTGATACGGAAATTTAAAAATAAACAACCATCGGCTAATGACCCACTGGGTCCTGCCCATCCAATAGCAATTTGGCTACATAAGGATCAGTTTCAAAGGAGACTTTACAGAATCTAGGTAGGACCTTCTTCACTTTGAGAAACCAAGCATGGTCCAGTGGCATCTCCATTGTTCTCCCTTGCTCTTCAGATACTTTTGGACTGAAAAATATCTGTTTACTCCTCCAAACTCAGGATAGCCTTATTGTCTACTCTGAGTGCTTCATTTCTGGGAAAATGGCCTGGAACGCAGACTGTTCTGCTTCAATCTTTCCCTTCCAGGCAGCCTACAGGAAAGTTCAGAGAAGGGAGTGAGTCTGGAACAGACAAGGCAGAGATCCATTCTGCTGTTTAATCCAGACCCACTTCTGTTCTGTGCCAGGAGTGTGTTTATGTATTCTTGTGTGTATTTGTGAACAGTTCACACCTAACCCTGGACTGTCCCCTCTTCCATCCACAGTTCCACTTCTTTTTTTTGTCTGCAAATTAATCCCGGTCTACCTCTGTCTTAGTACAAGTCTCTCTGCAAGATTACCATAACTTCCACCTCCAGCAGGCAAGTTGTGCAAATCTAAGGAACGATACTGGATAGTTAGGTTTCACATTTGTGCACTTATGGACCGATGATCAGAAACAAACGCAAGCGCTAGAGGTTGTTAGCGCCATACTAGCGCTTGCGTTTGCTACCACCCCATGATCAGAGCCCCCAAGCATTTAAAACAACGTGCTCGCAGGCTCTGAACGCAACTAGTATGCAAATGCATGTAAAACAGGGCTCTTAGCACAAGTAGCATGCAAATGCATGCTAAACCTATTCCTCCCCAATGATCAGCAACCAAACATTGGCCCGCTGGCCGCAGCAAACCCTACGCCAGCTCGGAGCTGGTATTAGGGTTTGCAAACCATTGGGGAGGAATGGTGAGCCCTGTCCAGCGTGCATTTGCATACTAGCAGGCCCCCCAGTGCAACTCCCTGCGCCCCCCCCCCCCCCCCCCCCCCCCCCCCCCCCCCCGAGCGATATGGGGGCTGGAGGTCCGGCAGACCTCCAGTCCCCCTGACTTCGCGCCTTCTGTCTCGCTGCACCCTACGCCTGGAATAAACTTCCTGAGCCCCTACGTCTTGCCCCATCCTTGGCCACCTTTAAATCTAGACTGAAAGCCCACCTCTTTAACATTGCTTTTGACTCGTAACCACTTGTAACCACTCGCCTCCACCTACCCTCCTCTCCTCCTTCCTGTACACATTAATTGATTTGATTTGCTTACTTTATTTTTTGTCTATTAGATCTGAGCAGGGACTGTCTTTCTTCTATGTTTGTGCAGCGCTGCGTATGCCTTGTAGCGCTATAGAAATGCTAAATAGTAGTAGTAGGGGGGCTGGAGATCCAGTGGGTCTCGCGCCCCCCCCCTAACCCCCCTGGCATCCCTTCGCACGAATGGAGCCCTGGTGACCCAGTGGGACATGAGTCAGTCCTCTCCCCACCCACCCCCCTGGTGGTCTAACAGCCCCCCCCCCCCCCCACACACACACACACACACACACACACACACACCTTCGGTGGAGGAGGGAGGCGGCCTCCCTTCTCTTCCTTTGGCGCCACCTTGAAAATTGCGGCGCCTGGCCCTTCCCAGAAGGTAGGTGGGTGGGGAAGGGCCGCTAAGACCATCAAGGGTGGGGTGGGGAGGGGATTGACTCTCCACCAGGGCTCCATTCAGACAAGTGCGGGAGGATATAGAACTGTCAAACGAGTGCAGGATTGTGCCCGAGTGCATGCTCAGGCACAATCCTCCCGCACTTCTACCCTATGATCAGAGTGATAAAATGCTTAAATTTGCATGCTATTATCTCTGATTAAAGGGGTGGTAAAGGCCCACGCTATTTTTAGAGCGCTGTTTGGAACAGCACAGGGTTTTCGATCATCTGCCCATTAATAAAAGCGATTTGTTATTAGAAACAGTTTTCTAGTACCATTGTTAGCAATGGAAATCTTGCCTGCAAAAAATACTTTTTATCTGCACTCAAATTTTTGTTTTTTTCCAAACCAACTGAGTGTTGGAAAGAGTAAGCAGATAAGAATAGCCATACTGGGTCAGACCAATGGTCCATCTAGCCCAGTATCCTGTTTCCAACAGTGGCCAATCTAGGTCACAAGTACCTGACAGAATCCTAAATAGTAGCAACATTCCATGCTACCGATCCCAGAGCAAGCAGGAGGTTCCCCATGTCTGCCTCAATAGCAGACTATGGACTGTTCCTCCAGTAACTTATCCAAACCTTTTTTAAAACCAGATACGCTAACCGCTGACCCTACATCTTCCAGCAGAGGGTTCCAGAATTTAATTATTCATTGAGTGAAAAAATATTTCCTCCTACATTCAAAGGGATTGAGACTGTCTAACTGAGGGCAACATAATTCTCTATGGGCAAGCCAGGAAAATGGATCCACACAGTTGGGTGATGTTGTCAGCACTGGCCTGGATCCAGACTTTTTGCTCTCCAGTAAAGCTCAAGAAACCCCTGCAGACAGCCTAAGCATGTGCAGCAGCTCCTATACCAGAGACGCTAAATCTTCAAGCTTAGTTATCTGCATGACCTCCTGGACACAATTTGATATATTTATAAATGATTTAGAGATGGGAGTAACTAGCGAGGTAATTAAATTTGCTGAGGACACAAAATTATTCAAAGTCGTTAACTCGTGACAGGATTGTGAAAAATTAGAGTAGGACCTTACGAGACTGGAAGACTGGGCAACTAAATGGCAGATGACGTTTAATGTGAGCAAGGTGATGCATGTGGGAAAAAAGAACCCGAATAATAGCTACGTCATGCAAGGTTCCACGTTAGGAGTTATGGACCAAGAAAGGGATCTGGGTGTCGTTGTCGATAATACACTGAAACCTTCTGCTCAGTGTGCTGCTGCAGCTAGGAAAGCAAATAGAATGTTGGGTATTATTAGGAAAGATATGGAAAACAGGTGTGAGGATGTTATAATGCCGTTGTATCACTCCATGGTGCGACAGCACCTTGAGTATTGTGTTCAGTTCTGGTCACCGCATCTCAAGAAAGATATTGTAGAATTGGAAAAGGTGCAGCGAAGGGCGACTAAAATGATAGCTGGGATGGGACGACTTCCCTATGAAGAAAGACTAAGGAGGCTAGGGCTTTTCAGCTTGGAGAAGAGACGGCTGAGGGGAGACATGATAGAGGTATATAAAATAATGAGTGGAGTGGAACAGGTGGATGTGAAGCGTCTGTTCACGCTTTCCAAAAATACTAGGACTAGGGGGCATGCGATGAAACTACAGTGTAGTAAATTTAAAACAAATCGGAGAAAATTTTTCTTCACCCAACACATAATTAAACTCTGGAATTCGTTGCAGGAGAATGTGGTGAAGGCGGTTAGCTTAGCAGAGTTTAAAAAGGGGTTAGACGGTTTCCTAAAGGACAAGTCCATAAACCACTAGTAAATGGACTTGGGAAAAATCCACAATTCCAAGAATAACATGTATAGAATGTTTGTACATTTGGGAAGCTTGCCAGGTGCCCTTGGCCTGGATTGGCCGCTGTCGTGGACAGGATGCTGGGCTCGATGGACCCTTGGTCTTTTCCCAGTGTGGCGTTACTTATGTATTTTATGATAGCTCCAGAAATATCAACAAAGTGGTGAAGTTCTTTTACAAATCAAAATGGTTGAACTGCTTCCCTTAAGGGACTGATCCCACTTACCCACAGAGGTCAGTCAAAAAATCGACGATAAAATACAAAATCTCCTCAGGGACCCAAACCAGGTACCTGCAGGGGCAGCTAGGCCCAAGACCCGACGGGATCCAGTAAGGCACTATAGTTTACAAGCCCTAAAAGAACACAGCATTTTAAAGACGCTGGTAAACTAAGCAGCCACGCCTCCTTCTCATCCACTCCCCTCTCAGTGACACCTTACCATCAACAGCTGCTTCCTCAGCAGGCTTAAAGGGCTGGAGTATGAAAAAAACTTTAGGATAGACTGAGTTTGGATGAATTAGTGTCGCACAGGATCTGCCCTTCATACTCAGGAAGGCCATAGGTCTCTCCTGGGCTTTACCAAAGAGCAAAATGTCCAGATCCAGGGCAGTGACTAGGACCTCACCCAGATATGTGGCTCCATTCCCCTACAGTCCATGGATGACCCTTAGGTACGCATCTCTCTTTTCTCTCTCTCTCAACAGAATTGAGATGGTGGTTGCCACGTTAAATGTGCAGCTACTGCGCAGTAAAGTCCCATGTTAAGCCAAAATAACCTGAACATTTTACCACAGCTTAGAAAAAAAGGGCCCCTTAATCTTTATTTTGCTAACTCTCAGATAAACCAGTCCTGAATTATCAGTTAGTTAGGTTTTTCATACATATATTGGATAAATCAAGCACATATTACCACAGATGTGGTTATATAGCATCTCTGTTATTTTTTTTGTTTGGAAATTTAACTTGCTTGATACTCACTAATACATTCTTTTATTTTATTTTTAAGGAATGCCGGAAGAGACATAAGGATGCAAAAAGAAAACTGAAAGCCAAACAGTAATGGGTGTTATCTCCAAGTTGATAGGTTCTGACAGAATAATTATTTATTTTCTTTAAATTTAACATTTAAGAGTCAAGCCTTGAACTACTGAACATTCAGAGATTTAATCAGAAAATGACAATGTCAGCAGGTCTAAAGGCTAAGGTCTGGGGGTCAATGTTTGATTATAACCATGTGTTCTTTTTATATTTTCATAAATCAGTTTGTACCGCTACAGTAAATGAGAATTATCGACTTATTTTGTAGTGATTGAGCCAACAAGTCAATGCATCCTCTATTGGCCTGGAAAATTAGCCCCATAGCCTAATTCTTAAGGTAGCAACTAATTGTTAGAGGCTGTAAACTAGGCAGCCTTCTAGAACCTTGGAGTCACAGGCCCTAAATCCAGCCACTAGGTGTCACTGTTGCCTAATGACCAGCACTCCCCCCCCCCCCCCCCCCACACACATTTTGAGTACTATCTCTACAGCATCCCCCAACTATCCAAGACATTGAGGCAAGCTAATGTCTCCTTTGTATAAATTCTTGCTGTTTTGTATAAGAGGTCCTTTGTGTAAATATATTAGTAACAAGTATTTATAAACCTCAAGGAGGAGTAATAATGCAGCATTTTCAACCAATACAAACTGGCAGGTGCTTTTGAACTTAAAAGACTGTAATTAATTTCACAGACATGCAGAAGACTTCTTTGCCTTAGCAGCTCCCCAATGCAACAGTAAGATCTCAGTACCTAAATTATTGTAGACAGGAATATACAGACGTTACCTTAGGAAAGATTGGGATGCTACTGCTTTGAAGGATTCTTGCATGTTAAAAGCACAGTTTTCTACCAAAGCTTTTTAACATGAAGATTTGCAGATTTGGGATCATGTTTTCAAAGTAATTCCATGCAGTGCCTCATGTTAGCACATATCCAAGCACCATGGAACTTAATAATCTTGTATCTGCTGTTCTTCATTGTTTCCCAAAAAAAAAAGCTCATGTTTTCTTACTTTTCCATTTGATTACTGATTGTGTGTTGTGTATTCTATCAGATTAATTTTTCATTCAAATTGCTTTTTTTTTTACCCAATGTGAAGTAACAATGTAATAATTTCTTTATGGATCAGTGTTAAGGATGCTTTTTGTTCACACAAAAATATTGATATAATTTAATATTTAGAAGTGGAAAGGCACAGGCCCCTGAACTCTTTATACGTCGCCCAAATTTGGGCATAGATCTCAGATTCACACACAAACTAATGAGCCGTTAACAATAATTGGTGTTAATTGGCACTCATTTGGGTTTACATACGGATCTGCCCTGTGCCCTATTCTATAGTGTGTGTGCCTAAATTTTATAGCATATAATTCAAAAGGGGGCAAGGACATGGGCAGGTCAGGAGCATACCCAGATATTAGGTGCAGTGTTATAAAATAGGTCATTTACGCACCCAACTGCCAGTAGTTGCACACCAGCATTTACACCAGAGTTCAGCAGGCGTATGTGCCGTGCCCAAAGTTAGACACAAGATCCGTGCTAAGCTAGTATTCTGTAACGTGCTCCACACAGAGCGAGCGCCCTTTGCAGAATCCTAGTTTAGCGTGGATCTTCCCATCACTTTGGGCACTATTCAGAGAATTTTGCCCCCCACCTCCAGAAAGCTTTTGTATACATTGTAAATGTGAAAATTGTGTAATAATCTTTACAGAAACCACATGGCATCTACTCTGCTTTTTAAATGCATGAAAAAATGAAATTAACATCTGCCAGTCAGTGAGCATGAATTGACCAATAGTTTTTGCCATTGGTGTGATGGCTTAAAATAAAATATTCAACCTGATATGTTTATAAATACATTTTGTTCTGTTTCCTAAAAGAAAGGTTTGTTACCAAGGGCACAACCAGATAAACTGCACTAGCTGTGTTGATGAGTTAGAAATAGCAGCAAGGGAACCACTAGTACATTAAAAAAAAAAAAGTTACAGGTAAAACAATTTATTCTTCAATACATTCTATACAGTCAAAAAGAACAAGCAATAAATCATGGCAACAAAAGTATTTAAAATCCAGAAACAACATGGCCATGCTTTGGCAATATGCATGCATCTGTGGTATATAAAATCAATATCAAAGTAGATTCAATAATATATATATAGAGAGAGAGAGAGTTTTTTTTGTGCAGGCCATTTTCTGATAAATTGGGGCTATTGTGCAGGATTAATGAAGACAGGTCAGCAGCAGTTAATGTTCGTTTTGTTGTGTTTATGATATTGTATATTTTTTCTCCGAGGACAAGCAGGCTGCTTGTTCTCACTGATGGGTGACGTCCACGGCAGCCCCTCCAATCGGAATCTTCACTAGCAAAGGCCTTTGCTAGTCCTCGCGCGCCGATGCGCATGCGCGGCCGTCTTCCCGCCCGAAACCGGCTTGTGCCGGCCAGTCGTCTTTTCTCCGCGCTCGGGACGGTTGTGTTTCCGTTTCGTGCCCCGTAAAAGTCGACCTCGCGCGTCGTTTTCGACTCGTTTCGCTTCAAAAGTGTTGGAAAAAACCTCTTTTGGCTTTTTCCCTTCCTCTAGTTCGAGTTTTTCACCCTGGTAAGTTTTCTTTCGTCGTCGGGGTAGGCCTTAGTTAGGCCCCGGTCGAAATTTCCTTCCCGCTTTTTCTGCTGGTGCCAAATTTCGCCATTTCGTCTTTTGATCTCGCCGGCGTGATTTTTCCGCCCATGACATCGAAGCCTTCCAGCGGCTTCAAGAAGTGCACCCAGTGCGCCCGGGTAATCTCGCTCACTGACAGGCACGCTTCGTGTCTTCGGTGTCTGGGGGCCGGGCACCGCCCTCAGGCCTGTAGTCTGTGTTCCCTTTTACAGAAGCGGACTCAGGTAGCGAGGTTGGCCCAGTGGAACGTTTTGTTCTCGGGCTCTTCGTCGGCATCGGCACCGGGGGTATCGAGTGCATCGACGTCTGCAGCGTCCAGACCTTCATCCTCGGCGGCCAGTGCATCGAGGCATCGACCCTCTGCATCGGCGCCGAGACATCGGGTGACTGCATCGACGTCGGTGGTACCGGGACCTCGTCTGCTGATGTCGTCGGACGGTGGTGCTTCGTCTGGAGTGCAGGTGAGGGCTGTCCACTCCCCTGCTGGTGGCGGTGAGCCTTCGGGTGGGTCTCCCCCTACCCTGAGGGCTCCTGCGGTACAGCCCCCCCCCCCGAGATCGACCCTCTTCGGTCTCGGCCCCGAGGAAGAGACGGCTGGATTCTACGTCCTCCTCGTCGGTGCCGGGAAGCGCCGGTGACGTGCTTCGCAAAAAATCTAAGAAGCATCGACACCGGTCCCCTTCCCGTGTCGGCACCGAGAGCTCTAGGTCGCCGAGGGAGTCGGCACCCAGCAGGCATCGGCACCGAGAGGACCGCTCACCCTCTGTTCAGGAGGTGTCGATGCGCTCCACTCTGGACAGCCCGGAACAGCCTCCACGCCCGGAACAGGTTCTGACGTCGACGCCTGCATCGACCTCCATGCCTTACATAAGTACATAAGTAGTGCCATACTGGGAAAGACCAAAGGTCCATCTAGCCCAGCATCCTGTCACCGACAGTGGCCAATCCAGGTCAAGGGCACCTGGCACGCTCCCCAAACGTAAAAACATTCCAGACAAGTTATACCTAAAAATGCAGAATTTTTCCAAGTCCATTTAATAGCGGTCTATGGACTTGTCCTTTAGGAATCTATCTAACCCCTTTTTAAACTCCGTCAAGCTAACCGCCTGTACCACGTTCTCCGGCAACGAATTCCAGAGTCTAATTACACGTTGGGTGAAGAAAAATTTTCTCCGATTCGTTTTAAATTTACCACACTGTAGCTTCAACTCATGCCCTCTAGTCCTAGTATTTTTGGATAGCGTGAACAGTCGCTTCACATCCACCCGATCCATTCCACTCATTATTTTATACACTTCTATCATATCTCCCCTCAGCCGTCTCTTCTCCAAGCTGAAAAGCCCTAGCCTTCTCAGCCTCTCTTCATAGGAAAGTCGTCCCATCCCCACTATCATTTTCGTCGCCCTTCGCTGTACCTTTTCCAATTCTACTATATCTTTTTTGAGATACGGAGACCAGTACTGAACACAATACTCCAGGTGCGGTCGCACCATGGAGCGATACAACGGCATTATAACATCCGCACACCTGGACTCCATACCCTTCCTAATAACACCCAACATTCTATTCGCTTTCCTAGCCGCAGCAGCACACTGAGCAGAAGGTTTCAGCGTATCATCGACGACGACACCCAGATCCCTTTCTTGATCCGTAACTCCTAACGCGGAACCTTGCAAGACGTAGCTATAATTCGGGTTCCTCTTACCCACATGCATCACTTTGCACTTGTCAACATTGAACTTCATCTGCCACTTGCACACCCATTCTCCCAGTCTCGCAAGGTCCTCCTGTAATCGTTCACATTCCTCCTGCGACTTGACGACCCTGAATAATTTTGTGTCATCGGCGAATTTAATTACCTCACTAGTTATTCCCATCTCTAGGTCATTTATAAATACATTAAAAAGCAACGGACCCAGCACAGACCCCTGCGGGACCCCACTAACTACCCTCCTCCACTGAGAATACTGGCCACGCAATCCTACTCTCTGCTTCCTATCTTTCAACCAGTTC
This sequence comes from Microcaecilia unicolor, assembly GCF_901765095.1. NCBI lineage: Eukaryota > Metazoa > Chordata > Amphibia > Gymnophiona > Siphonopidae > Microcaecilia > Microcaecilia unicolor. Next base: position 172,393,411 of record NC_044036.1, on the reverse strand, counting down.
TTAATCCATAATAATACCCTACCTCCAATTCCATGACTCTGCAATTTCTTCAGGAGTCTTTCGTGCGGCACTTTGTCAAACGCCTTCTGAAAATCCAGATATACAATATCAACCGGCTCCCCATTGTCCACATGTTTGCTTACCCCCTCAAAAAAATGCATTAGATTGGTGAGGCAAGACTTCCCTTCACTAAATCCGTGCTGACTTTGTCTCATCAGTCCATGTTTTTGTATATGCTCTGCAATTTTATTCTTAATAATAGCCTCCACCATCTTGCCCGGCACCGACGTCAGACTCACCGGTCTATAATTTCCCGGATCTCCTCTGGAACCCTTCTTAAAAATCGGAGTAACATTGGCTACCCTCCAGTCTTCCGGTACTACACTCGATTTTAGGGACAGATTGCATATTTCTAACAGTAGCTCCGCAAGTTCATTTTTTAGTTCTATTAATACTCTGGGATGAATACCATCAGGTCCCGGTGATTTACTACTCTTCAGCTTGCTGAACTGACCCATTACATCCTCCAAGGTTACAGAGAATTTGTTTAGTTTCTCCGACTCCCCCGCTTCAAATATTCTTTCCGGCACCGGTGTCCCCCCCAAATCCTCCTCGGTGAAGACCGAAGCAAAGAATTCATTTAATTTCTCCGCTACGGCTTTGTCCTCCTTGATCGCCCCTTTAACACCATTTTCGTCCAGCGGCCCAACCGACTCTTTGGCCGGTTTCCTGCTTTTAATGTATCTCTGCAGCCGCTCTGAACGAGAGCCTCCGGGCCGTTCTCCCAGAGATTCTGGGAGAGCTGATGCGCCCTACCCCTCCGGTACCGGCGGTGCTTGCGCCACCGGTACCGTCGAGCGTGGCGCCCATCTTCTCCCGGCGCAGAGACTCGAATTCATAGGAGCTCTGCTGGATTCTCGGACGGCTCGCGCCTATCTCCCAGAGGCGAGAGCCAACAACTTGTTGTCCCTCGTCTCGCGGGTGCGAGCGTCCCAGCAGGTCACAGCTCGGCAGATGTTGAGATTGCTGGGCCACATGGCCTCCACAGTTCATGTGACTCCCATGGCCCGCCTTCACATGAGATCTGCTCAATGGACCCTAGCTTCCCAGTGGTTTCAGGCTGCTGGGGATCTAGAAGACGTGATCCACCTGTCCACGAGTTTTCTCGAATCCCTGTATTGGTGGACGATTTGGTCCAATCTGACTCTGGGACGTCCTTTCCAAATTCCTCAGCCACAAAAAGTGCTGACCACGGATGCGTCTCTCCTGGGGTGGGGAGCTCATGTCGATGGGCTTCACACCCAAGGAAGCTGGTCCCTCCAGGAACGCGATCTACAGATCAATCTTCTGGAGTTACGAGCGATCTGGAACGCTCTGAAGGCTTTCAGAGATCGGCTGTCCCACCAAATTATCCAAATTCAGACAGACAACCAGGTTGCCATGTACTACGTCAACAAGCAGGGGGGCACCGGATCTCGCCCCCTGTGTCAGGAAGCCGTCAGCATGTGGCTCTGGGCTCGCCGTCACGGCATGGTGCTCCAGGCCACATATCTGGCAGGCGTAAACAACAGTCTGGCCGACAGGTTGAGCAGGATTATGCAACCTCACGAGTGGTCGCTCAATTCCCGTGTAGTGCGACAGATCTTCCAGGTGTGGGGCACCCCCTTGGTAGACCTCTTCGCATCTCGAGCCAACCACAAAGTCCCTCAGTTCTGTTCCAGGCTTCAGGCCCCCGGCAGACTGGCATCGGATGCCTTCCTCCTGGATTGGGGGGAGGGTCTGCTGTATGCTTATCCTCCCATACCTCTGGTGGGGAAGACTTTGTTGAAACTCAAGCAAGACCGAGGCACCATGATTCTGATTGCTCCCTTTTGGCCGCGTCAGATCTGGTTCCCTCTTCTTCTGGAGTTGTCCTCCGAAGAACCGTGGAGATTGGAGTGTTTTCCGACCCTCATCACGCAGGACGAAGGGGCGCTTCTGCATCCCAACCTCCGGTCCCTGGCTCTCACGGCCTGGATGTTGAGAGCGTAGACTTTGCCTCTTTGGGTCTGTCAGAGGGTGTCTCCCGTATCTTGCTTGCTTCCAGGAAAGATTCCACCAAGAGGAGTTACTTCTTTCTGTGGAGGAGGTTTGCCGTCTGGTGTGACAGCAAGGCCCTAGATCCTCGCTCTTGTCCTACACAGACCCTGCTTGAATACCTTCTGCACTTGTCTGAGTCTGGTCTCAAGACCAACTCTGTAAGGGTTCACCTTAGTGCAATCAGTGCATACCATTACCGTGTGGAAGGTAAGCCGATCTCAGGACAGCCTTTAGTTGTTCGCTTCATGAGAGGTTTGCTTTTGTCAAAGCCCCCTGTCAAGCCTCCTACAGTGTCATGGGATCTCAATGTCGTTCTCACCCAGCTGATGAAACCTCCTTTTGAGCCACTGAATTCCTGCCATCTGAAGTACTTGACCTGGAAGGTCATTTTCTTGGTGGCAGTTACTTCAGCTCGTAGAGTCAGTGAGCTTCAGGCCCTGGTAGCCCAGGCCCCTTACACCAAATTTCATCATAACAGAGTAGTCCTCCGCACTCACCCTAAGTTCTTGCCAAAGGTCGTGTCGGAGTTCCATCTGAACCAGTCAATTGTCTTGCCAACATTCTTTCCCCGTCCTCATTCCTGCCCTGCTGAACGTCAGCTGCACACATTGGACTGCAAGAGAGCATTGGCCTTCTACCTGGAGCGGACACAGCCCAACAGACAGTCCGCCCAATTGTTTGTTTCTTTTGATCCCAATAGGAGGGGAGTGGCTGTGGGGAAACGCACCATATCCAATTGGCTAGCAGATTGCATTTCCTTCACTTACGCCCAGGCTGGGCTGACTCTTGAGGGTCATGTCACGGCTCATAATGTTAGAGCCATGGCAGCGTCGGTAGCCCACTTGAAGTCAGCCTCTATTGAGGAATTTTCAAAGCTGCGACGTGGTCATCTGTCCACACATTCACATCTCATTACTGCCTGCAGCAGGATACCCGACGCGACAGTCGGTTCGGGCAGTCAGTTCTTCAGAACCTGTTTGGGCTTTAGGATCCAACTCCACCCCCCAAGGGCCCTGTTTGTTCTGTTCCAGGCTGCACTCTCAGTTAGTTGGTAAATTTTTTAGGTCAATCTCAGTTATGTCCTCGCCGTTGCGAGGTCCAATTGACCATGGTTGTTGTTTTGAGTGAGCCTGGGGGCTAGGGATACCCCATCAGTGAGAACAAGCAGCCTGCTTGTCCTCGGAGAAAGCGAATGCTACATACCTGTAGAAGGTATTCTCCGAGGACAGCAGGCTGATTGTTCTCACAAACCCGCCCGCCTCCCCTTTGGAGTTGTGTCTTCCCTTGTCTTTGTTTTGCTACATATGAGACTGGCCGGCACAAGCCGGTTTCGGGCGGGAAGACGGCCGCGCATGCGCGGTGCGCATGAGCGCGCGAGGACTAGCAAAGGCCTTTGCTAGTGAAGATTCCGATTGGAGGGGCTGCCGTGGACGTCACCCATTAGTGAGAACAATCAGCCTGCTGTCCTCGGAGAATACCTTCTACAGGTATGTAGCATTCGCTTTATGTAAACTGCTTTAGGTGTAAGTGTGTTAGGGAAAAAAAAAAGGACAGCAGAGGAGAAGGTAAGGTAAGGGGCTTGGGTAAGTATTTTTCTCTGGCAACCAGTACAAAAACTCCTACAGCTGAAATACTGTATGTCAGGGAAACTTCATCATCAGCAAAGCTGATGCCCTTGTTAAAAGCTTCTACTTCTATCCAGATGGAAAGCTTGATCTAAGGTGAAGAACTGGTTCCAGGTGCAAGATGTATTGAACCAGAATACGCTTCAAAAATACATGAACAGTTCAATATTTGAACAATTTCAGTCCCCCCCCCCCCCCCCCCCCCCCGCCCATCCAATCCCTTTATGCAACAATTTATTCACCTAATAAATAAAATACTTTTAAACAAAAATAATAAACTAATATAGTTCAGTAGTTACTTTCACTGTCCTGTACCTCTCACCATCATGTCTGCAGGTTAAAAACTCCCACAACGAAAAAGGGCCAATAAGTGACGATAATGGGAGAACCAAATCCTAACATTTCTTGATCAGTCTTTCTGGTATTATATCATGAAAAGAACCGCTTGAATCAAAGAAACCAACTGTTCACCAAATGGTAAAAGAAACAAGTCAAAGGCTTTGGTGTCGTCGTCTACTCTCCCTTAACATGTGAACACAGGGGCGTAGCCACGGGTGGGCCTGGACGGGCCCAGGCCCACCCACTTGCCCTCCAGGCCCACCCATCCAAATCCTTCATCGCTGTCGCTGCCTTTTCTCCCGCGGCTTCCGGGAGGCAGCGATCAGCGTTACCTGTCAGTGCCTGCCCTGAAATTATGCTTCTCTTCTCCCCAGGCTTCGCCCCGCTCGTTTCTTCGCTCGTCGGCAGTGCTACGCTGCGCTGCTATTCAAACAGGCAGCTCCGCTCCTCTCTGCCGCGTCCATCCGGCCCTACTAAACAGGAAGTGCATCAGAGGGCCGGAGAATAAGAGGAAGGGGCATGGGGAGAACAAGGGTGATAAAAAGATGAAAAGCCATAAGTAGATGAAGGAAATTAAAGAATGGATAGTAAGAATGAATTAAATCAGGACAGAGAGAGAGAGAGAGGCAGAAAAATATTGAAGAAAGCTAAGAAAAAGGAGAGAAAAATGACAAATGGCCAGGAAACCCTGGCAGAAGAGTTAAGCAAAAATGAAGGAAAGCAGAATCTAGAGACTGGGAGCAACACAATGAGAAAAAGTAAATGGCCATACAACAAAGGTAAAGAAAATAATTGTATTTTTAATTTAGGATAAAGTAATATGGTGTTAATAAAGTTTCAGAGACCAATACTTCCTTCCTTAGGTCAGGAGAGGATACCGTAACAGCATTATACTGACCTGAGGCAGGAGGTTTTGGCCTCTGAAAGCTCACTTAAAAGGATTAGGCTATTAAATAAATTGTCTGAAATCTGATGCACTGAAAAGCAGCACTTTACCCTGTGTGACAAATGCATCTGAGTGTGACTAAATTTTGCTTTGGGGGGGGGGGGGGGGGGGGGGTACAGAGAAAATTTTGTGCCCACCCAAAATTGGCAGTCTGGCTACGCCACTGGAACAGGTAGAACTTCTGAAAATGCTATAGTGATGATGATGGGTTTAAATCTTTCTCTCAAAATGTGGAAGTTTCTTTGCACTGCAGAGGTACTCTTTCTAGCTGGGAGGATTTACGGTGCCATTGTATAACTTGTCTCAAGTTAGGCACCTCGATGTAGGGCACCGAGTGCCAATTCTATAACAGCATCTTGACGCCAAGATTCCATTATAGAATGCTAACTCAAGTCAGCATTGGTACACTTACATTAAAAGCAGCCACTGATGCCAAGTCTATGGCACTTATGGTGTTCTATAATTGACGCCATGCCTGTGGGCCCCCCTTGCATTTATAGCATTTAAACGCACTATCTTATAAAATAGTGTGTACTGCATTTGGGCACACGAGTAACATCCACAAGTTGCACGTAACTGCATGAGCCCAGTTAAGAATTGCTTTTTTTTACTTTTTCTGGCCTTTGAACTGTATTTCTAAATGAATGTCTCTAATGGGGTCTCCCAGCAGTAGCAATTATCTGTTCAGAGATTTCTGATGGACTGGGTGTCACCTCCTGTCTAGTGCACTTTAAACATGATATGCACAAACATCAGTTTTACGTTAATACGTGGAAAGTCAATTTGTACATCTTAAATTCTGAGTTAAATTTTTAGTAATAGATCAGTGAAATAACTGGAAAATGTCTGAAAATCAAGAAACAAGGAGAAAAATCCTAAAACAGAACATTTTCCCAGTGTACATCCCTATTGCCTAATTATTTGTTATATGAATAATACATTTGTTTTGTATTGTGTACGGAGAATTTGCAGTCATGTCCTAGGTCCCTGCTTACAAAGCCGCACTACCGGCTGCCGATGCGGTAATGCCGACACATCCCATTCACTTTGAACGGGCTGTGTCGGCAGTGCCACGCAACTTTGTATTTAACAGTCCCAGTTGCTGCACCTCCTGCTGTAGGCATGCAGGTTGCATTTCCTGTTCTCATAAGCATGCTTGTGTCGCCACATTCATTGTCACCACGTTTTGGTTTTTTTAAAACTGGAATAGGTTCCTGAAACACAGTATTTGAAGCCATGCTAGCACTAAATCATTCATCTCTGTTATATACCCACATTACCGTTTAGTTACCTGGTGTTCTGCAGATAAAGCACAGCAAATGGATTTTCAAAGAATCCTTATGGCCAAATGCACATTTCCTTCTAATGGCCTAAATTAGCTAACACTTAATGTTGGATTAGTTAGCTGCCACAAAGTCCATTTTATGCAGCTTTACAGAATTTATGAAATGGACTTTGTGGTAGATATGATAACAATCCTATCATGTGCTTAGTAGATCAGGACCAGTATGAATTAAGTGCATGAATAAACATTTTGCAGTTTTGCTATGACATTCTAATAATGGTCATTATAATAAGCAGGAGTAGGGGGCGGTAAAGCCCCGTGCAGTTCCAGCGCTATTTTTAGAGTGCTGTTTGATGATCTGCCCAAAGGAGAATAATGGGGAGTAACTCAGGGAAAATGAATGGGGAATGACTTGGGAAGATGGTGAAAATGATTGATGGAATTACAGTCCGCAAAGCTATGCTAGAAAGACTGGATTCTCTCACACAGCCCGCGGTGCCAGAGAGGGAAGGCTGGTCTTAGTTCAAACCTGTGAGCCAATAGGGAAAGCTCACAAGGAACCAATCACAGGAAACTACAAACTATAGGGAAAACAGTCCTAATACACAGTGCTATCTATTACACAGACAATGCAATTGAATACAAATAATACTCATAAGAAATACATAAGAATAGACCCTGCCTCCATGAATATGGGGGCAGAACAGTCATTACCACACCCTCTTCACTCACAGCCCCTAACTCTTACCCACACTGCACATCCCCATCCCCTTGCTAGTCCACATATATGCATTCCCCCTTATACACAGAACTATAGGCATAACCTTAGCAGACCCTCTCCCCCCAAATAAAAACTCAATATCTACTACTCGACCAGTAACACAAATTCTTCATACCTCTTCCTGTGTGCAAATGTAAAAAAATGAATAACGAAAAAGAGGAAATGCACCACTGTATCACACTGCAAGAGTGTATTTGCTGCTTTCTTTTTTTTAATTATTAGAGTAGCCCAGGAGTGGACCAGAAGCCCATCAGGTTTTCAAGATTTCTGCCATAAATATTGTTATGCATTTTACAATGCTATGAAAATGTACAACAGTTTGTAAAGATTTGAAAACTCACTGTTTTGTTAAGGCTCTTTAGTAGAGTACAAGTTAGTATTTTTAAAATAAATGAGATTGGATTTGCATGTACTACTCCCATTTTATACAAATAAGATCACTTGTATATTCATTGTGGAAATCTTGAAAACCTGGTTGGTTAGAGCAACAGGCTGAGAATCTGGGAAGGCAGGGGTCTAATCCTACTGTCAGTAATGGTGAGCTTGGGCAAGTCAGGTAACCCCCCCCCCCCCCCCCTCCACACTAAGGTGGACAATTCAGAAAGCCACAGCTTGACCGTAAGTGGGTGTCAGCTTCTACCACAAGTGTAATACTACAGCATGCAGAAAGCTGTCTGCAAATTTTACACACCCAGATCCTGCATACAAATTGGGGGGGGGGGGGGGGGGGGGGGGAGGCTGCTGGATGAAAGCATACAAGGTTTTGCACATGTTACACCACAACTGGAAGTGTCTGTACATATCTGTGCCTCATAAATATGAGCCTCATAAAACTTTCTTACATTTAAAACTTGTAAGGCTGATATTTCTGCACAGAAGGATAGGCACCAATGTGTGCTGATACTTTTGTTTTTGTTCTGACATGTACACAAGCTCTGTTAACTTTCTGTCAGTCATTTATGGTAAATCTTTTTATTAAACACAAAGAATAAAAACATTCACACTAAATAATACATCTCAAGAAACTTCTCAAATGTTGATGTGAAGCCAATGCAGAATAACTTACTTTTTTTGTAAATATAGCCCACCTATCCCCTCCCATGAGTCTTTTAGATTCCAAATGCTCATGAGTGGTCTTTGTTCTTATAACTTCCCATAGTCCTTCCTATCCCAAACCCTGAACCTCTTTTCTCTCCCCCCCCCCCCCAACCAATAAACCCTCCTCCCTCCCCCCAAACAAAAACTCCAGGGATAACAATTAAACATCCAAGTCATTAAGCCTCCTGTCAGTCTTTTAAACTTGCAGGAGCTTCTGGCTGCAGAAGACAAAACTGGTAGTTAAATCTTAGGGGTGTAGCCATGGGTGGATCCACGCCTACCCACTTATACCCAAGGCCCACCCAGAAATGGTGCCCGCCGGCCACCCATGATCCAGCATCCCTAGCTGGCTCACTCCCTTTTCTCTGCTCCCACCCCTGTCCTGTGGATCTGGAACTTCTTTGTTTTTTCCCTTCCTTGTTTCTGCCATGATGCTTCCAACTTAGTGTTGACATTACCTGGCAGCGATTCACACAGGCTGACTCTGGGGCCTTCCCTCTGCTGCCTCCCACCCTAAACTGGAAGTTGTGGCAGAGGGAAGGCCCCAGAGCCGGCCTGTGTGAATGATAGATTTGATCTAGGTTCTGAGTGACATATTACTTTACACTATACCAGCGAGTATCTAGCTTGGTTACCACCCAGAGTGCTGCACCCCCCCCCCCTTCCTGCTACCTTCCTCCAAGCAGTAAAGGGGTGCAATGAGCAGTTGTATAGCTGTCTGCTCTGATGGTCCCCTGCTCCCTCTGACATCAACTTTCTGTTCCAGGGCAGGGGACCAGCAGAGCCAACAGCCGTGCAACTGCTCAGTGCACCTCTTTACTGCCTGCACCCGGGGCGGACCACACCCATTGCCTCACCCTTGGTACACCATTGTACTGTGCCTGTTAATGAGATTACATTAGAAACATTTGTTTGTATGGTAAGTTTTATGGGGAAATGTTCTAGCTTTGCACCCACTGTTGAGGAAGAGCCAGGGGGTTGCAGAACGTATATGACTTCAATACTACATGAGGCAGAGCTTCCCAAACTGTTGGTCAGGACATCATATGGGGGTCACAAAACCCACATCTGGGGTTGCGATGAGTAGGCTTTCCATAGGTGCATTGTTGTTCTGTACCTCCAGGGGGTCACACAATTTTATTTGGCCACGATTATGGGGTCGTAGCCACAAAAGAATTGAGTCCTGATATAGGGGAAGCATAACGTGTACTTAAACTCTGGAATTCGTTGCCAGAGAATGTGGTAAAGGCGGTTAGCTTAGCAGAGTTTCAAAAAGGTTTGGTCGGCTTCCTAAAGGAAAAGTCCATAGACCATTATTAAATTGACTTGGGGAAAATCCACTATTTCTGGGATAAGCAGTATAAAATGTTTTGTACTTTTTTGGGATCTTGCCAGGTATTTGTGATTTGGATTGGCCACTGTTGGAAACAGGATGCTGGGCTTGATGGACCTTTGCTCTTTCCCAGTATGGCAATACTTATGTACTTATATATGTGTGTTAGGGGACCATGGTGTAATAGGGACTAAAGAGTGCAGTCTGTTGGACTTCCCCTAGCCTCAGTGTGGCCTGTGCTGCTACCCTTCTTTAAGTTATTGGGGGTGGGGTGTGGGCACAGCATGGGTGCATCAGGTGGTGGGGTTTTCTCTTTCAAAACATTGGTAACCCTTGTGCCCACTCATCCAACCTGTTTACCCACCCAAAACTTGCCTTCTGGTTATGCTGCTGCTTAAAACCACTACAACCAGTGCTCCCTTCTCTTCCTGCAGCAGAATATTTAATGCCCTCATTACCATGTAATACAATCTGCAGCCATGCCTTCCACATGAGTTAGAACTTACACTCAGACCCCTCTGTGCATTGCTCAGCCATTAACACGTGCATACCAACCAAGCTGGCTTTCTGCATTGGCCCCTTTTAATTGAAAGCTCTCTTGTACCTGCTTGTAACTTGCTTTCAGCTACTACTGAAAAGTGGGAGCTAGATCCAAGCTCCCTTTGCTTCCTACTCCAAAGATTTTAATTGAAAATATCTTAAAAATACATTAAGCTTTTAAGTATCAGTACAACCTTTTTCTACCTGCAGCATAGACACATTACTTATTTATTTTTTAAATCCTGCTCATACAATTTCATTACATTTTTATAGCTGATTTGTGACAAATACATTTCTACAACCCAGTTTCAAATTTGCTAAACATTTGTAGTGAAATTAATTATTTCCTAAAAACGGTGCTTCAAAAAAATGTTACTGGCAAGAAAAGTTATTTCTCAATTTATGCAAAGCAGGGGGTAGGTACCATTGTCCATAACTGGGACCACCTGAGATTCCCCTCCCCCCCCCCCCAGGTTGTGACATTGCACCAGCTCACCCCCACTACCAGTCCTCCATATGCTTCAGAGAGAGCATTGAAACCTGCATTTCTGGCTGGTGGGCCTTTTCCTGTGCGCATCCCACCTCTCTAATGCAACTTCCTATGTGCTGGATGCACTAGTACTACTACTTAACATTTCTAAAGCGCTACTAGGGTTACGCAGCGCTGTACAATTTCACAAAGAGAGACAGTCCCTGCTCAAAGAGCTTACAATCTAATAGACACGTGAACAGTTGGACCGATAGGGGCAGTCTGGATTCACTGAATGGTAAGGGTTAGGTGCCGAATGCAGCATTGAAGAGGTGGGTTTTAAGCAAAGACTTGAAGATGGGCAGGGAGGGGGCTTAGCGTAAGGGCTCAGGAAGGTTGTTCCAAACATAGGGTGAGGCGAGGCAGAATGAGCGGAGCCTGGAGTTGGCGGTGGTGGAGAAGGGTAATGAGAGGAGGGATTTGTCCTGTGAACGGAGGTTACGGTCGGGAACGTAAGGGAAGATGAGGGTAGAAAGGTAGTGAGGGGCAGCAGACTGAGTGCATTTGTAGGTAAGAAGGAGAAGCTTGAATTGAATGCGGTATCTGATTGGAAGCCAGTGAAGTGACCTGAGGAGAGGGGTGATATGAGTATATCGGTTCTGGCGAAATATGAGACGTGCAGCAGCGTTCTGAACAGATTGAAGGGGGGATAGATGGCTAAGTGGGAGGCCGGTGAGGAGTAAGTTGCAGTAGTCCAGGCGAGAGGTAATGAGAGCGTGGACGAGATGCACACAGGAAAAGCCCCATTTCCCAGGTTTCAGTGCTATCTCTGCCATGTATGGAGGAGCAGCAGCTGGAGCAACACTGGACCCACACAGTTGCAGGAGGGAGGGGAGGGGGACAGGAAGGGAAATAGGCCGGGTACAGGTGGGGGGGGGGGGAGGAGAGGATTAGGGATGAAATGGGACTTGATATACCGCCTTTCTGAGATTTTTGCAACTACATTCAAAGCGGTTTACATATATTCAGGTACTTATTTTTGTTCCAGGGGCAATGGAGGGTTAAGTGACTTGCCCAGAGTCACAAGGAGTTGCAGTGGGAATCAAACTCAGATCCCCAGGATCAAAGTCCACTGCACTAACCACTAGGCTACTCCTCCTTAGGAAAGATGCTGAACTGGCCAGTGGGCGTCGGACAGAGAAATATCTGGAGTAAAGAGAAGGGTGAAGAGGTGGGAGAGATGGTGGATCAAGGTTGGGGGAGTAGAGGGGAGAGAGAAAGAGATCTGGAGCAAAGGGGAGGGAGCAGATGCTGGATTGTGGTGGGGTGGGAAGCAGAGATAGAGACAGAACCAGAGGAGAGAGGGGATAGATGCTAGGCCAATGAAGGGAGGGGGAGACAGATGTCAGACCACAGAGGATCAGAAGGGTGCAGGATGAAGAGAAGCTAAGCTGGACATAAGGACAGGGAGAGGTACACAGAGGGGCAATACTCGACATAAGGGGAGAGATAGGGACCCAGAGCAGAGATATTGGGTGAAGTTAGGGACAGGGACACAGAGGAGAAAGCTGGACAGGATGGATAGTCACACAGAAAAGACAAATGCTGGACATAGAAGAAATGTCAAAAGAACAGGAGCCCTTGAAGAAAAGCAGAAGAGAGACACTAGGACCAAAGCAATGCTGAGACAACAAAGGCAGAAGAAACATATTTTTCTGAATTAGTTGTAATATGTGACCTTTCTGAAATGCGCATCCTCCCTCCCTCCTCCTCAACCTGGTCCCAACTACCTTGGGACCAATGGTATCATAGGGGGCCACTGGTGCAAAGAATGAAAGATCCTACCTAACAAGAAGGTATCCTTGGAAGGGAATTGATGATAATTCCAGAGGGCAGCCCTTTTTGAATTTACAGCATGAAAAGTGTCAAGGTTTGTCTGGGATCCTTTTTCCTTTCATATATACATGCTTTACCCTAGAGGTGGCGCCATATGACAATATTGCATATTTACAGAAAAAAAGGTGCCCTGGCCTGTACTAAGGAAGCATAGCAAACGTAATCACTTAAAACAAACATTTCAGAAATGCCTCACTCCACCCCCAAAATAAATATATTTCTCCGAGGACAAGCAGGCTGCGTGTTCTCACATGTGGGTCCACGTCCACGTCGGCCCAGGAATTGGCATTTTGCTAGCAAAATATTAAAAAGTTTTGCCAGAGTCTTCTGGCGCGCATGCGCGGACTTATTTCCCGCCCGTCACATGAGCGCATTCCCTCAGTTTTCTTTTCTCCGCGTTGAGGTGCGGTAGTTTTTTTCTGCGCTCCTCTCAGGCCCAGGAAAGAGTTTGAGTTTTCGCTTTTTTGTCCTCATTTTTTCTTTATTTTATTATTATTGTCATTAAAAAAAAAAAAAAGTTCCCGTAGTGTACTTTCTTTTGTCCCCTTTCAAGTTTTCTTTTATTTTCGTTGCAGCCAGTTTTTAGGCCATGCAGTCGGGTTATTCCCTTATTTTTGTGCTCTTTTTTCTTTTATCAGGCGCAATCACGTCTTTTGATTTCGCTGAAGCTGTTTTTCTGTCCATGTCATCGAAGACACCCAATGGCTTCAAATGTTGTACTCGGTGCAACCAGACCATCTCAGCTACCGATACCCACACCTGGTGTATCCAGTGCCTTGGGTCCGACCATAGCCCAGCCACTTGCAGTCTTTGTCTTCGTATGAAGAAATGGACCCAAGCGTCTCGAGAAGCCCAACGAGAAAAGCTTTTTGGGGCTCAGTCCAGTCCTTCCACATCAACATCGGTACCAAGGGCGGCAGCGTCAACATAGAGGGAAGCATCGACGTCGGGAGCGGAGGTAATGGCTGCTAAAAGACCAATTTGCGCTGGGAGCAGTGAGGCATCGAGTGGGTCTCCACCTGCCTCGAGACCTCCTGTTTTGCAGGCCCCGTGGAACTGACCTTTGGACCCAGGACCGAGGAGGCGTGAGGATTCCGCGTCCCCATCGGTACCGAGGAGTCTCGACGACGGGCGTCGAGCGAAGGTGAAGAAGCACCGTCATCGTTCTCCTTTGACACACAGTGCCGGGAGCTCAGGGCGTCAAGGGAATCGGCACCCAAGAAGCGTTGGCACCGAGCGGATCGCTCCCCCTCTATTCAGGAGATGCTGATGCATTGGTCTTCTCACAACCCGGTACCTGCTCCCGAGCCTTGACAGATTCTGCCACCGGCTCCTTTACTGACCCTGCCGCCTTGTCTGACGGCGGCTGTCGACAAGTGCATCAGGGCCCTGCTTCCAGAGCTTCTGGAAGGATTGGTGCGCCAGTCTACTTCGGTGTCGGGGTGCTTGCGTCTTCCGTACCGTCTGCTGCAGCGGCATCTGGTCCTTCGCCTGTGGTGAGTTCCCCGACCTCGGTGCCGCCTGCAGCATCAGGGTCAGCTGCAACCCAGGTCAACTCTCCTTCGACGTCTGTGGAGGAAGCTTCACTGCAGTCCAGCCGGGCGTCGACTTCTCAGCACCGCCATCGAGGACGTTGCTCTTCGGCGTCGAGACAGGTTTAGTTTCTGACTGCTCTGAGGGATGTCTTGTCTGATACTGAAGATGAGTGTTCCTGGGAGGAAAAGGAAGATCCCAGGTACTTTTCTTCTGACGAGTCCTATGGGATTCCCTCTGAACCTTCCCTTCCACCAGAAAGGAGACTTTCTCCACCATAGAGTCTATCCTTTACCTCCTTTGTCTGGGAAATGGCTGCGGCTATTCCCTTCCCTATGGAGGTTAAGGATTAACCCAGGGCTGAGATGCTCGAGGTCCTGGATTATCCTCCGCCTAGAGAGGCTGCAACGTCTACTTTGCATAATGTACTGAAGGAAGTCCTTATGCAAAACTGGTTGTTTCCTCTATCTAATCCCGTGATCCCCAAAAAAGCTGAATCCCAATATTGGATCCACGGTGAACCTGGATTGATGAGGTCTCAGCTACCTCACAATTCTATGGTGGTGGACTCCGCCCTCAAAAGAGCCGAGAGCTCTAGGGACTATGCCTCGGCGCCCCCCAGGCAAAGAATCTAGAATCTTGGACTCTTTTGGGAGGAAGACGTATCAGGCCGCTATGCTCGCTGCCAAGATCCAGACATACCAGCTCTTCACGAGCGTCCACTTGCGGAACTCGGTTGGTTGATGTACTCCCTCCAAAGCAGGCCTAGCCTTTTCGCCAGGTGGTCAGGCAGCAGAAGGCGTGTCAAATTCCTGGCCAGGGGTACATTCGACACTTTTGATGTAGCAACCAGAATCGCTGCCCAAGGTATAGTGATGCGCAGACTCTCATGGCTGCGTGTCTCTGACCTGGATCATTTGGTCCAGCAGTGGATGGCGGATGTTCCTTGCCGGGGGGATAACCTTTTTGGTGAGAAAGTAGAGGATGTAGTTGACCAGCTCAAGAAGCACAATGATGATATGGATTCTCTCTCCCGCCTGGCGTCTTCTGCTACTACCTCCTCATCTAGGAGGTTTTTTGGAGGGAAGAGGAGTGCTCCCTATTCCTATGCTAGGTGTAGGTACACTCCTGCATCTCGGCAGCCTGCCCAGACTTAGTCCCAGCGCGCTCCTTCTCGTCAACAGCGTTCGCCTAAGGCCACTGTGGTTCCCCAGCAAAAGCAAGGGACGGGCTTTTGACTGGCTCCAATTCAGCATAGCCTCAGTAAATGTGTCCTTACCGGACGACTTGCCGGTTGGGGGGAGGTTAATGTTTTTCCACCAAAGGGGTGGCCTCTTATAACCTCTGACCGGTGGGTTCTTCAAATTGTCCGGTTAGGGTACACCCTCAATCTGGAATCCAACCCTCCAAATTGCCCACCGGGAGCTCAGTCCTACAGCTCCCAGCAGAAGCAGGTACTTGCAGAGGAACTCTCCGTCCTTCCACAGGCTCAAGTGGTCGAACCCGTTCCACGAGGGGAAGAAGGGCTGGGATTCTATTCAAGTACTTCCTTGTGCAAAAGAAAACAGGGGGGATGCGTCCCATCCTAGACCTAAGGGCCCTGAACAAATTTCTTATCTGAGAGAAGTTCAGGATGGTTTCCCTAGGCACCCTTCTTCCCATGATTCAGGAAAACGATTGGCTATGCTCTCTGGACTTAGATGCTTACACACACATCTCGATACTTCCAGCTCACAGGAAGTATCTTTGATTTCGGCTGGGAACACAGTACTTTCAGTACCTTGTATTGCCTTTTAGCCTGGCGTCTTCGCCCAGAGTGTTTACAAAATGCCTAGCTGTAGTCACAGCATCGCTACACAGACTGGGAGTGCATGTGTTTCCTTATCTCGACGATTGGCTGGTGAAGAGCACCTCGAAGGAAGGTGCTCTGGAGTCCATGCGAATGACTGTTCAGGTGCTGGAGCTACTGGGGTTCATCATAAATTATCCCAAGTCCCATCTCATCCCAGTCCAAAAATTGGAATTCATTGGAGCTCTGCTCAACACTCAGCTCGAGCTTATCTCCCCGAGGCAAGGGCGGACAACCTTCTGTCCCTGGTGTCCATGATTCAAGCTTCTCAGCAGGTCATGGCTCCGCAGATGTTGAGACTTCTGGGGCACATGGCCTCCACAGTTCATGTAACGCCCATGGCACATCTACATATGAGATCAGCTCAATGGACCCTAGCTTCCCAGTGGTTTCAAGCTGTGGGGGATCTAGAGGATGTAATCCAACTGTCCACCGACGTTCGGAATTCTCTTCAGTGGTGGACGATTCGATCCAATTTGACCATGGGACGACCATTCCAGGTTGGGAGTGCAAGTGTTGAGTGGGGGTTGTCGGATGCGGGATAGATCAGGGTCTGGTGCATCAGAGCTGTCAATTGCATTTGACAACAGTGTCAAATGCATTTGATAGCTCGGGCTCACAAACAGCGAGCAATACACAAAGGGTGATCTGTGCATCTCATTTGCATGTGATTCCCTTTGTGCATCGCTCGCTGTTTGCAACTTGCTGAAGTTTGGCGAGGCAGCTGTATTTTATGGCTGTCTTTGTGCATCGGGCCCTCAGTCATTTCATGTCTTTAGGAAATTCGAAATCATATGCCAATTGGACATGATTCTGGGTTTGTTGTGGGTTCTCTTTCAGATATTTCTGTTTGATTTCCTTGTTATGCAAGCTTTTTCCAGCAAATATACCAAAACAGAGGCAATGAGTGTGAAAGATACCATACTTTGTAAGGTCAGTGACTAACGCCCATTTTGTAATACAGACATATTTATATTCACCCATACCAGGGTAATTGAAATGCATACCTCAGACGCAGTCAGACTTCAGTAAAGTTGTTTCTTATAAGCGAGATAGAAGATACATCGAACCTTATAATTTATTTTTAAAATGTGCTGCTATTGTGAGGATAAGCTTTGAAGGCTAGTGAACACCACAATTTCCTGTCTGATATGGACACATACTAGTTAACCAAGGTAAATGCAAGGTGCAAGTTGGAAAGAGGATGTTTGAGTTTGTGGATAGGCTCAAGTTTCATAGTTGCATAATGGTGAAGGATGTTACACTCAAACACTCCCCTCCCCTTGACTTTAATGACTTCAAAACCAAGCATGAATTTCAGATAGAGAAAACATATAATATTCAATATGCAAAAAGTTACTCTTGGGATTCTTTGCAAACATTTAGAATATTTTCTGCACCAGTATTTTAAAATCCTGCAAAATTCTCCATTCTTTGTAATTTTTGTGAGTAGTATTCCCCCATGGTAAAGGTGTAGCACTTCCCTGCCCCAACCCTGTGGCCTTTCTAACTCTCTCTAGCTTGATTGATCCCCAACCCACCCCCTGCAGAATATAACCCTCCCCCTCCATAACTCTTTCTTAAACCTCACTCCCACATAGCAAATATCCTAACATAGCTTTCTCAAACTATCCACCAACACACACGACCATAGCTTTCTTCCTTCTAGGGTTGCCATATTTGCGGAGACAAAAAAAAAGGCCACGAAAAATAAAATGCAGCCCTGCCTCACCCTGAGCCCTGCCATACCGCACAATCACCTTGGCCCCTCAAGAAAGACAGATTCTATAAGTAGTGAAAATACTGGTAAAAGTAACAGAAATGCATTTTCTTCCATTCTCTACAAAAATACAAAATGTACATTTCCAAAAAAAAGCAAACATCCATAAGCAGCATGTCCCCCTTTCCTTTCCCTCCCATCCATGAGCAACTTATGCCCCTCCTCTCCAACCCCTTCTATCCATGTGCTGTATTTCCCCCCTCCCTCCCTACACCCATACTCCATCCACCTTTTTTACAGCCCTCTTCTTCCTTCACCCACCCACCTACCTACACAATTCCATAAATACATACATACATCTCCTCTCCCCAAACATACTTAAATGTGCCCTGGTGGTCTAGTGGCTTCTTTGGGGCAGGAAAGAACCCCACTCTTTCCTGCCCGCTGCTGCTGCTGACCTGCTCACTGCTGCCACCATTTCAAAATGTCTGCCGTGATTTCAAGCGCTGGACTCGCAAGACTTCCTGGCTTGAAGTCTCGGGCAACCATTTCGAAGTGGTGGCAGCGAGCAG
This sequence comes from Microcaecilia unicolor, assembly GCF_901765095.1. NCBI lineage: Eukaryota > Metazoa > Chordata > Amphibia > Gymnophiona > Siphonopidae > Microcaecilia > Microcaecilia unicolor. The sequence continues at coordinate 172,375,346 of NC_044036.1, read as the reverse complement.
GTCAGCGGAAGTAGGCAGGAAAGAGTGGGGTTCTTTCTTGCCCTGAAGCAAAGAATCTACTAGACCACCAGGGCGCGTTAAGGTACATTCAGGGAGAGCACCCTGAGGCCCACACGCCAGCCAGCCAATCTGCCCTTCCAGAAATCTAGACAAACAGGCAGTCTGTGGAAAAAAACACCTGGACCCCCGACAGTCCCCTGAAATGGAGGACATATCTGGGGAAATCCGGATGTATGGCACCCTACTTCCTCCAGGCCCCTCCCCCCCCCCCACACACACACACACGCACCACCCACCAGCACACACAGCATAATACAGCAGTTTCTCAAACCCACACATATACACTAGAGGTGTGCATTGGGACAGGGACAATGGGAACCTGCAGAACTCTGGGGATGGGGGACAAAAAGCTAATTTACTACCGCGGGGATAGGAGGGGATGGATCAAAAGTGAATGTGAACTGGAGGGGATGGGGACCAGATTATGTCCCCATGCACACCTTGACTCAGAAACTTGACACTAACAGAGATGCTCACCTTGATGAAAATTGTTGCCAACCTCACTTATTTCTTGTGAGTTTGGGCTTTTTGTTTTTTGTTTTTTTTAACCCATTTTATTTTTTCATTTGAGGGTAGCTTTTTTTTTTTTTTGGGGGGGGGGGGGGGGGGGGGGCTTTTTTCCCACTAGCAGGAAATAAGTGAGGTTGACAACACTGAAAGTGAGTCCGAGCCAGGCGCAGCCCTGGTACACCAGCCCCCTCCGCTCACTACAGCGCCGAATGACTAGGGTCAGCACGCCTGCGCACTGTGCAGTCCCAGGGGGAGGCTTGAAAATTTCCACACTTCTGTATACATTGGTGTGTGTTCAGAGAGTAGGAAGTGGCAGCTACGCTTTTCTCTTCTGCTGACACAAGATCAGTCAGCAGTATTTTGTTAATGGTCCTGGGAATCTTTCTACTACCTGACAGTAAGATTTTGTAATGTCTGGAAAAGAGATGCACTTACTGCTGTATTTAATGGTTTTGATCGGGAAGCAGTTTGTAGGAACATTAAATGTATATAGGTCGATGGAGGAAGGGTTGGGTAACAAATGCTGTGTCCTTCCAATGTAACCATCAGCAGTTCATATTCAACGAGTAATAGCTTCTCTTGGGTCACATGCTGAGAGCTATTCAGAATGTGTTCATTACCCTGCCTGCCATTTTGTAGATGATGTTAACTTGTTGAAGGAGTAGAGATTGTGTTAACAGAGCATTGGCAGATGTGAAAATCTGCTTGTATGGAGGCACAATAGGCATGCTTACCATTAGGCTAAGCACTGTCAGGGCTGGAATTAGGTGATGCGATCAAGGAAACTACCCGTGGCTCCCATGCCACAGAGTACCCAAGCCCTCTTGCAGCTGAAAAAGGCATAGATTAGTAGTGGGCTTAGTTCACCAAAACTAAATCATCATTCGCATACTTACATTTATAGAATACTGCCTTTCACACAGTACATAGCAGTAACACACCTAACCGCTATTCTGTAATCATTAGGTAAAATGATTTAGTGCGTAATTGCAAGGGGGTGTTCACAGAGGAGGGGCATGGGTATGCCATAGAGATGGACAACATTTATGTGAAGAGCTTATAGAATCACCCTCCTCTCACCTACCAACACCCATCCTGTTAGAATATCAATGAAATGCTTTGATGTCCCCATGCATACCCCCACCCTCTCACACTGTCAAAGTAATGCTTTGATGTTTCTCTTATATATACTATCTGCTACCACATTTGCTTATTTCCGATCTGACGAAGAAGGGCAACCTTCGAAAGCTAATCAAGAAATGTATTAAGTTATGTCCAATAAAAAAGGTATCATCTTATTTTCTTTTCCATGTTTTATTTTGTTTGATTTCTATTGTTAACCACCTTGATGAAGAGACTCAAACAAGGCGGTGTCAGTAGCGTACCAAGGGCAGGGCGGTGGGGGCTGTCCACTCTGGGTGCAGGCAGCAAGGGGGTGCGCAGAGCAGGTGCACGGCTGTCAGCTTTGTTGGTCCCCTGCCCCCTTTAATGTTACTTCCTGTTCTGGGGCAGAGGAAGATCCAGATACAGAAGGAATTACACCTGATATTCTCTGGGAAGGGCTTAAATCCGTACTACACAGTAAAATTATTGCTCTAAAGGCCCATGTCATTCGGACCAAACTTTTGGCAAAACAGACCTTGCTTGCCTAGATACCTTGGAACATAAAGCTAAACCTCAAGGGTCTACCTCATCTTTGAGGACTCAGCTACACTGCATACACCTGGAAATTCAGGAGCTACAATTGGCTGGGAATGCAGAGAATCTGTAGTGGGTGCATCATTGGCACTTTGAATTTGGTAACCATGCTAGTCGTTTGCTGGCTTCAAAATTGAAGAAACAAAAAGTGCGCAACTATGTTCCTACTATCCAGGATAAGACTGGCATGGTTCATACTGAAGCCAAATCTATTCAGGATGTTTTTGTTCAATTTTACTCTAATCTTTACAAACCTGATATAACACCTTCAGATTTGGATTTTCATGGATATTTAGATTCGCTCTCTCTTCCTCGTCTCTCACCTGCTGCTACGGTGGCTTTATCGAGTCCCATTACATTGTCAGAGGTTGAATTAGCTATCAAAGCTCTTCAACTGGGAAAGGTCCCGGGGTCAGATGGGTTTCCCAGCATATTATATAATTGCTTTATTCAGTGGCGTAGCAAGGGTGGGGCGGTGGGGGCAGTCCACCCTGGGTGTCAGCGGGTGGGGGAGTGCTCCGCTTCCGCTGCTCCCAGCCTCCCACTCTACCTTTAAAAAACATTTTGTGAAGCATCGTTGCAGGCAGCGCCTCGTGTCTGCCCTGCTTGTAAAAGAAGTAAATCTCTTCTCCTCGTCGGGTCTCACTGTGTCCCGCCCTCCTCTGAGGTAACTTCCTATTTCCGCGAGGGCAGGAAACAGTGAGGCCCGACGACGACGAGGAGGAGAAGAGATTTACTTCTTTTACAAGCAGGGCAGACGCAAGGCGCTGCCTGCAATGACGCTTCGCAATTTTTTTTAAGGTAGGGTGGTGGCAGGAGAGTCGGGTGAGGAGGGGGTTCTCAGATGGGAGAGGGGTGTTGTGGGGGTTCTCAGATGGGGAGGGGGGTTCTCAGATGGGAGAAGGACGAGTGGGGAGGGGGGTTCTCAGATGGGAAAACGGGACTGGGGTGGGGTGTTGTGGGGGTTCTCAGATGGGGAGGGGAGGGGGTTCTCAGATGGGAGAAGAGAGTGAGGGCTCTCAAATGGGAGAAGGGGGCTGGAACTGGGGTCTGAGAAGGGATCCTCCATTGCCTACCACATTGAGCCTGCCATGAGTGGGAAAGCGCGGGGTACAAATGTAACAAAAATAAAATAAAAAAATAATCATGAGGGGAAATGGGGCATGCCTGGGTCAGGTGGGAGAATGGGTTGGGCTGAAAAGGGGGGCCTTAATGCAAGGCATGTGGATGAAGGGGGCTGGAACTGGGGGCTGAAAAGGAGGGTAGGTGGGATAAGGGGGCTAGTACTGGGACTGGGGGCTGAAAAGGGGCAGGGGCTGAAAAGGAGACAGGGAGAAGTGGCTGGGGCTGAAGCTCGGGACTGGTGAGAGAAAAGGGCTGGGGTTGACACTGGAGGCTGAAAAGGGGACAGGGAGAAGTGGCTGGGGGCTGAAGCTCGGGACTGGTGGGAGAAAAGGGCTGGGGCTGAAACTGGGGACTGGTGGGATAGTGGGGCTGGAACTGGGGGCTGAAAAAAAGGGGCAGAGAGAGGGGACAGATCCTGGATGGAAGGGAGAGGGAGGGCAAATGGTGGATTGAAGGGGCAGAGAGAAAGGGCAGACAGTGGATGGAAGGGATAGAAAGGGCAGACAGTGAATGGAAGGGGGAGAGAGAGAGGGCAGACAGGCAGATGGTGGATGAAAGGGGCAGAGATAGAGGGCAGATGTACAGTGGGGGAAATAAGTATTTGATCCCTTGCTGATTTTGTAAGTTTGCCCACTGACAAAGACATGAGCAGCCCATAATTGAAGGGTAGGTTATTGGTAACAGTGAGAGATAGCACATCACAAATTAAATCCGGAAAATCACATTGTGGAAAGTATATGAATTTATTTGCATTCTGCAGAGGGAAATAAGTATTTGATCCCTCTGGCAAACAAGACCTAATACTTGGTGGCAAAACCCTTGTTGGCAAGCACAGCGGTCAGACGTCTTCTGTAGTTGATGATGAGGTTTGCACACATGTCAGGAGGAATTTTGGTCCACTCCTCTTTGCAGATCATCTCTAAATCATTAAGAGTTCTGGGCTGTCGCTTGGCAACTCGCAGCTTCAGCTCCCTCCATAAGTTTTCAATGGGATTAAGGTCTGGTGACTGGCTAGGCCACTCCATGACCCTAATGTGCTTCTTCCTGAGCCACTCCTTTGTTGCCTTGGCTGTATGTTTTGGGTCATTGTCGTGCTGGAAGACCCAGCCACGACCCATTTTTAAGGCCCTGGCGGAGGGAAGGAGGTTGTCACTCAGAATTGTACGGTACATGGCCCCATCCATTCTCCCATTGATGCGGTGAAGTAGTCCTGTGCCCTTAGCAGAGAAACACCCCCAAAACATAACATTTCCACCTCCATGCTTGACAGTGGGGACGGTGTTCTTTGGGTCATAGGCAGCATTTCTCTTCCTCCAAACACGGCGAGTTGAGTTCATGCCAAAGAGCTCAATTTTTGTCTCATCTGACCACAGCACCTTCTCCCAATCACTCTCGGCATCATCCAGGTGTTCACTGGCAAACTTCAGACGGGCCGTCACATGTGCCTTCCGGAGCAGGGGGACCTTGCGTGCACTGCAGGATTGCAATCCGTTATGTCGTAATGTGTTACCAATGGTTTTCGTGGTGACAGTGGTCCCAGCTGCCTTGAGATCATTGACAAGTTCCCCCCTTGTAGTTGTAGGCTGATTTCTAACCTTCCTCATGATCAAGGATACCCCACGAGGTGAGATTTTGCGTGGAGCCCCAGATCTTTGTCGATTGACAGTCATTTTGTACTTCTTCCATTTTCTTACTATGGCACCAACAGTTGTCTCCTTCTCGCCCAGCGTCTTACTGATGGTTTTGTAGCCCATTCCAGCCTTGTGCAGGTGTATGATCTTGCCCCTGACATCCTTAGACAGCTCCTTGCTCTTGGCCATTTTGTAGAGGTTAGAGTCTGACTGATTCACTGAGTCTGTGGACAGGTGTCTTTCATACAGGTGACCATTGCCGACAGCTGTCTGTCATGCAGGTAACGAGTTGATTTGGAGCATCTACCTGGTCTGTAGGGGCCAGATCTCTTACTGGTTGGTGGGGGATCAAATACTTATTTCCCTCTGCAGAATGCAAATAAATTCATATACTTTCCACAATGTGATTTTCCGGATTTAATTTGTGATGTGCTATCTCTCACTGTTACCAATAACCTACCCTTCAATTATGGGCTGCTCATGTCTTTGTCAGTGGGCAAACTTACAAAATCAGCAAGGGATCAAATACTTATTTCCCCCACTGTAGATGGAAGGGGCAAGGAGAGAGGGCAGACATTGGATGGAGGGCACAGCAGAGAGGGCAGACACTGGATGGCAGAGAGAGAGCAAAGACAGATGCTGGATGAAAGGAAGACAGTGAAAAGAAGATGAGGAAAGCAGAAACCAGAGACGACAAACTGTAAATAAAATATATATATATATATATTTTTTTTTGCTTTAGGATAAAGTAGTATTGTAGCTGTGTTAATAAATGTTTATAATACAACATGTAAACAAGGTAATCTTTTTATTGGCCTAATTTTCATACATTTTGGGCTAACTTTCGGAGAACAAAACCCCCTTCCTCAGGTCAGGATAGGATACTGTAACAGCACTATACTGTATTGACCTGAGGAAGGATGTTTTGGCCTCTGAAAGCTAAATGTATTTGTCCAATAAAATGGTATTATTTTATTTTCTATATTTGTTTTATTTCTGTTTGTTAATTTGTAAAGTGGTGATTGGTACTTGTTAGTTTTTTCAAATTTACATATGCTGTCTTTATATTTTGCACAGTACTAGGGGACATTTTCTGTTTCTGTGGTGTTGCATTGTATGCAGAGTCTGGCATCTTGGTGGTTCAGTTTAATTTTTTTCTAAATAGAAAGTTTATTATTACTTATTCTATAGTGGATTAGGGTGTATCTGTGTTTGTGAAAAAGACATGGCTTTCAGTTGGCATTGACTGCAGGATCGACGATCTGTATTATTCTGTCTGGTTTCATTTTACAATAGATGAATTGATGTTCTAGTGCTCACTGTAGTGTTTAAGATGCTTTCCTTTTCCTTGTGTGACTCGTAGAAATGACTGCTTATGGTATGGTAGAATTGTTCTATAGGTCCTGAGTGTTTTGAATTCTCGGCATGCCTAGTACTAGATTTTGGAGGGGGGTGTTAACAAATGACCGGCCCTGGGTGTCACCTACCCTAGCTACACCACTGGCTTTATTAAACATCTGGCCCCTTTGTGTATTTAACAGGCTGGTCGAACTCTCTGAACTCCCCCACTCCTGGCGTTTGGCCTTAATTTCCATCTTGCCTAAACCAGGCAAAAGCCCTCTGTTTTGTTCTTCTTATAGACCAATATCATTATTAAATACAGACTATAAATTGTTTACAAAAATCTTAGTCACCCATTTGCAGAAGAATTTACCATATATATTATTCATGAAGATCAAGCCGGTTTTCTTCAGGGACTTCAGACATTTTGATAATATCTGCAAAATTTTACATCATCTATATCAAGCTCAGACAGATAAGGTGCCTTTGCTTTTGCTTTCTTTAGATGCCAAAAAGACATTTGACAGAGTGCTTTGGCCTTTTTTTGTTTCTGGTTTCACAATATAGTCCAATCAAAAAATCTACACACACAGGAACCTTTTTATATATATAAAATACCATGGATAGGAAGCGGGGGACCTTATTTTCATTGGATTCAGCTTCTTTACACTAAGCCCTTAGGATGCCTCAAGATTAATGATACCTATACGTCTGCTTTTGAGCTGTACAGAGGTAATCAGCAGGGCTGCACCCTATCGCCACTCCTTTTTGCTATTGTTATGGAGTCTTTGGCGCGGTCCATATAAGCTCATGCAGGGGGCTGTTCTGGTCTCTGAAGAGAATAAGATTTTTTTAGTTTGTGGATACCATTTTGCTTACTCTGACCAGCCCACAAACCTCCTTGCATGCATTATTATCTGTTTTGCAAACTTATGGCCAAGTTTTGGACTTCAAGGTCAAAATATGCAGAAGTCAGAGATTCTTAATGTTTCCCTCCCCGAACATGAGGTAGGCCTTTTGCAACAACAATTCCCTTTTTCTTGGGCAGTACATCATATTAGATATCTGGGAATTAATATCACTCCCACTTCTAAACTGAGGGAATATTTCACAAATCTTGACCGCTGGGAGGGGTTAAACCTTTCTTGGCATGGTCTGATCCATGCCATTAAGATGATGCTTTTGTCCAAGCTTTTGTATCTATTTATAGTGCTTCCATTATCCATTCTGGACAGTTTATTGTGTGCAATTGCAATGGAAAACTTTTGCCTACATTAGGAGAAGACCTCTTCCGAGGGTCCGCCAGTAGGTTTTATACCAACCGAAGAGTAGAGGCGGTATGAGTCCCGAATTTTAAATGTTATTTTCAGGCTGCCCAATTATGTATTTTTATACTTTGTTTACTGAATAAGCTTTCAATAACATGAAATCCATCTAAAAATAAATAAAAGGTTGGACCCGCATTGGTGCTTTCAACAACAACAAATCTCTATTAAAAACCTCCCAGAAGAGGATGGAATCTGCTGAAGCGATCAGACCACATAGAACTTCACTGTTTGAAATAAAAACTACACATCATAGACCACAAAAGTCTCAGTTAGAATAGGGGAAGTTAAAGGCTTGTACAAGGATATTTTGTAATCCTGCCAACCACAGTAAAGGTAGCTAGGCTCTGAGATGTGATTAAATCACATGGTGAGAAGGTCGCTACCACAAAGAGCTTAGCTAGAGGAAGTACAATAAGGGAACATAAACATTCAAGGAGCAGTTTGGAATCATGGAATGCAATCAATTCAGGAATTTCTGAATGCAAACAACAGAGTACAATCCAGTTTCTTAACATACTCAAAAGTGTTTCTTCATATTAGCATAATGCCTTACTCCTCCTGGCCACTAACTGACAGAAAGGCAAGGCCACATTCCATTTTCCTGTGGAAATGTGCACAGCAGCTCTGGAATAAACTGATTGGACTACACCATTTAGAAACAACTCTTGGGGGTGGAGGGAGCAAGAAATCCATTATTAATATGTAGAGGGGGGAACATAGGTTATTTTTAAGGCTGCTGGAAGCTAGGATTTAGGAATGTATTTGTTTTGATTATTTCCTCTCTCCTTGCTGGCTTTAGTTCTACAAAAAGTTTGTGTTCACAGCTTTTTGGCTAAAACTTTTCCCTTTCACCTTCCTGTGGCCCAATCCTAGAAATAAAACAATAAGGAGTTCCTATGTAAATGAAGAGAAATGGATTGGAGTCTGGCCTCTCCTACCATCCCATCGCCTTTCTCTTATTTCCCTCCCCCCACATACGCACACAAAGTCTTTCCAAGATCCTGCCCAGTGGAAACCTACACAAACTCACACAGGCAGCTGAATGCAGTCTCAGAAAAAGTTTCTTGCATTCAACAGTGCTCCATGACCTTTTTCAGCGACAGTTTTTGCTGGTCTGCATCGTCTCTTCTGCAAAGATTAAAAAGCAGGTGTAAACCTGCATTAATGAAAATGGAAACAACGCAGGCAGCCAAACTAAATAGCAAAGGAACTACACGTAACCCTGGTGTAACCCTGTGATTGGTCCCGCTCTCACAGTCCTGGATGCTGGCTAAACTCTTTGGTTTAGGCACCAGGACTAGAGCTGGGCGTAGGCCCGGAGGGGGGCGGGTTACCACCACCACCTTTCATCTTTCACAATATAGTCCAATCAAAAAATCTACACAGGATTTTTTTTATATATAAAAATGCTGTAACTTTATAAAAAGAAGGGGAAAATAACTAGACCTACAAGTGATATTCAAATCCAACAGTGAATCTTGTTATAAAGTATAGATCATAGTAGGCATAACTTTACAGTTCACCTCAACTTCTTGTCTTTCTCTCATTTCCCACCACTGGATGTCTGGGCTCACTAGTGCTAACCTAACCCATCCTACCTGGCAACACAACTTGGGGCTGCATTAACCCTGTCCAGACAGATGTCCTGCTGGGCTTTTCCCCAGCTGCTGGACTGAACTGAGGATCAGACCTCTCTGTCCATCCTGTCTCAGAGGCCCTGGTTCCCTTCACCCGCCTCCAGGCCAAACAGGCAACTTCCCTGTTCCACTCGCCGAGCTTCCTCTCTCTCCCCGGAGTTCTCACACTCCAGCCTCTGCTATTAAGCAGAGGTAAGCTACTCTTTCCTTTAAGCAGCTACCCCTGTTACTCCACTGGTCCTGGCAGGGAGTATGGTCAACCAGAGACCATACTCTCCCGGTTCACTGGTATTATTCCCATCCAACCCCACTCCCATGTATAGCCATCCATCAGTCAAACATCATGACTTTACACAACCCCAAGCAAAAAGAGATGGGGGTCCTCACAGCATCCACAAAACAGTCAAGCAACACCAGCAGGGGTGGAAGTGAGGAGAAATCCAAATGACCAAGGCAAATAAGTAGTAAGAGTGTCCAAGAATGTATTCGCCAACAAAAACTGATACAAAGACCAGACATGGGCCGTGTTTCGGCTCAAAGCCTTCATCAGGGGTCTAAAAACATAGAAAGAGTACAAATATAAATAAAACATAAAAATAAAAGTAAAAATAAAACTGGAGCAAAAATGATAATAGTAGAGGTATATGTATAAATAAATGTTGTAAGCACAGCTTAAAAAAAAATAAGATTATAAGCACAGTATAACAGATTAAATATAGAATGACAAACAAAGCGTATTGCCATTGGTGAAAACATACACATAATCATAATATAATATATGGAGAAACATAACAAAAACCAAATGAAGGCAAATAAAAATGTGAGCTGCAAAGTAAAACAATTAGGTCACATACCGTAGCAGTACAAATGCAGTTAACTTCACAGATATTTTAGCTGAGAAAAAGCCCTAAAAGCACTGGATCAATGTGTGCTGTAATGAAATTAAAAAGTAAATATAAGTGAGATAAACGGACAACCAATTTATAGACTGTGCTGTATGATAGGCGTCATCTGCATGCACACTTGAAAAAACAAAAAACGCTACATTAAATGCCAAAGTTGCAGGGACCCATCCAAAAAGTATGCATATATAGATAGATAGATAGATATGCTGTGCGAAAACAGGAAAGTATTAAGGATACCGACAAATATTAAAAGTGGTTGAATAAAAAGTGGAAAGAAATAACTATGGTGAAGCAACATAGCCATCTTATAATCTTATGTACAAAGAAAGCTGTGATATGATGAACTGATAAATTGTGTGTGCAAAGTAATGTTATGAAAAAAATGTAATATACAAGAAACAAGAGTCCCCAATTTTAAAAAAAAGTCTGTTGAGTAAATAAAAAAAAATGGCTGGAGCAGGCGCATCTACATATAACATAGTAACATAGTAAATGACGGCAGATAAAGACCTGTATGGTCCATCCAGTCCGCCCAACAAGATAAACTAATTTTACATGGTATGTGATACTTTATAAGTATACCTGAGTTTGATTTGTCCTTGCCATTCTTGGCCATACTTGGCGTAAATTTCCATGACTAGATTTAACCATGCGGATGGACCATAGGTGTATTCTACAAACCGCACCCAACTTTAGGTGTATGCCTAGGTGTTTTTATTTTTGGCGCTGATTTTTAAGGTGCCATGTTTAGAATCTAGCCCTATATGTGTGTGTCCAACAAGTTAATTGCTTCTTCATTTAAAGGCTGGGAGAAGAGCCAAGCTTTCACCGGTTTCCAGAAGTAGAGATAGTCTTGTGTTGAGGGAAGCCTTTCAGGGAGTGCATTCCAGAGTGTGGGGGCTACTCCAGAGAAGACTCACTGGCAGGTGTTACATTGACTCCAGCTCTCCGGCTGCAGTGGGTAGATGAGTATCTCCACTGTTGAGCACCCTCTTTCATCAGGTCCAGTGAGGACCAACATTCCTTTTGTTGTACTATTAAGGCCTCCTTTCCCATGATCAGGTGACTAATAAGTTAAGGAACATCTGTAATAAATAGATCATTACTCTGAAAACAAGAACAGGAGAACTGCAAGATCTGCGCTTCAGGTATTTTGTTGGCATATGCAAATAAAGGTCTGAAAGTGCAAAGGCATGCATTTTAGCCAACCTCGCATAAACAAAGGGAACAAAAGAAATGTCTTCAGATTGATAAAACAAGAAAAGTATGTAGCTACTCTGTATCCCATAAAGGTAATGCCTTGGAACCTGCTGGAACTCCTATCGTAATTAGTTTCTGGCTAGGCAAGATAGACAGGAGCAACTGCTGCTGCAATCAGATCAACAGCTAGCATGAATACAGCTGCAATGAAGGCATTTTTAATTAATCTAATTATGCCTTTTAGCCTATGATCAATCATATACACCACATAAATGGAATTGCAAGAAGTCAAATATCTAGGTGCAAATAAACATTTGCATATTTACAGCTAGATCTTAGCCTGTGATGACATCCAACCACCAACTTTGCCTGTAAAACAAGAAAAAGACATTTTATAAGGGATATACCTTTGTACTGTTCTTTCTAAATACCCAGTTACTTTTATGATTGTGTAAATCTAAATAAGCATTCAGGTACACCTCTTGTTGACGTTTCCTTCTTTACAAATACTACACTTTGGCAATTCTGCAAAAATTTAAGGTCAACCTAAACATTGTGTTGTTTGCCAATGCCTACGGCTAAGGAGTTCATGCTAATCTCAACACTTTGCCTTGTGGAAGCAGTGGTCATCCTGACATCACGATCCCTCTCTTTTTGTGCTTCTCCCCCCCCCCCCCCCCGTCCCCTTTTCTATCAATTATTGTATTTCTTCCCCCTCCTCCCTCACAGTCTGTCGTTAAACTCTTTCTATTTCTCTCTCAACTCTCTATTTGTTTATAGATTGTAAGCTGCTCAGGCATTATTTATTGGGCAGGATATAAGCTTTTAATAAACTTGGAAACTTGGACTCACTTTGAACTTTGGAGAAAAGTGTGAGCTAAATCCAAGATGTATTTGAGCATATAGTTCAGTACTGACGTATAATTTCAGCTAATACTGGCAGTTTCACAAAATTCATAATTGGAAGTTTAGGGTTGGTCATGGCTGATAGGATAGCACTGGTAGCAAAGAGGATGTTTTCCCCTGAATTCTATAAAAAGAGCATACAAATTGACACCTAGTGCCCAAAGTTGCATATGCCATTATAGAATAGGTCAGTATGCACATGCAAATTAATATAATTGGAGCTAATTGGCACCAGTTTGCAGTTGAATGTACAACTGCCCTTAGTCACTATTCTATAGCCAAGGCATGTAAATGAAAGGGCAGGCATCTTCAAAGGGGCGTTGATGTGGAAGCAGGGCCACCAAGAAGGGGGGTGGGGGCAAGATTCCCTAGGCCTGGCCTCCAAGGAGGGCCTGGCGCCAGCGATCAAAAGAGACTGCTGTGTTGGCCACAGGTCCTTCTTCCTGACGCATCCTGCCTATGCAGAAACAGGATGTTACTTCACAGGAGGCGGGACTTGAAGCTGGCAGAGCACTGTCTTTTGTTCGCTGCTTCAGGAAGGGGCAGAGGTGGCAGTGGGAAGAGCACCGGTGGTGGGGGGAGTGGCAGCAGTAGTGGTGGGGGGGGGGGCAGCAGGGGCTTGAAGATTCTTTGCCCCAGGCCCAGCTTTGTCTCTCAACAGTCCTGCATGGAAGGGACATGGGTAGGTGAGGGGATGCCCAGAATCTGTTTGTGTAGGTTACAATTTACCTGCATTTTCGTGCACATTAGGCACATTTAGGAGACCACATTTACCCCAGCCTTTGAGCTGGAATAAGTGGAGACAGCTAAACAGGCATACATAAATGTAAACTTAGTCGCTATACTATAATGGAAAGTACACACATACTTTCCATTATAGAACAGCCACTTAATGTGCACTTTCCTGGCACCTAAATGTGGGCACCCTATACAGAATCTACCCCTTGAGGGTAGATTTTGGAAGCCCAGGCACAGCTGGAGATGTGATTCACAACTGAGGAGTCGAGTCACAAAGGCCGCCATTAAATACGGCAGCTACGGATGAACTTATTGAGTCGCAAACAGCGACTAATGCACAAAGGGGATAGCTAGGAAATGATATGCAAACGGTGACCTTTGTGCCTCAGCCCCTGGAAGCGCCTAGCACATGTGCAGGACAGGAGTTGTTTCCAGGACATTAGGTGGGGGGGGGGGAGGGAAGAGAGAGCTTCAGCGCTTATGAAAACAAAACCGGAGCTCCTGTGGCTGCATGTGGTGGTGGTGGTGGTGGTGGTGGTGGTGGTGGTGGTGGGACCTGCATAGTTTGGACAGCGGTGGGGGGTGAATAAAACTGAAGCTGAACAAAGGTCAGCAGAGTGCCAGAAAGAGGAGAAGGCTCCCTGCATCAGGCTGGGGGGGTAATCAGGAGACAGAGCCCGAAGGGAGAAGGGAACTGGACAAGGGATCAGCCCCAGAGTTGCTAGCGTGGATGAAGAGGACTCCTCTCCAACATCTTCTGACCTGCCATGAAATCTAGCACATTAAAGGTAGGTGCTCCTTTCTGTGCATCGCACGGAATGCTCATTATAATACTACTGTAATGCACTCACTGCTCTGACTACAAAGGGTCTGCACCAGCTCCAATTGATTCAGAATGGTTCAGCAAGACTAATAGAAGGTTGTAAGCGATGTGACTACATCACATCGTTTTTGCTAAAACTTCTCTGGCTACCAGTACAACACAGGGCCAAATTTAAAACTCTATCGCCTATGTTTACTAAGGTGTGCTATGGGCGTGTTAGCGTTTTTAACGCACATAAATGGTTTACATGCGTTAAACGCTAACATGCCCATAGAAATATATAGGCACATTAGCGTTTAAGGCGCTTTAAATTTAAAGGTGCATTAGAAATGCTAACGCACCTTAGTAAACATACCCCTATGTTTGATCTTCAAGACCCTTAAAGGAAATAGCCCAGAGTACTTGAAGAAAAAGATCTAACCTCTGCACCCCACACACGTACACGCACACCTTTCTGACCTCATGTTACTCTATCTTATCTATCTATATGTTCCATCTTTGCTTACACCCCATGCTGTCTATTAAAATGTTTCATTGTATATTGTGTTGACATTGTAATGTAGCATACTATGCCATATGTTGTCTGAATATTTTTACTGCTGTAATTGTCTATTGCTTATGTCTGACATATTGTACACAGCCTTGAGTGAATTCTTTCAAAAAGGCAGTAAATAAATAAATAATGAGCTCATTGTAATACATTTGTGTGGGATTCTCAGTAGCTGCTATGACACACAGTTAAAGGCACACAAAACCGCTTTGTGCATTGGCCCCTGAGTGTCACAAAGCCTTGTACTGCAGTGTGCTAATTCTCTGAAAAGTATTTTTACTAAAACAATAAATGAATTGCAGGTGACACATATCTGTCCATATATACTTTACTACAGTATAGGAAAAGGGGCAATCACACAAAATAGATCAACAGGTTGGGAAATATACTGAGACCCATACTCCAATTACTTGGACCCTTCATGACAGGTGTCACTTTCTCCTCCCCAAAATTTGAAATTGGGAGGCAACGTTTTGATATCTGTTTTCACTTCTGAAAGGAAACTCAGTTTTACTGACATGGAGAAATTAGACCCCAACATAATTAAACTTGAAACTCGCTGAAAAATCAACAAGTTGCATAAAATCAGAATATTTTAAACTTTATGAAACATAAACACTTATTACATCAACACTTGAGGTACTGGTGGAAGAGTGGCCTAGTTCTTAGAGTACCTGTCTTGACATCCAGAGGCTGTTGGTTTAAATCCCACTGCTGCTTCTTGTGATATTGGGCAAGTCACTTAACTCTCCATTGCCTCAGGTACCAACTTAGATTGTGAGCCCTCCAGGGACAGGGAAATACCTCATGTACCTGAATGTAACTCACCTTGATCTACTACTGAAAAGGTGTGAGCAAAATCCAATTAGTAAAATAAATAAGGAAGGGATAATTAACAACATGTACCTTCTACAATAGTTGATAGTCTTCTGTGGCCTTTTTTTTTTTTTTTGTAATCTGTCTCTTTACTTGCTTTGTATGGATGCATTCAGTTTTTATGACATGCAGCACCCTTAATTTATTTTCAGAATGTTACAAGGGTTGTAATAAGGAGAGAACAGAACAGAACAGAAATAGAAGGCTCCTTCTGAGTGAATGATTTGTTCTTGTCAGCTAAGCTACTGCTGCTACTTTACATGAGAGCACTCAGAACATGTGATCATGTAAGAAAGTGCTCTTTGCACTCTGGGTTATGTTAAGATTTATTATTGTGGTTGCAACTAAGTAGGCGGAGCCTGCAACAGCTTTTAACTCTGGTATCTCCTTAGGAATGTACATATGCATTTATTTAAGCATTTAGATCATGCCTTTTTCTAAGGCGAGTTAACATTCAGGTGCAGTAGGTATTTTCAATATTCAGAATGTAAAAAGGAATCTTCC
This sequence comes from Microcaecilia unicolor, assembly GCF_901765095.1. NCBI lineage: Eukaryota > Metazoa > Chordata > Amphibia > Gymnophiona > Siphonopidae > Microcaecilia > Microcaecilia unicolor. Next base: position 172,359,514 of record NC_044036.1, on the reverse strand, counting down.
TAATTGTTTTTATCTGACAACTAAATTGTCTAATAGGTTTTACAAATATGGGGGCTTGCCCTGTGGCTCAGCGAGACTTACAGAGCTGTCAAGTCGCCCAGTTCTAGAAAGATTTTTTGAAATGTAATTTTTATTGAACCCTTTCCAGATATTACAGCATGAGGACCAACACCTTCTCTGATCTTACAATGATCTGCAAAAGATATGAACAAATCCAAATATTCCCAATGTCCTCTCCCCCCTCCACCAATACTTAAACCACAGCGAGATAACAATAGGCACCTAGTTTAAGAGACTTGGGGAGGTGTGAGTGTCCTCACCCTCAATCATGACCTTCGCTACCTTCCTCCTGCTACCACTTCTGTTACTACTACTGCTGCTGCCTCCTAGGACCAGCAGCAGTAAAATATATATATATATATATATATATATAAGTACAAAAAACAAATGTGGAGCTGCTAGGTCTGCTGTTCCTGCTGCCTTCAACATACATTTCCTGTTTTGGAAGGGGTGAGACCAGCAGAGCCAGCAGCAGTGCACATAGCAGCAGCAGCAGCCCTGTGCCTCTTTACTTTTTTGCTTCTGCTGGTTCTGGGAGGCAGGGGAAAAGAGAGGGGAGATGCTGCATGGGAGGAGAGCGGGGAGAGAGATGAGATGCTAGTGACTTAACTGCAGACATACCAAGTCACATGCATTTGGTGTGTGACACACACACTTTCGGCCCCATTTTCCAGCTCACATGCTAGAACCCCCCTCCTCATGCATTTCAGGAAGGGTCCCCTCCCTTCCAGACCCACTGCAAATGCCAACATCTCCCCCCCCCCCAAAAAAAAAAAAGACTCCCACTACCCCCACCCCAGACCTACTGAATGATGCTCTGGTGGTCTAGAGTAAGGCTGGCAGTAGCGATTCCCAGTTGCTGCTGCCTGTTCCGGTTCCATAGTTCAAAATGGTGGCAGTGCCCCCTTGTGAGACTACCACTAAATGTTACAGCTGCCATTTTGAACCGTGGAGCTGGCATGGGCAACAACAACTGAAGATTGTTGCTACCCATCTTACCTTAGGCCACCAGGGCATCGTTCAGGTAGGTCTGGGGGAGGGATAGGGTTCTTTTGGAAGCACTATTGGGGGGGGGGGGTCATTGGCAGGAACCCTCCATTTTCTTCATGCTGGGGGACCTTTGGGAAGAAAGTGGAAGCTCAAATGGGGGGTTTGGGGCAGAAGAGAGAGGAATATGTTTGACCCCTTGGGGGGACAGGGAGACAGTGGAGAAGGAAAGAGAGTGAGTGTTTCTGGCTTGGTGGAGGGACAGGAGAGAAGTTAGGAGAGATGCTGGCATGGTTATATTGGGCATTTTTTAAAATTGAGTACCTTATGGTGTATTAGAGACTGAATTGTTCATTTACTGTTGTTTCTTTTGAAAATAGAATAAACTTTTTTTTAATCATTTATTTATAATTTTTCATTTTACAAGGGTCACTTGCAAACAATAATACAGAGATGACTGTACATTAATACAATATTAGAGGAAAACAATCTCAACTAGATAAATGGATTATATACAATCTTTCTCTTAGACCACAAAATAAATAGGGAGAGTGAAACAAGACAAGGAGATCAATTAAACAACAGTAAACAAAGAAAACATGGTATTAACCTGATTATCCCCAGTTATTATTTATCTGAATCATTATTCCACATTGATCGTCTGGTTGGCTTCTTCAAACCCAAGACGGTGTATAGTCAATTCATTTTGTTGGAAATATACTTATTGTCCAATATTAGTGAAATAATACATGATTCATAAGTATTGGCACATCCTGAGCGTACATTCGTTTTTTTCTGAGCATCCGAAGGTAGCATACTCCCGCAAGGCTAATTTGGGTGAATTACTTCAGAGACCTGGGGTGGGGAAAGATGGAGTTGGCCGGCATACATCGTGTGGGAGATGTGTATATTGTAAATGTTCCTTATCCACCCAATGGTTGTGGATCCCTGGGACCACCAAGAAATATTTTTTGCAGAGTACAATGAATTGCAACAGTGAGGGAGTGGTGTACAGCATCATGTGCCCGTGTGGTCTTTACTACATAGGGCACACAAAACGCCAGTTTAAAATCAGATTGGCGGAACATGTTAGTAATTTGAGGATTAACAAGAGGGATGCTCCTCTGGTTAATCATTGGCACACGCAAAAACATAGTATAGATGAATTGAAATGTGTAGTACTTTAACAAATTACTCTTCAGAGGGGTGGAGGTGACATCACGGCCCAACTGTTTGCGATGGAATAGAGACTTATTTTTACTTGGGATATGGTGGTTCCCATGGGTCTGAACCAAGAGGTGGAATGGATTTAGGCCACTCCCCCCACAGGGTGCACAAGATAGGATGAATGGTATAAAATAAGGCATACTGGGTAATTAGACTAAGAAAGTTGGTGAAGCGATCTGTTGGAGGGCCGATATTGTATGGACATCCCTGAAGGTAGGCTGTTGAGAATGACGATTTAATACAAATGAATTGTTGATTATAAATAGGTGTTTGGGATGAATATGAGAGAATAGTATCTGTGTGTTTTATTACTATAGGAATTATGTATTGTTCCTCCTGAGGAAGGCTTGTCCGAAATGCAGATGCGTATGTGCATAGAGGAGCACGCAGTTGATGAAGAGTGAAATGCTGCTAGAGGCGGTAGTTTCAAGGACGCTCTCTCCAACTCACATTGAACCATTGAGTCAGGTTGCAAACAATCAGGCTGTAAACAACTGATGAATTGAATAAGAACTGACGGCCCTAAGTGGAAGTTTATACGATATTGAGAGTGAACGTTTGGCATGGAAAAAGGATTTGGGACTAATACTCTTGGAAAAAGGGCTGTAAGCAAGTGCACTGTACCCTCGGAGCAATAAGAATGTGAAGGTGTCTAGATAAAATATATCCCTATATTGTATTTATGCTGGGGATATGAAAGGAGGCATTGTAACAGTGTACGTTTAGAGTATAGGGCAGTGAAAGGGTTGGATGAGTGAGTTCCTAGGAGTGAAAGAGAAAATTTGTAATCTAACTGTTTGTTGTGTTAATGAAGGGAAGGGAAGGGAATAACAAATAAAATAGAATTTTGAAAGAATTTAAAGGAGCATGGTGTGAAGTGTTTGTATAATCTCAGTGCTCCAAGTATAGATGGTATTTCCCCTTTAAATAAAAAGATTTACACTTTACATGCCAGATCTCTGCTAGGTTGCCCTCAGTTTTGAGTCACCATATCCTGATAAAAGCAGTGTGAGCTGTATTCTCATTATTCCCGATTTTACCAATCCAGGGAAATGCAGATTTTCAGCTTGGGTTGCAACCTGGTGCTTTTACTATCTGGCAGACATGAGGGATTTTCTTGTTACAACATGTAATAGAGGAATGTGCACCAAAGATGTTATCTTAAGAACACTTGGACAGGGCTTATCCTCTAAGGCAGAATGAGTGGTATCCATATATGTAGTTACACCATTATATACATAATTTTATTTCATAATTATTCAGAAGACTTCCTTGAATCAGACTGTGATGATAGTTGGCCTTTACCTGCAGTACACAAAGGATTAATTACTAGATATTATGCTACACTCCAACAGGTTAAAGATAGCACCCCTTTGCATAGAATAGTATTTCAATGGGTGACTGATTTTGAAGAATATACAGCTTGAATGTTTACTATTGAGTTTAAAAGAAGGCCCCCACCTGGTGGGAAGTATACAATTACAGGAACTGCGCTATAAAGTTTTGCTACTTATGTATAGCCACCCTACTAGAGCTAAAAAGATGGGTATGCCCACTACGGGTGCCTGTATAAAGTGTGGACATTCGGAAGTGGAGGAGTGGCCTAGTGGTTAGGGTGGTGAACTTTGGTCCTGAGGAACTGAGTTCGATTCCCACTTCAGGCACAGGCAGCTCCTTGTGACTCTGGGCAAGTCACTTAACCCTCCATTGCCCCATGTAAGCCGCATTGAGCCTGCCATGAGTGGGAAAGCGCGGGGTACAAATGTAACAAAATAAATAAATAAAGTCACCTATCAACATGTTATTGGTGACTGCCCACAGATTAGTGCTTTTTGGACACAACTTTGGACATTTTTGAGTAATGTCTATGGTCAGCGCTGGGCGGCATACCACAGATGTGTCTTCTGGACGATATAACGTGTGTTATTGAGGACACCTGTAAAATGAGATTATTTTTGCGGAAGCACTTGTGGCTAAACGATATATAATGTTGAAATGGATCCACCCAACCCCCTCCCCGCACTGACACAATGGAAAAATCAAATGCATGAACTACTCACAATGGAACGTCTTACAGTGGAGGGGTGTGGTGTGAAAAATAAGAAACAATTTGTGACTATTTGAACTCCCTACATGCAGACTTCACCTCCTAGAGTTTGTTCAGCTTTCTTAAATACTTTGACTATATAGTTGATGATATTCCTTCTCAGTTATGCTATCTGGTTGTTGTTTTTTTAGGACTAGTAGGATTTATAAAAGGGGGAGGGAAGGATCATATGTTGAAAATATTGTTGCATTTGCATTTATGCTGACTTCTGAATGATAACATAAAAACTTATTTGCTTCTAAATGGTTCACCTGTGGGATCAACAGCAGATTCATTTGTGGTGAATGTAAGCATTTGTCGGCATGATCTTTCAACACATCAGCAGACATATCTCTCAGATTTAGCAGTGCCCATAGTGGTTCTTGTTGTGGTATCCAACTCTACTACTACTTACTACTACTTATCATTTCTATAGCGCTACAAGGCATACACAGAGCTGTACACCATGCACAAAAAAAAAGACAGTCCCTGCTCAAAGAGCTTACAATCTAGATAAGACAGGTAAACAGAACAATAAGGTAAGGGAATAAAGAGGTGAGGATAAAAAGGACAGGGCAAGTGAGCAATGGTTAGGAGTCAAAAGCAGTGGTACAGAGGTGGACTTTAAGGCCCAGATGCATCAACCAAACGTAAAAAAATCAAAATCGTAAAAGTACTTAGCAAATTTTAAAAATCGAAGAATGCATTAAAAAAACAGCTCAGAAATGTTCGGTGCGGTATTGAAAAGTACAAGGTATCATACGTCTGTAATCCCCGTCGGTAAAAGGCCCCTAAAGCATGCGCAGAGCAACCAAGCGTTATGCTGGCTGCTCTGCGCATGCCACTGTCAAAACAAACAAACACATGGCTCCCAAAATAAAAACAAAACTCAAAAAAGGACCGGGAGGGGGCAAAGGTGCTCGTCAGGAGCGTCCTGTTTGAACGGCCTTGCCCCCCCCACCCCGTCCGAGGTCGCCGCTGCTCCCCGCATTATAAATTTAAAAAGCAAAATGAAGGCTAGTAAAGTCAATTCACTAATCCAGGCGGAAATAGGATCGACTCAGGTGTCGGATCATGCTTTGGTGTGGGTGTCCCTGTCTTCTGGGGGGGATGGAGGTCGGAGACCCAGATGGCGCTTCCCTAGGGAGCTTTACTATGATAGGCAATTTGCTTCCTATATACAGGCCCAATGGAAGGATTATACAGAATTTAATGAAGCCACTTACCAGTGTGACCCGGTACTATTCTGGGAGGCAGCTAAAGCAGTGCTGAGAGGCGCCATTATATCATATCATGCGCATAAGAAAAGGTCCAGAGAGGCAGAGATTCTCCGATTGGAGAGAACAGTAAGACAGGCTAGACAGCGGTTTGGGGCTATGCCTTCCAGCTCACACAAGGCTCAACTGTTGGAAGCCCAAGCCTCCCTGAATCAATTAATACATGCCAAGGTACAAAAATCGAATCAATACTTTCATTTCCAATTATATAAATATGCTAATAAACAGGGGAAGATGTTAGGCCGTTTAGTGAAACAGGTGGGGGGCTCACGTTTTATATCTCAAATATGTGATGCAGGGGGAGGGCTTCACCATACTTCAGAGGGAGTGAACGAAGTTTTTAGGCACTTTTACGAAAAACTGTACTCGGCCCCAGAGGCTCAGGGGCTGCAGGCTGAATGGTATTTGGATGGCCAGCAGCTCCCCAAAATTACAGCCCAACAGCAAAAAAGTCTTAATGCGGACATCTCAGAGGATGAGGTGAGCTGGGGTATACGAGACAGCCCATTGCACAAATCACCGGGAGGGGATGGACTCCCCGCTGAATGTTACAAACTTCTTAATCAAGATATAGTGCCTTGTTTAACGGTGGTGTTTAATCGATACGTACAGACAGGAATTTTGCCCGAGACCCTGCGGAAGGCACAAATAGTGGTGCTGTTAAAAGCAGGTCGAGATCCCCTGCATGCTGGATCATATAGACCTATTTCCCTTTTGCCGTTTGAGACCAAATTATTTGCCAAAATCCTAGCAAATAGACTGGCAAGAGTTCTCCCAAGCATAGTGGAAGAATCGCAGGTGGGATTTGTTCGGGGCAGAACAGTGGCACGAAACATGAGACAAATCTTGGGGGCCTTGGAGACTCTACATCGACACTCTACCCCAGCCTTAATAATAAGCTTTGATGCCGAAAAGGCCTTTGACCATGTCAATTGGAATTTTATGTTCGCCATCTTGAGGGCATATGGGGTGGTGGGGTTTTTTCACGCAGCGATAAAAGCCTTATACCAAGGAGCTACCGCCGAAGTACTGGTTAATGGCCAGGCGTCAGAGCCATTTGAAATAGCCCGGGGAACTAGACAAGGCTGCCCTCTCTCGCCCCTCCTTTTTGTTTTGGTGTTAGACCCCCTGATTAGGGAGATTAAGGGGATGGAGGAGGTGAGAGGAGTGCAGATAGGGGAAGAATCCTTTAAGATCTCTGCTTTTGCAGACGACTTATTAGTGGTGATAGAAAACCCACAGGTATCCTTACCAGCTTTGATGGACCTTTTTGCTGAGTTCGGAGATTTCTCTGGTTTTTGTCTTAATCTAGACAAATCAGAGGTAATGTCTCTAAACGTGAGTGAACACCAGTGGGAGAGGCTACACTGTCCCTTTAAAAGAGCAGACTCGGCGTTTAAATATCTGGGTATCTTACTTACTAAGGATCCTAGGCAACTTGGAGAGACCAACATAGTGCAGTTGCTGGTAGGTACAAGGGAGACACTGGGGAGATGGGAAGGACTGCCGCTGTCTTTGATGGGGCGGATTGCTCTGTTTAATATGGTGCTGTTCCCCAGATGGCTCTATTCCATGCAGTCGATTCCGCTATACCTTAAACAACGGGATTTAAGAGCACTTCAAAGCATGCTTTCTAAATTCTTCTGGGCTAAAAAGAGACCTCAGATTAAGTTTGAATTTCTCAAGGGGAAAAGTGGGGAGGGGGGTTTCGGAGTTCCGGATATTAAACTTTATAACATGGCTTGCTTATTACGTCATCTGGGAGATTGGTATCAACAGACAGAGGTGCACTCGCCCTTAGCTATGGAACAAGAGCTGTGTAGTCCCCTACATGTTTTCTACATACTGCACGCAGTGCGGAAGGAGCTGCCCACACACATACGGCTTAATGTCGTGACAGAGCCTTTAAGGATGTTGTGGAAAGATCTGGCGAAGCTTTGGTCCTTCGACTGCAGGTGTAGTGGTTTACTCCCTCTGCAAGGTAATGAGGCATTTCGTCCGGGTACGGATAATTCAGTGCTGAGAGCATGGGGGGAAATGGGGATATTGTTTTTGTACCATTTGTTGGGGCCGGATGGGGTGATCAGGCCCATGGAAGACCTTGGATTAAATTCTTTAGATTGGGGTACTTGTTTTGCGTATGAACAGGCGCGACACTATGTGGCATCTCTTCCACGTAGTGCACTGGGTGTTGATCTGACCACCAAATTGGATGCCCTTTTGGAGGTGCCGTCGGGCGACCCTATCTCCATATCCCTGTTATATAAGAGATTGATAAGGACACGTTTGCAGAGAGACTTGGGTCAGGTGGCAACCAGATGGGCAGGGGACATACAGGCGCCGGTTTCTTCTCAGGAGCTACTGCAAGGTCTGAGAGGAGTTTTGAAATGGACACGAAGCGTAGAGCTTCGGGAGTGTCAAGCCAGAGTGATCTACCGAGCCTACACCTCGCAATCGCGATTGTGTCAAATGGGATATTTAGAGTCGGCTGTGTGTAAGCGGTGTGGAGTGTCTCAAAATGATTTTTTCCATGCCTTTTGGAAGTGTGCGGCTATCAAAGCGTTCTGGGTCAGGATCACTAGGTTTGTAGGTAGTCTCGGGGGGCAGCGGGTCCGACTGTCACCAAAATGTATTTTACTGGGTTGTCTCTCTCCGATAGAGGGGGGCACGATTCATCAGAGTGCACTCGCCCATAAAGCCTACCTGGTGGGTATGAAATGTATCTTGGTGAACTGGACCTTGGAACAGGGTCCCTCTTATTGGCAATGGCGTAACCGTTTCCATGCTTTACTCTTAATGGAACTCCAGGATTCTTTGCTTAACTTCAAAACACAAAACAATTTTTACTTAACCTGGAAGGGATATCTTCAGGTGGTGTCTCCTAAAGCCAGAAGTTATATTCTTAACAAACTTACTGCTTTGTCTGGTTCTCCTCCAACGGCTTGCACCAATTAGATGAACTTGATGCTCCCTGTCATAAAGGATAGGTGGTCACTCGGGTAGACGGGTATGGGAGGGTAGCTGTTTAGCAGGCTCACTTTTCTTGATTTATTAGGGGGGGGAGGGGGGGTTGAAGGGGTTTTGGTTGGTATTAGCCCCTTTAATAAGATGTTTTATTTAATGGTACTGTTCCTAAATTGTCAATTTTCAAAATCGAGTGAATATTAAGGTACCGGTTCATGCTAAGCCATTATTGGCGAGGGGGTTTCCCCAAGAAGAGAGGGTGGGAGGGAGGGGGGTAGCTTGGGGTTTAAAGAAGGAAAAAGAATTGTTTGATGATTGTCTGATAATGGTCTGTTGTATTTGAAATGTTCTTTGCTGTGCCTTGTTGAATGTATAACCAATGTTCGGATACTGTAAACAGACTTAAGCAGAAATTTGCAAAGCTGAAAAGTGCAAGGGGGGAGAGCTATAAGAAAACAGGCTCTCTCTCTCCTTTCTTTGACTGTTGAGGACTACAGGAATGGATTGTAATGTGGAGTTTACTGGTTCAAACAGATCCAGAACTAGTTATCAGATTGCAATAACCTGTGAAAGGGTAAAGGGTATAGGGGGTAGTGGGGGAGGGGAGGGAATGTTATAAAATATTTGATGATAACGCATTAACCAGTATTCAGTTTGTATTGTTTCATATGTTTATATGGCGATTGATGATTGTGAATCTGTCGTATCATCAATAAAAATTGTTGAAACATTAAAAAGCAAAATGAAGAAATCCTTACTTTAGAAGCCCCGGCCGGCCCCCCTCCATTCCTCTGTACTCTGTCAACCCCACAGCTCCGCCTCCTGACTGACACCCTCCGCCCTGTGCCCCGCCTCCTCCGCGGGTCCTCACCGCCATTCCCCCCTCCATCGGGCCCCCCTCTCTCTTACCGGGCCCGTGCAGCGCCTCTCACCTCTATGTGAAGGCGCTGCATGGGCAAGAAGATCAGCTGATGCCTCTGTCTTCCATTCTTCTTTCGCGTCTCTCTCCTTTTGGGCCCGCCCCCGTCTGACGTTGGTTACTTACGTCAGACGGGTGCAGGCCCAAAAGGAGAGAGACGCGAAAGAAGAATGGAAGACAGAGGCATCAGCTGATCTTCTTGCCCATGCAGCGCCTTCACATAGAGGTGAGAGGCGCTGCACGGGCCCGGTAAGAGAGAGGGGGGCCCGATGGAGGGGGGAATGGCGGTGAGGACCCGTGGAGGAGGCGGGGCACAGGGCGGAGGGTGTCAGTCAGGAGGCGGAGCTGTTGACAGAAGAGTACAGAGGAATGGAGGGGGGCCGGCCAGGGCTTCTAAAGTAAGGATTTCTTCGTTTTGCTTTTTAAATTTATAATGCGGGGAGCAGCGGCGACCTCGGACGGGGTGGGGGGGCAAGGCCATTCAAACAGGACGCTCCTGACGAGCGCTTTTGCCCCCTCCCGGTCCTTTATTTTTTAACTTCTGGATTGCTTGCAGAGGGAGCGGGGAGCAGCTGCGACCTGGGGTGTCAATAAAGGACGCCCCTGGCGCGTGTTTTCACCCCCCTTGTTCTTTTTTTTTTTTAGTTCTACATTAGAGTTTTTAGCCGGAGAGCCCTAACGAGAGGTACAGACCTCTCGTTAGATTTCTCGGCGTTTTCCTTCGTTAAACCAATCGGAAAACGTTAGTGCATGTCATTTCAAAAGGGTTTCTACACTAATTGCTCATCTGCATTCCATTTTCGTTAGCTGCCACGGTCCTTGAAAAATGGGCTTTAGTACATGAAATGGTTGGCAATTTCTTCGATAAAGGGTGGTTAAAGGGTTGTTAAAGTTTTGTGCCTCTGGGCCTAAGTTTGGACTTGAAAACAGCCAAAGAGGGAGTTTATTCCAGGCGTGTGGTGCAGCAAGATAAAAGGAATGGAGTCTGGAATTAGCAGTAGAGGAGAAGGGGACAGATATGCATATTTCCAACTGCCCTCTTCTTCTCCTACCAATTCAATAACCCAACCCCCTTCCCCATCTTACTAATAATAATCATCATTTCTATAGTGCTACCAGACATACATTATATGCAGGTACTTTTCTCTGTCCCTACAGGGCTCACAATCTAAGCTTTAGTACTTGGGGCAATGGAGGGTTAAGTGACTTGCCCAAGGTCATAAGGAGCTGCAGTGGGAATCAAACCCAGATTGCTAGGATCAAAGCCTACTGCACTAACCAATGGGCCACTCCTCTAGTTTGGTAGTCCATGGCATAAGCATCACCTACCCAGGCCCCACTATATCCCAATGTCTCTTTCTCCAGTACAGCCAGTCCTAGCACACTCACTGTGCCCCTCCCCCCTGACCCCAGATAATCTTTTCCAGACTCAACATGCTCACATAGCCCCAGATTATATAATTTTCCCAACATCTTCACTGTCTAGTCTCACAGTAAGTCTTTGGCACAGGCCACTGTTTATCCACTTTACTGAGTCCACCAACTATCTCCACCAGTGCCCCCACCCTGGTGTCACTCGCTGCCACTTAGCAGCATAGCTTTGTTGCTCTTTGGGTTTGACCACTGTAGAATCCTGGCAGAGACAGTCTCAGGCATCTCTCTCATTATGCAATGGTGATACTGAGTAGTGCATTAGATCCATAATTGCAGGATTCTGGAGCATGGCCTCTGGCTGAAAACTGTGGTGGTTGTAATGATTGGAGGAAAGTAGATTGGGAGGGGATAGAAAACAGAGGGAAAAAAATCCCAGGAAGCTGAAAATTGAGGGCTCATGGTGCCAGATCCCAGTTGAGCAGGAAGCCCAAAGGAAGAGAAATAAACTTCTAGGAATAAAAAATAACATACTTTTGTGGCATGGCACAGAATGGGAGATCACTCTTAATGATTTAGGCCATGAAAGAGGAAAGAATTGCTGAGTTACAAAGATATTCAGCAATGGAACTGATCACACTTTGTTTCTGGCTTGTAGATTGTTGCTACTGTAGCTGGCGTTATTCGCTGTCTTTCCTAGGAAATAGATTTGGAAATAGAGGCTGTACAGTACACAGACCTCTGCTGTTGCTGTCTGTGCCTGTTTGGGTTGGAAAAACCCTTCCCCCACAGCCTCGTTTGCATTTGAGAAGAAAACAAAAGAATAGAACTCTAGCCTTGAGATCAAAATTGCTTTCCTGTTGCTAAACCATTTAGCTTTTAAATTAGGGAAGAGAACAGCAGTAGTTGGACCTTCGCTCATGCTCTGTGTGTGAACAATATGTGCAACTGGGTATCTGCTATTGTACTGGAATCTGGCATTTTTGCTCCCTGCATTCTGAGGGGGTGTCAATAGAAATCAAACAAAATAAAACATGGAAAAGAAAATAAGATGATACCTTTTTTTATTGATAACCTTTAACAGTGGACTAACACGGCTACCACACCTCTCTACTTATGAGGGGGTGTCAAAATTGCTGAAACCTTTCTATCAAAACCCTTGAAGGGATTTGTAAATAAGGAAACCTTTACATAAGTTTTGTTTATTTGCCAGCCCCCTGGCAGTAGTTCAAAGGACCTGGGCTGTCCCTGGGTGAGCTATGGAGTTGATTAGGATTACCATATGTCCAGATTCCCCTGGACATGTCCTCTTTTTATTTCAGGGTACTGTTGGGGATCCAAGCGGTTTTTACCAGCCTGCCCATTTGTCCGGATTTCTGGGTGGGCAGGTTGGCTGGCAGTCGGGTGGACAGACAGACAGACAGGCTTGCAGGCCTTCTCTCTCCCCCACCTGAACCTACCGTAATATGCCCTGGTGGTCTAGTGGTCTGCTGCCAGTGCTTCATTAAAATGGCTGTCGAGACTTCAAGCGGCGGCCTCATGAAACATCCACGGAAGTCAAGAAATCTTGGCAGCTATTTTAAAGAAGCTGCTGCAGTGGGCAGGAGGTGGGGTTCTTTTCTGCCCTGAAGAAGTCCCTAGACCACCAGGGCTATAAGGTAGGCCAGGGGAGGGGGGTTTGATATGCTGCACATGGATGGGAGGGGGAGAAGGGGACAAGCTGCACATGGATGGGAGGGAGAGAAGGGGGGGGAAGAGCTGCACATGGATGGGAGGGGGCGAAGGGGACAAGCTGCTCATGGATGAGAGGGCGAGAAGGGGACAAGCTGCACATGGATGGAAGGCAGAGGAGAGGGAGATGTGCTGTACATGGAGAGAAGGGAAAGGGGGGGAAGGAAAAGAGGGAAATGCAGTACATGGATAGAAAGGTGTGAAGCCCTGCCCAGCACATTCCAGGATGCACTGGGCAGGGCTGGGTGCCACCATTTTCCAGGCAGCGCTGATAGAAGAGGAGGGAGGCCACCTCCCTCAACTAACTGAAGGTAGAGGGTGGGGAAGAGCTGCTAGACCACCAGGTGGGGGGGATTGACCCGCAGCCCACTGGGCCACCAGGGACATCTGAGGGATACTGAGGGAGGTTAGGGGAGGCTGGAGACCCACCAAACCTCCAGCCCCCCCCCCCCTGAATCTGTGTTGGGGGGTTGGGAGACTGTTTTTTTTCCAGTGACAGTCTCATGTATTGGTACATGCGTGCTGTTTGCAATAAGTAAGGTCATTCCTCATTTGTAGGATTAAGACCCATGCTGGTTTTTTCATGATTTAAGTGATCAACATAAATTGTTGGAATATACAACAACTGTTTCACGAGCATCCTACAGTACAATCCATTTAATAGCCCCTGACGCAGCCCTGCTGGGCGAAACACGGCCTGTGCCGGTCAATATCCTTGTACGTAATACCACTAATAAAGTCTATACATATATCTACTACTGATCTTCTTTTCTGTTTTCCACCTTGGAGTTTGCGGATCGTCTGCCTTGCTGTTTCTTGGCACTCCTGAGAAAATCCATGCTGTATCAAATTCTACTATACTGCTGTCACCATTGCACAGTGGAGTTCAGTGAGCTTACCCACAATCCAGCTGACCAAAGTTTTACAGCTCTGACCCCTGGTATAACCTTGAACTTGGTGACTCCAAACTGTTGCTTATCATTTAGATGTTACAGGAGAATTGTTCTGAATAACAAAGACTGTATAGAGGTAGGCTGCTGAGGTCTAGGTCTTTAAAGGAAATTGCACTTATTTGCTAAGGACACTATACAGAATAAATGCTGGTAATGAGGCAGATGCTGAAAGGATTTGCAATTTCTTTAGGTATAAAAAAACAAACTGGTGGACAGAGACAGGACATACGTGTACATATACTCTGATCAAGCATATACACTCACATATACCGATATAGAGACTCCAGGCTTCGTTCCTTTTCTCTTGTGGCACCTTATGCCTGGAATAGACTTCCTGAACCTATACGTCTAGCTCCATCTCTACCTGTTTTCAAATCTATGCTAAAAACCCACCTTTTCACTGCTGCTTTTAACTCCTAGCCACTACTCAATTGCCCTCCCCTTGTCCCTTCCTTCCTTCTCACCCAGTATTTCCCTCACCCTTAACTGTCTTGTCTGTCTGTGTTATTTAGATTGTAAGCTCTTTTGAGCAGGGACTGTCTCTTTGTATCAGGTGTTCAGCACTGCGTGCGTCTGGTAGCGCTATACAAATGCTAATAATAATAATAATAATAGAGACACCCAGAGGGACACCTTCCAGCAGTTTCCATGCCAAGTGCTGCATATTTTATACAAGATTGCTTCTCAGATAAAATACCCTTCATCCTACAAAACCCCATTTCTCTGTTGTATTTTGCTACACCCACTGCCTCTGGAAAGTGAACTAGTAAGACCTGACATCACCCAAATCAGAACATTTATTATAACTGTATGTAGATTGAAGGCAGAGTATCCAATGTCAGCCCTCTCTGTCAGGTTTTCAGGATTTCCCCAATTAATATGCATGAGATCTATTTGCATTCAATGCCTCTGCTGTATGCAAATAGATTTCATTCATATACATCAGGGAAATCTTGAAGATCTGACTGGGCGAAGGCCACCTTGGATACCCCTAATTTAAGACATTCCCATGGCTACTGCAAAATTATTAGGCATCCTGAGAGAGCCCAGACAGCCCCCTCTGTACTCCACAGTCATTCACACATCTCCCCATATGTTCTACCGCAAAAGTATGGTAGTTGCAAAACAAAGGTCTGAGGTGAATTGTGTTCATTCTGAAGGTAGAAAAGTGTCAATAAACAACCTACAGAGCAGGGCTACTCAACTCTGGTCCTTGAGGTCCACAGGCAGGCTAGGTTTTTAGGATATCCACAATTAATATATATGTGACCCTGGTCTCATCCTATAGTTCGGGCCCCAGCTTGCTCTTCACAGGTCAGCATCTGAGTCCAGGGCCACAAAACCATAAGTTCTTAGTTACTTCTGACTTGCTGAGCTGGGTGCAGGCCGGGCCCGGATAAAAATCCGGTAGGCCGTAAGGTTGTAAGCTACACTTTACCTTTCTTTATTAGTCTGGAAGCAAATAAACTTCACTCTTACTCAAAGAAAGACTGCAGTCCAGGTTTTATAATCCAAACATGAACTTTACTTAAACTCTGCAACAGGCAGTTCATCCAGACTTCATGTATCCAACTAGAAAACGTATTCAAATTGCGGTTAAGTGCCAGTTCAAGTCTTTTGGGGTAGATTAGCAGTCCATTTGTAAATCCTATGGTACCTACATATTTACAAGTCCTTCAGTCCATTACCCATCCCTTCTGGGTGAATAGTCTAAGGCTATGCTTGCAGCACTAGTAGAGCAAGTGATCTCCACTAGGTGTCAGACCTCCCTGTCCATCCACACTCTCCCAAAGGTGTACCTCTCAGGGCTACTACCTTTGGCTCCCAACAGTCCAGAAAAAGGAGGACACATTGATCCAGTCCAGGTTTTGTTTCCATTGAAAGCAATGGAAGTAAAACCCAGACTGGGTCAATCTGTCCTCTTTTTTTTCTGGAGCCATATGATAACCCTACCCAACAGGCTCCTTCCCTGCTCCTGCTTCCCACCTGGAGCACTCTTCCACTCAGTTCATGCTTTTACAGGCAGAAATCTGCACTTAGTTCAGCCTTAGTTTATTAAACCCACCCAGGACACTCCCTCTCCTCAAGGGTACTGGGGGGGGGGGGGGGTAGAGGCAAGCAAAGACTATGTGCTATGTTCAACAACTTTTATAATAAACTTCAAACTCCACCCTTACTGTCATTCAATAACCAGAAACATTTCCGTCAGCACTTTCCCACAAAGAGGGCTGGGCTTCTCACTCTCTTAGCTCCCTCCCCCCCCCCCCCCCCCCAAGTGACTCTGAAGAAGGGGTCTCTCATCAGTTTAGTAATCCCCATTATATGTCTGAGAGACATTTGCATGCACTGCCTCCTTGTTATGCAGATCTCTATCATGCATATTCATTGTGCATATCCTGAAAACCTGGTCTGTCTTTTCACCTTGAACTGGAACTGAGTAGCTCTGCTATAGAGCAGTGGTTCTCAACCCAGTCCTTGGGACACACCCAGCCAGTCAGGTTTTCCAGATATTCACAGTTAACATGCATGAGATATATTTGCATACAATGCATGCGAATTTATCTCTTGCATGTTCATTGTGAATATACTGAAAACCAGACAGGCTGGGTGTATTGTGAGGACTGGATCAAGAACCCATGCTGTAGATTCTGCCCAGATAATCTTTTAACTTTCACTAAATGTAGCTACCTCCCACTCCCAGGTATACCTCTAAGACAGAGATGTACCTGATACCAGGGCTAAGTACCACACATCTTTTGGAAAACTTGATTCTCCAGCTAGGGAAGGATTTACTTGAAAACCCCAAGCCATTTCACTGGAAAGAAGTGCAAGGAAGCAGTTTTGTTGTTCCAAAAGTAATGCTTTTACTGGGAAAATTTATTCAAAAGCAAAACAGTTCAAAATCATAAAGGTTTCATTGTAGTTTCTGAAACAGACAGATGCAAAGCTAACGGGGCTTTCTGATCACTGGTTGCACTTGCACACTCTCCTGGGATACTTACATTCCTTTTTTGGACTTTATGCTCTCTTTGGACTGATGCTGGAATCTCTGTCTTCCCAATGATCCTTGCACTCCCACCAGATGCCCATTTCATGCTACTCCTGTGAAGATCTTTGTTCACACCTGGAACTGAGATCAGCATTTTTCTTCCCCATGAAAGGCATTCTCAGAGTGAGAGGTTTACTCCCTCAAAATAGGGATAAAGCATCTCCACAGGATTTTTACTGTATATAGCAACTAGGACTCTGGAGAAAAAAGGGGACAGAAGACAGGCAAGCCCCTTCCCAACTCCAAATTCCTAAGGAGTTACAAGACACTGACCTCTCTTGCTCTCTACTACAAATCTGCTGACCACAATCTTCTTGCACTGCATTGACCAATACACTGGGCATTTGCCGGTTTCTGAATGAAAATCAAATCAGTCGGGATCAAAGGGAGAACACAATTGGTCTACACAGTAACACAGTAATATAGTAAATGATGGCAAATAAAGACCTGCATGGTTTAGCCAGTCAGACTAACAAAGTGGCCAGAGCCATACCCAGCACTCTGTGCGGATTACACTATTTCATGATTGAACACTGGCATCTCAGCCAGGGGAGCTGGCAATTTGTTGCCATGCCTACTACATACAAGCAGGTCTATATCATGCTGCAATATCACAATACCATGCCAATAGTCTGAAGGGTGGTTATATTATTATGGGCCAGCACAGTCACATTCATTATAATGATTAAACCAACAATCCAACCATATTGCTAATTAAGAACATTTTATGCTCTAATTTCAATCTTATGATGTTTTCCCTTTCTTCCCCCTTTTAGTCCAGGAATCCAGTACTTCCTCAAATGTAAATAACATATTTGCTAAAATAAAATAAGCATGATTTAAGGATTGACACCAGGTTTCAGTAGGTGTAAATCCTCACACATAAACATATGGTCTGTCAAACATCTCCCCTCCCCCACACACCTCTTAAATAGCAGATTTTCACCGGCAGCTAGCAGCAACTAATACACACTGCTCATATTGACCCCACAGCTTTCTCTCTGATTTAAATTCCTGTTTCCGCATAGGCAGGAATATTTCAGAGGGAAGGCTGTGGGGTCGGTGCAAACAGTATGTATCAGTCGCTGCTCGCTACTGGTGAAGATCTGCTATTTACAAGGTATGCAGGAAGTAGTTGGGAGTTTTCAGCTGGTGGGGCTTGGTGATCCCTGCCAGCCACATCATATGTGTGCTGCTACTGGGTGAGCCTGGGCCCACCCTTGGCTACGCCACTGAGTTTAAGATAAGTTATATTCAGTTACACTCAGTGGCACACATAGCTTGCTTGGCACCTAGGGTGGGTTGCTGCTATGCCCCCTCCCTGTGGTGCATCACCCCCCTCCTAAAGAGCATCACCCCCACCACCATCGGAGCCAACAGCCACACAACTGCTCCATGCACCCCCCTTGCTGCCTGCAACTGGGGTGGGCCGCCCCCATCACCCAGCTTTTGGTATACTACTGGTTACACTAGGTATTGACTTGTCCCCAAAGGGTTTACAATCTATTCATATCTGAGGCAGTGGTGTGTTAAGTGACTTGCCCAAGATCATAAGGAGCATCATTGGGATTTGAAGCTTGACTTCTCTGGTTTTGGGCCAGCTACTTAGTGAAGGCCATGCTTCTGTTGAAGGTAATACACCACTCAAAAAAAGCTGGTGGGCAATGTGTATTTGCTTACAATTTTCCATAGCTACCAGAGGGTGCAGAAGGACATTTGAGTGACTTAAAGAAATATGATCTCCTCTTCTAGGTCACATCCTTTTTTCCATCACTTTGCAAAGAACAGTGCATTTTGCCAGCCAGCTATATGTAACACTGTATATAAAGCAGCTTTAAGACAGGGAGCATGAGTTCTGTAATGCAACAGTATGAGAAATTACGAGCATAGGTCACTGGAGCTTGCTTTGTCTCAACTCTTTGGAAAATTTAGCACTAAAGCAAATATCAAAGCCTTACAGATGTATTTGTGTGTCCAAATAATATAATGTTGTTAAAAGTGAATGCTCATGTGATTTTCTGGCTGATTTACAGCTGTAAGGTCTTAATAACAAAAGATTCTCACCTTAAAAAATAAAATCTTTGGCGAGTGAGGGTCATAATCTCTGAGAACAGCATTACAGCTGAACTGATCAAAAGTCAGCTTTATCCAAATGCTAAGCAGTGGGTATATTATGCTACAGTATACTTCAGGGGTCCCCAAATCTGGTTCTGGATTCCCAGTGAGTATACACTAGGTATATTTGCATAAAGTAGAGGCAGTTCATACAAATATATTTCATGCGATTTAAATGAGTTGTAACCCTTGAGGGTTAGATTTGGGAACCCCTAGTATACTATACAGTGCCACTGTAAGGAGGATCCTGATGTATGCCCAGAGACTGTATGGTGGGATCTCTCACAAAAAATTTATTTGACTGGGACCAGGGCCAGGACCTGACAAGTGTCAGGAGACTGCAAACAAGTATTCCACACACTGGACTCTTCACTACTACTACTATTTTTCATTTCTATAGCGTTACTAGACATACACTAAACACTTAAGAGTCAGTCCCTGTTTGACAGAGCTTACAATCTAATCCAGACAGACAAAGAGGAAAAATAGTGAGTTATTTATTGTGAATAAAACAAACAATGTATTTCGCAACTTAATACAATCAATGGTAGTAAGCTACTTAGATTACTGCAATGGAATTTATGCAGGTTGTAAAGAACAACTAATTAAGAAACTTCAGACCGCACAGAATACAGCAGCTAGACTGATATTCGGAAAATCAAAATTTGAAAGTGCCAAACCCTTTCGTGAAATACTGCACTGGATTCCACCAAGGAACGTATTGCCTTCAAGGTTTGCACTCTGGTCCACAGGATTATTTACAGCAAAGTTCCTGGATACATGTTAAACCTCATAAATCTACCACCCAGAAACAGTACCAGCCTATCCCAAACTTACTTAAATTTGTATTATCCAGACTGCAATGGTCTTAGATTCAAATCAACTTATGCATCCAGCTTTTCTTACATAAGTACCCAACTGTGGAACGCCCTGCCCAAAACCTTGAGATCTATTCATAACCATCGCAACTTCAGGAAATTGCTGAAAACCAACTTGTTTAAGAAGGCTTATCCCCCTGACCCAAATTAACTTTCAACTTCCTGCAACACAGACAAAATATGGACCGTATTGGACTTTTACCACCGCCCCCTCTTCATTTCTTTGTTCTATACTTATGTTTCTTCCTTGTTGATTACTATGTTGTGCATTTGTATTTAATCGAACCGGAGTCTGCCTCTCCGGTACTGTGTAAGCCACATTGAGCCTGCAACTAAGTGGGAAAATGTGGGATATAAATGTGTTAAATAAATAAATAAACAAAGCAGTCGCAGAAAGGTGGACTTTTAGCCTAGATCAACCAATAAGTCAAACCACTTCAGGACTGGTGTTCTGAACCAAAAAATTTACTTTAGTACTTAAACAATAACAGTAGCAGAGGCAGAAAACGAACAGTATTAGCAAGTTTTTTTAATCCCCCCCCCTTGTATCCGTTACAACTTCTTGTGAGAATATGTGACTATCTGTAACAAGTAGTATTTAGTATTAGTGTAATAAGTGGCATAACTATGTTTCAAATAAGGTTGACACTTACAGTCTTAGGTTTCAGAGATGCTGACACTTCATTGCAGTGCTATATATGCCTTGGTCTTGATGGGGTGTGTGATATTCCCTAGTAGATTTGATGCTGTAAGAGGTTTGTACTTTTATTCTTCATTCTCTACCCTTATATTATTATTATTTGTTACATTTGTATCCCACATTTTCCTACCTTTTGCAGGCTCAATGTGGCTTACATATCTGAACAAATACATGGTATGAATGAATATAAAGTGATATTGTGGTAGAATGAGGTACATGTAAGGTAGGTATAGTTGGGGGAACTTAGAGAGGAAAAGGGGGAAGAAGAGTCAGGTAATGTTCGTTACAGTCTTTGGTTGCATTGTGTCGCAAGTGAACAGTCATTTTTTTATGTTGGGTCGGTGGGGTATGCTCTTTTGAACAGGTATGTCTTTAGTGCTTTCCGAAAATTTAGGTGGTTGAGCGTACTTTTTACTGCTTTTGGCCGTGCATTCCATAGTTGTGCGCTTAGGTAGGAAAAGCTGGTTGCATAGGTGGATTTGTATTTGAGTCCTTTGCTGCTTGGGTAGTGGAGGTTTAGGTATGATCGTGCAGATTTTGTAGTGTTTTTGGTTGGCAGGTCGATAAGGTCTGTCATGTATCCTGGTGCCTCATCGTAAATAATTTTATGAATAGTCATGCAGATTTTGAAAGTGATACGTTCTTTGATTGGTAGATTGTTCTGACTAGGGTAGCATGCTAGCAGGCCCCCATTCCCCCCAATGAAGCAATCCCCCTGCAGGAACAGACAACCCGAACCTCTGACCCTGTACTTGCTTGTGCTTAGATGGCTAGGGCCTTTAGGCTGGATGGCTCTTCTCTCACATGTAGGTCATTTAGCCAGGGAGGCCAGGAGCAAAAGACAAATTTGAACTGAGCACAGGATTTTATGCTTCAGGGAAGTTCCTTCCAAAACAATTCTCTTCCTGTGGTTAGAATATTGGTCACAAGGGGAAATACTTTTCTGTAGTAACTGGTGATGTCATAGCTAAGAAAAAGTACATTATTTTAATAGAATCTTTAGGTATCGCTCCTCCCTCCCTCCCTCCACCCTTGCAGGACCCTATGCCCTCTAAACCGTGTATAGTGCAAAGCAGCTCTCACCAAGTAAGGGCACCACAATAAAAGAAACATCACCTCCTTGTAGCCTAGTAGTTAATGCAATAGCCTGAGAACCAGGAGAACAGGGTTCAATTCCCAGTGCAGCTCCCTGTGACCCTGGGAAAGTCACTTAATTCTCCATTGCCCCCCCCCATACAAGAAACATAAACACCTGCATTTAATACACAAACTGCTTTGATTGTAACCACAGAAAGGCAGTATATCAAATCCCACCCCCTTTCCCTTCTATCTCTTCAGCTTCAAAAAGTCTTCTGACTGGACCATCCCCTTAAAGCCTCAGAGGCTTATAGGAAAACTATCACCACTGGCTTGTTGCTACACCTTTTAGGGACCAGTTTGATGAGATTCTTCTACTCAGCCTGAGTGTGTTTGGAACAGAGCCCCTCTTTTCTCCTCGCATCTTTAGAGGGACCAACTACACATCATGTACATCACTTCTTGCCCCAAATCTCATGACTAGACACACACTTAAGAGATAAATCCAAGGCTGCTGGTTTGCACTGGGGATGAAAGCTCCCAGTCAGCAGGAAATTGGATGACTCAAGGAAACTGTCACAGTGTTAGGATACGTAACCTTTAGTACATCAGTTCAAAGAGAAAAGGTATTCACAACACAGCCCCTGCCAGATACAAATCTGTGAATTCTGCTGCACACCTTGTCACTAATTTGTGGCTAGGACATGAAGAGGAGGATGCCCAGACCAGCAACCTGTATTTTTAATTACTAGCCTTAGTACTCCATTTCCACCCAGAAATAACCATTTTCACTCCTGGTGCCTCCCACCTGAGCCCTGAGTAGTCAAAACCTATACAGAGTCATTCAGTCTGTCCAAGGATAGAGTTGGGGACCAGGGTTCTACTTGCATGTGTGCCAGGTCCTTGTGTCAGACCAGAGGAGGAGGTAAGACTCTTGTTCAGTTGGAGTATTGTGTTCAGTTTTGGAGGCCATATCTTGCTAAAGATGTAAAAAGACAGGAAGCGGTGCAAAGAAAAGCTACAAAAATGGTATGGGATTTGCGTTGCAAACCATACAAGGAGATACTTGCCGACCTGAACATGTATACCTTGGAGGAAAGGAGAAACAGAGGTGACACGATACAGACGTTCAAATATTTGAAAGGTTTTAATCCTTAAACAAACCTTTTCTGGAGACGGGACGGCAGTAGAACTAGAGGACTTGAATTGGGGTTGAACGGGGGCAGACTCGGAAGTAATGTCAGGAAGTATGTTTTCACAGAGAGGGTGGTGGATATGTGGAATGCTCTCCCGTGGGAGGTGGTGGAGATGAAAACGGTAATGGAATTCAAACATACGTGGGATAAACACAAAGGTTTCTTGTTTAGAAGAAATGGATCCACAGAATCTTAGCGGAGATTAGTTGGCGATGCCAGTAATTGGGCTGCGAAACCGGTGCTGGTCAGACTTCTACGGACTACGCCCTGATTGTAACTGAATAGATATGGATGTGCTGGAGTGTAAATTTTAAGGGACTTCGATTTTAGCTTCATAACATTTAGTACAAGAACTGTGCTGGGCAGACTTCTACGGTCTGTGCCCTGAGAATGGCAAGGACAAATCAAACTGGGTATAAAGTATCACATACCATGTAAAATGAGTTTATCTTGTTGGGCAGACTGGATGGACCGTACAGGTCTTTATCTGCCGTCATTTACTATGGTACTATGTTTGATTAGACAGCAGAAGATGTTGCAACTCTTGTGTTCAGCCTTCTGATGCAGTAATTCCTGGCTTTTGAAGACAGCAGATGAGCTCTGTTGTAGAATTACTCACCAACAAAGTAAAGCATTGACTTTAAACCCAAAGCTGTAGCAGGGCCATAGCAGGGTTTTTCCCAAAGTGTGTTAATGATTTCAAAAATCCTTTGTGAAAAGTGGTCATAGGATAAGAAACCTTATTACCCTCCATGCTCTTCCCCTACTTCTCCTTTAACGCTCCACTTCCTTACCTATCCCTAACCTTTCTCTCATACCTCTTTTATCCCATTTACCCCTTGTTCATTTGTTCTACCACATACCTCCTTTGCGTGGGATAAACATAAAGGAATCCTGCTCAGAAGGAATGGATCCTAAGGAGCTTAGATGAGATTGGGTGGCAAAGCCGGTGGCGGGAGACGGAGATGGTGCTGGGCAGACTTATA